>NC_053391.1:211346568-211663423 GCF_905171765.1 Bufo bufo
CAAAGGACTCAGCCGCAATAAGAACCCTAAGCACCCTTAACATCAAGGGCACCTCGACCACCATCTTGGCTGATGCTTCCTACCACAGAGCGTGCCCCGGAGGATTTCGTGCTGTCCACCTCAACACTGTGCTGCCAGCCCAGGGAGGCTATCTGCTAACCGTGAGTAAACTGATGAACTGTGTGTTATACTATTTGACCCCTCATCGGTCTACCGTGAACCTCACGTGTACCCCCTGCGACTGGCTGGCTGCATAACTTTTTATCGACGTCACGAACAGGATAATTAACCCCTGCGCCATATTTGGAAGACTGTCGCATGTGAATAACCCCTTTTATCAAATTGAGAGACTTTTGCTTATTGTGCGCTGTTTTGAGGTCCAGAACTGTTCAAACTGTTTGCAACGTATATGGAGGTGCTATACTAGTCCCCAGCATCAAAATCGCAGTGTCAAAAGTGTGAAAATTCAACATTTGTGTGTCACTATAACTGCTTGCTGTCAGTGAATAGACTGTTACTGTGAAACTAATATGGCCGCCGGAGCTCCGATTTGAAAAATAATACTGCGCCATCACTGTGCTAATTGGAGACACCCCCTGCAGAGCGGGAAACCAGTGTGCTGCCCCCTTATGCAAAGTTGTCCGGTTCAAGCCCATCCTACCTGTGCTGTGTGGGTTCTGCGAGGCGGGCCTGGTGTACGAGCACAGCGCCGCCTCCTCTGCTTGTGGCCACATCAAAGGGAGACGCCACGCACAGGAGGACGGTGTGACGTGCGTGCATCCCCAAGGTATCGCGAGATTTACACCGGCAGGCTGCCGTATCGCATTGCCTGTCTGCCCCCAAGTAACTACCGCAGACTGTAATTTACTCTCGGCACTTCAAAGTGAAGCACCGCTAGCCAGGAGAGCCATTAGGAATCCAAACAAGCGCTGCCTGAGTATTGTACTTAGCCGACATTGAACATTTAAAGGGCCATACACCGAAAAATAGCGGTCGCCCATAGCAACATTAAGTAAAAAGTATTGCAAGCCACAATTAACCTATCTGATTGCAATTAAACTATTATCAGCATGTCTGTGCAAGAGGATAACGTGCAGGCTGACCTCCGCGGACCCACTGCGGCAGCCGCAGCCGGTCCTAGCGCAATGCCAACTGCTGCAGCACCAAGTCTAATGCCTTTAACTATGCCTTATTATTTTGGGGCCCCCTGGTTCCCACGTTATTCTGGTGAAACTCATACTTTAAGGGACTTTAAAGAAAAAATGCTTGCTGTGTTCAGATTGTACCCTGTATCCCCAGAACAGCAGATGGAGATTCTCCTTGCGCAATTAGAAGGAGCTGCTCTCAGAGAAGTGAAGTACTGGCCAAGTTCAGAGAGGAGGACCCTAGAGCAGATATTTGAACGTCTCTACACCACCTTTGAACCCAGGACCGTGTCAGAGGTCAAGATGAGGTTCTTCAGTAAGAAACAGGAAACGGGTGAGTCACTCAGAGACTTTGCATTATCTTTACAAGAAGCCCTTAGAGCTGTTGTACAAGTAGACCCCCGTGAGGCATAGAATCAGGACAAAACCCTGAAAGAACAGTTTATTGAAGGTGTTAATACAGACAATTTAAAGAGCCAACTAAGAATGTTAGCCGCCCAGCATCCAAGTGCTGCTTTCCTAGATTTTAAAGAACTAGCTATCAGTATACTGGGAAAGAGTCCACCAACAGAACCAGTTGGATCCGCTGTAGTGCCAGTAACACAGCCGGTCACCCCTGTCAAACCTTTACCTGTCGTCAGTCAGGCAACCCAAGCCCCAATTCCTGACGCAGTTGCTGCCCTTACTGAGCAAGTCCAATTCCTAACTAAAAGTCTGGAGAAAGTTCATAAAAAATTGGAACAATGGGAAAAGCCACTATTACTAGAGGATGAGAAACCAGTATCCAGAAGGCTCTTCTCCCCTGATTACAAAGGGACTTACTCCAGAAATTCAGGCGGACGCCCACCTGACCGCACTAGTACCCCTAAGCGGCCTATATGTACATACTGTCACAAACCAGGTCATACTGAAGCCACCTGCTGGCAGTTAAACGGGCGACCCCCGAGGTCAGGGACCACCCCTCGGGAGGTAGATCAATAGGTCCAGAAGATCCTTATTGGATGCCAAGATATGTAGGATCCCGTCCAGAAGTGACACTTCAAATAAATGGCGTTCCTTTTGTTGCCCTAGTTGACACAGGATCCCAAGTTACTACCATACAGCAAACAGCATTTGAGAAATACTGGGACCAAAATCAACTTACCCAGCTACCAGAATCTTGGCTGAGTCTTATAGCCAGCAACGGCAAACCTGTACCAATACTGGGTTACTGGGAGCCCACCATTCAAATAGGAAGAACTATTCTATCCCAACAAGGCATTATTGTAGTGCAAGTAAAAGAAAACATTAACAATCCTCCTATAGTCCTAGGCATGAATGTCCTTAGGAATTGCTATGTTGAAATGTTTGAAGCTTTACACCAATCAGTGCCTACTACTTCTTTTGCTTCTAAGAAGGTAATCCAGCAAACTATCCGTGTGCTGAGTGCGCAACAGAAATTCGCCAATGAAAGAGGAGACATTTTCTGTGTCCGCATCCGAGACAATCAACCAGTGATTCTCAAGCCCAACACTGAAACTCTCCTAGGGTGCCGAGCTGTAGTCGGAATTCAAGGTCAAGACTACCAAGCCTTGGTGGAACCAGTTGTTTTGGAAGACTATCCTTCAGTCAGAGCTGCAAGAAGCCTGGTAACTGTCACAGAAGGTAAAGTGCCTATTCGTCTCCTCAACTTGAGTGATCATAATGCCAAGTACCGTCCTATTGCACAGCTGATTCAAATTACCTTTCAAAACGTCATCAGTGTGACTACAGATTTAAAGAAAACACACCCACAGGGCCAAAACTTAAACATCCCCTGGTGGAAAGAACTTCATGTGGGAAATGATTCCACACCAGAACACCAAATAGAAGGAGTATTGCAAGTTGTGAAAGAACATCACCGTGCCTTCAGCAAACATGCTACAGACTATGGAGAAGTAGACATCATAAAACACGCCATCTCTACAGGTTCACACCCACCGATCAAGGAAAGGTATCGGCCTATGCCACCTACTATGTACCAATCCGTCAAGCAAATGATTCAAGAGATGAAAGACACAAACATCATTAAAGACAGCCATAGCCCATGGGCTGCACCACTAGTCCTAGTCCGGAAAAAAGACGGCAACATCAGATTCTGTGTGGACTATCAAAAAATCAACCAAATTACCCACAAAGATGCTTATCCTTTGCCACACATAGAAGAATCCTTGACAGCTTTAGGATCTTCAGCCTACTTCTCTACTCTTGATTTAACCACTGGATACTGGCAAGTACCTATGGCACCAGAAGATCGAGAGAAGACTGCATTCACTACCCCTATGGGCCTATTTGAGTTCAACTGCATGCCCTTTGGACTTTGCAATGCGCCTGGAAATTTTCAGAGACTCATGGAGCGTTGTCTGGGCCACAAAAATTTTGAAACTGTCCTACTATACTTAGATGACGTCATCATCTACTCCAAGTCTTATGAAGACCATTTGAAAACATCTGGCCGAAGTTTTTCAAGTTATAATTAAACATGGACTTAAAGTTAAGCCATCTAAGTGTCTTCTACTAAAGCCAGAAGTTAAATACTTAGGGCATATCGTCAGCTCTGAAGGTGTTAAACCGGATCCAGAGAAGATAGCTGCAGTCCGTAATTGGCCTACTCCCACTACGGTGAAGGAGGTAAGAAGTTTCCTTAGCTTTGCAGGATATTAAAGACTTTTCATTCCTCATTTTGCCCAAATTGCAGAGCCAATCTTGGAACTTTTGAGAGGGCATCCTAAAAGATACCAGAAGACTCCCATACCAGTGGAATGGAAAACTGAAAGAGAGATTTCCTTGCAGCTCCTGAAGAAGAAATTAACGGAACCATCGATCTTAGGTTATCTGGATTATCAACTGCCATTTCATCTTTACACAGATGCAAGTAAGTAAGGACTGGAAGCTGTTTTGTCACAAGTACAAGGAGGTAAAGAAAGAGTCATTTCCTACGCTAGTAGATCTCTTAGAGGTAGTGAAAAGAATGACCAAAACTACAGTTCCTTCAAGTTGGAATTCCTCGCACTTGTGTGGGCTGTCACAGAAAAATTTAAAGACTACCTTGCCGCAACACCCTTTGTAGCCTTCACTGATAACAATCCACTAGCACATCTTAACACTGCCAAGTTAGGAGCGTTGGAACAAAGATGGGCCTCAAGCCTTGCTAACTACAACTTTACTGTAAAGTACAGAACCGTAAAAGCAAACGAAAATGCAGATGCATTATCCCATCTGCCAACCAAGGAAGACCCTGCTTCACAAGAAGATATTTGGGAAGAGGTAGAAATGCCATCCTTCTGTAACAACTTTGCCCATCAAGACATCATCACTGTTAAAGGTAAAAAGGTCTTCAACTCTCAACTGCAAGTGGATCCAAAATCTCATGTAAGCCAAGAAAGATGGATCAAGTTACAAAACGAAAGCAGAGTTTTAGGAGAATTACAAGATTTCTTCACCAGTGGAAGAACCCCAGAAAGAATTCACAGAAAGAATGCAGACTTAGAGTTGTCCAAATTATGGAGACATAGAAAACACCTCTTTCTACAAAAAGGCCTACTACTAAGAAGAACTCTAGACCCAGTTACATGGGATCGTCTTTATCAAATCCTAATACCACGCCGTGATGCAAGAATCATCCTGGAAATGTATCATGACCAATCAGGACATTTTGGCGTGCAGAAAACAGAAGCCACCATCCGTAGAAGATTCTATTGGATCGGAATGAGAGGAGATATTGAGAAATGGTGTTGAGAATGTTTCACCTGTGCTGTTGAAAAAGGTGAGAAGCATGACCAAAGAGCTCCCTTGCATTCCATAGTGAGCAGAACACCATTAGAAATAGTCGCAATTGATCATGTGAAATTGGAACCAAGTAGCTCAGGTTATACCTATGCTATGACCATCATTGACCACTACACAAAATTTGTGGTAGCTGTGCCTGTAAAAGACTTGACCGCGAAAACAACTGCAGATGCTTTCTGGAAACATTTCCTGTTGCCATATGGATGTCCAGAGAGAATCCTCACGGATCAAGGATCTGCCTTTGAATCCCAACTCTTTAAAGAACTATGCACTTTTCACAATTGTCAGAAAATCAGGACCACAGCATATCATCCCCAAGGGAATGGACTTTGTGAGAAGATGAACCAAACTCTTATTGAAATGTTAAGAGCAGTCCCACCTGCCACACTTTATTGCCTCAGCTGATGTATACCTACAACAACACTGTCCATTGTTCTACTGGGTATACACCCTACTACCTTATGTTTGGCTGACAAGGTACCTTACCTGCTGACCACACTTTGGGCGTACAAGTGCCTGATGCAATCAACCCCTACCAAAAACTGATTGGGTGGCTGAACACCAAAGGCGTTTGATTAACGCACAGGAGATTGTTCAACAATGTATGGAACATGCCCAAGAAAAACAACAGAAAGACTACAACCAATCTGCTAAGGCTGAACCACTCAAAATTGGTGATCGTGTCTGGTTAAAAAATAACCATAGAACCAGCAAACTTGATAGCAAATGGGAGAGAGAACTTTACACCATTTCTGCTATTTTAAATCCAGAAACTGACACATATGAGATTACCCAAGAGGATAAATCCTGTGTAGTACACAGGAATCGCCTAAAATTGTACCTTAAAGAGGACATCCCAGAAGAAACATCCCCCAGAAGTAGTTGTACCAGAGTAAATTCAACCTATTGAGCCAGAACTGAAAAAACCAACTGAACCAGAGGGAACAATACAGTCCTTGGGAAAAACATTGCTAGCTTCTGACCCTTTGCAATGGTTCTTAACCCCATGGCTTAACATTCTAGTGCCTGCTAAAAATAATACCCCAACACTTCAACCAGAAACCGAAGTTGTCACAATTCAGGAAACCCCAAGTTCCCCGGAAACAAGATCTGATGAATCACAGCCACTTCGGAGATCTGAAAGGAGTACAAGAGGACAACCTCCAGTCCGTTATGAAGATTTCCTGCTTCAGCAGCCGAGAAGTTAATATCCCAGCCATGTTAATTTAGAAAGAAAAAGGACTAATATACTGTTTATTGTGTTCTATTTTCCTTAAAGGACTTTATAAGGGACTGTTTGCCTGTTTTGCAACGTTCAAGTCCGCACCCGGAGATAGACTTTCATGTACCTGAGCCTCCGTGCTATTCCATTTTTATATTTATTGGTGCCCAAGGAACGGATTCATACCCTGTGAGCCTCCTGAGTTGTTTATTGTGTTTTCCTTATCTTTATGGACTATTTTAGTTGCCGGTATAACAGCAGTATTCAGAGAAAATAATGTGTTACCCCATTTGATACATTTTGTTGTTGCCTGAGATATGCTTGCCTAACCTGTTTTAATTATAGGTACAAGAAGTACAAGAATGTGAGTTATGGCATTATTTTCCCTATGCATGCATGCTTCTCCTTTTTTATATCTTTCAGGATGATACAACATTGAGTCAAGAATGTGTCGAGGTCGACTAACATTTTACCATGGGGGAATGCAGCGTCCCACTACGTGTGTGTGGGCAGTGCTTAAAAGTACTTTTTGATCATAACAATTGCATTGTACTGTAATGTATAACTTTGCATTTGTATATCTGCAAAATCCCTGTTAACAGGCCTATTAGGTGTAATTTATACATCCCACCACTAGATGGGGATAGAGCTTAGGTCTTATATATACCTAGGTCAAGCCTAGTTAGTGAGTTGAGACCAGGAGGGAGGAGATCAGATTAGTTCAGTTTAGGTCAGTGGTTAGAGCGTATCAGACAGGTCAATGTGAAGATCAGTGTGGATATTGACGCTGAGAGAGTGAAAATGTGCAGATCCAGCACGTCAGCTCTAAAAGAAGTCTTAGTCCAGAAAAGGGACAAAAGAGAAGAACAAATTTAACCTCATCCAAAGGATAAAAGCCGTAACCCAGGCAGAAAGGACCTTTGGGATATTTTAGGTGAAGGATACCATAGCCTCCGGCAACCTCACCAAGATTCCACTGATATTGAAGTAACCCACTGCTCCAAAACCCACCAAAAACCTGACAAGCCTTAAACAGTGGATTTGCAGAATTATCTCTATACCATCTAAAGACTGGCGAATAGTTCGGGACATCTCTAATTATTACTACCTATGGTTGTATCACCATTAACGATACTGGCGTCAAAGGACTCAAAAACATCAAAGGACTCAGCCGCAACAAGCACCCTAAGCACCCTTAACATCAAGGGCACCTCAACCACCATCTTGGCTGATGCTTCCTACCACAGAGCGTGCCCCGGAGGATTTCGTGCTGTCCACCTCAACACTGTGCTGCCAGCCCAGGGAGGCTATCTGCTAACCATGAGTAAACTGATGAACTGTGTGTTATACTATTTGACCCCTCATCGGTCTACCGTGAACCTCGCGTGTACCCCCTGTGACTGGCTGGCTGCACCTTAGTGTTGCAAACAGTAGTTATGCCCCCTTAATGTTGCACACAGTAGTTATGCTCCCTTAGTGTTGCAAACAGTAGTTATGCTCCCTTAATGTTGCACACAGTAGTTATGCCCCCTTAATGTTGCACACAGTAATTCTGCCCCTTAATGTTGCACACAGTAGTTATGCCCCCTTAATGTTGCACACAGTAGTTATGCCCCCTTAATGTTGCACACAGTAGTTATGCCCCATTAGTGTCGCACATAGTATTTATAGCCTCTTTCTTCACACAGTAATTCTGCACCTTACACTAGTGAAGTCCCTGTTATGTTAAGAAAATTAAAACGTAAAGCTCATTTATCCCCGATTCCCTGATAAACAGAGCTTTCCCTAGTAAATACAATGCAGTGACATCATCGCGCCTGCTGAGCTGAGCAGGAGATCACAGAGGCCAGGGGATGATGCTCGGCTCTGACATCCCTGCATTGTAGGGGAGAGAACGGGATGAAGCTCGGGCCTCAATTAATGACTGTTACCTATTAGGGCCTTGTCCTCGCCTGCCAGCACACATAGTAATCATTACCGCTACAGTGGTAGTTCTGCCCCTGAGAGAGGTGACACGGCTTACTGCAGTGTCCCACTCAAGTAACCGTGAGCCCGGCAAACGTGTTTTTATCATGTATTAATGTCATGTGATATGCCTGTATTTTGTATTTTATCTCCTGTCAGGCTCGGACTGGCCCACAGGGGTACAGGGGAATCCCCCGGTGGGCCCCTGAGCAAGGTGGGCCCCTAGTCTCCCACCTCCTGCACAAGTGGCACATAACACAGTAGACTTACTGCACTACATACATATATTCAATGTACAACACCTCCACCAGCCTATGTTCATATAAAAAACGTGTTAAATTATTTATTATATTTAAATGTATCCATACGGTGGGCCCCCAAAATAAATTTTACTGGTGGGCCCTAGGTACCCCAGTCCGACACTGTCTCCTGTCATATTCTTCATGTCACAATGTGATTTTACATGAAAATATCTTTTATACAGGCCTAGTCAGGGTGCACTACACTCGTTTCTCCACAGGATGGAGCAGTGTCAGTGTGTATAAATAGCTTAGCTCAGACCTAAGACCTAAGTTAGGCTGTGCAGTGCAGTCATGTGTCCTGTGCAGTTGTGTGCTGTGCAGAGCAGATCAGTTCCTGGTTTAGGTGAATCCAGACCAGTTCAGATGAGCTCAGGTAAATCCAAGTGAGAGTCCAGTCCAATGCAGTTCTCTCATGAGCCTTCAAGAAAGCAACAGCCATGTAGCTGAATACCTGGAGGGAGGCCCCTTCCTAGCCTCTCCACTCTGTCCCTGTCGGCTTCACAGCCCAGGGTTAAGGTCTGCAATCCTTCTACCTAGAGGTGAGCAATCCACTACTATAGATTGCTCTTCCAGGATGACCAATGTCTAAACTGTATGCAGCCGAGTATATAAGGAATTATCACGTTCATGCAAGACAAAGGATTAGCAAGATAGTCATAACCTGATGACTTATTAGGCACCTTTTTACTAGGTGTAGGAGATAGCTTGAAGCATCTACATCTCCAGTTTAAGTCCTGAGGACGGTCAGGTCAACTGTCAGAACAGCATTGGAATAGAAGTTTCAGGATTCAGAAAAGCACCTTTAATCAAGGAATAGAATCAGGCCGGAGTTGTTACCAGTGTAAGGCTACTTTCACACCTGCGTTTGGAGCGGGTCCGTCTGATGTTTCATCAGACGGATCCGCTCCTATAATGCAGACGTTTGCATCCGTTCAGAATGGATCCGTCTGCATTATAACTTAGAAAAATTTCTAAGTGTGAAAGTAGCCTGAGCGGATCCGTCCAGACTTTACATTGAAAGTCAATGGGGGCGGATCCGTTTGAAGATTGAGCCATATAGTGTCATCTTCAAACGGATCCGTCCCCATTGACTTACATTGTAAGTCTGGACGGATCCGCTCGCATCCGCACGGCCAGGCGGACACCCGAACGCTGCAAGCAGCGTTCGGGTGTCCGCTCACTGAGCGGAGCGGAGGCTGAACGCTGGCAGGCGGATGCATTCTCAGCGGATCCGCCTCCACTGAGAATGCATTAGGGCTGGACGGCTGCGTTCGGGGCCGCTTGTGAGCCCCTTCAAACGGAGCTCACGAGCGGACACCCGAACGCAGGTGTGAAAGTAGCCTAATAAAAAATATAAATATATCACCAGTCCGCAATAATGTTATGCAGCAGGTCCGAAAAAGTGATGTGGGTTCAATCACGTTAGAAGCAGATACAATATATGGGGTTCGGACCGCGCTTCTAGTCCAGGTCAGTATGCAAGTTCTTTTAATCCTTCTCACTTCTTCGTTTGCAAAGAGAGTCTGAGGGCTGCAAATACCCCTCAAATAGATATCCTGCAACCAATGGAATTATAATAGTGTAAATCCGTGTGTGACAACAACCTGCATTGCACTGGTTATACTTACACACTGCGCATCACACAAAGCGTAAATGTAATCCCTCCGTGGTAAATTGCTCTGGTTTTGTTAAAGCAACCACGTTTCGTTCAATCAGGTTCAGTCTCCCCACGGACTCGGATGGTATACACCACAGACAAATCTGTATATTTTTTCAGGTTCCTGAAAGTATTCTGTGGACAAGAATAGCTTCTGCAATAGTGAAGCTCCGTGATACTTCTTAAAAACTTTTTATTTGTCCATACTTACAAGACAGACAACTTAAAACGACTTTTAAAACACATAAAATTCCCAGCGTCTGCTGCTTCTGCCCGACCCGGGTTTCACTCCTAGAGCTTCGTCAGGGGCACAATTATTTTCACCCTCCCCCTCCTTCTTATTCATCCATTGCAACTAATCAGGAATCAGGTGTGTTCCTCCACAGTGTTTTCTTATCCTGCTATTAACCCTATACTGGACTCTTCTTATCCCCAGGGGAAAAGAAGACGCATGTAGTTACGTCCCCATTCACATGAGCATGCTTTTTGATACATCGTTTTTTCACTAGTTTAATACAGCCTGCAGGTCAAAATCTACATTTAGACCTCCCGGCTGTAGTGTACCTAACTCGTATATCCACTTGGTTTCCTGCCTATTGATTTTTTCAAAAAACTGCCTCCCCTCCAATGGTTCTGTACGGATTCCACTCCCATAAATTTAAGACCCTCCGGATTTTTGTGATGGTATTTTTTAAAATGGGCCGATACTCCATGACTTTCGAGACCTTTTTTTATATTCCTTATATGTTCCTGTATGCGGACTTTTAGAGGCCTGATAGTCCGTCCAACATACTGGAGGCCACAAGGGCACTCCAGTACATATACAACCCCTTTACTATGACAAGTCATCTCACCTACTACTTCTAATTGTTTACCTTTGTTGGTACTTTTAAAAAACACATTCTTTTGTAATTTTTCTGTTCTTTTTCTATTTTTGCATGGAATGCAAAAACCACAACAATTAAAGCTGTTTTTCGTTTTTTTATTTTTATATTTATTTTCAAAACGATTGGCGCTGTGTACCAATTTATTTTTTAGGTTGGGAGCCTTTTTAAATATGACTGTCGGTTGCTCAGGAATTACCGGTCCCAATACTGGATCATTTTTTAAAATCGACCAGTTCTTTCTAATTGCGTTTTTCAGTTCACCAGAACACTGTGTGAACTGGGTTATAAAAGAAAAACGAAAATCCATGGTCTTCTCTGTTCTTTTATGTGCATTGGGAGTTCCCTCTTGCTGTTCTATTACATCTTCTATACACCTCTCCAGGTCTTCATTTTTATAGCCCTTTTCCACAAAGCGCTCCTTTATTACATTGCTCTGTTCTTTAAAAATTGCCGAATCAGTGCAGTTGCGGTGGATTCGCTGGACCTGTCCCTTCGGTACATTAAGTAACCAAGGGGCATAGTGACAGCTCGTTAAATCTATATAGCCGTTGACATCAGTTGGTTTAAAAAAGGTCTTGGTTTTGAGCCGTCCTTCTTCGGCATATATAGTTAGGTCCAGGAAATCCACAGCAACCGCACTGATCGTGCTAGTGAAACTAAGATTCCATTCTTTATTCTCCAAATTAGCAATGAAGATCTCAAGTAGGTTTTTATCCCCTTCCCATATCAACAGGCAATCGTCTATATATCTTTTCCAGGTTTTTAGGGGTCCCTTTTTACTGGATTCTTTTAACTCGGGGTCAATGAACTGCTTTTCCCACATGGTCATGAAGATGTTAGCGAAACTGGGGGCGAATTTCGCCCCCATCGCCGTCCCGACCTTCTGCAGGTAGAACTGATCTTTGAACCAGAAGTAGTTGTGTTCTAAACAGAATTCAACACATCGTACTATAAAGTCCGCTTGTATCTTAGTCATATCAGGGTCACTGTACAGGGTTTCCCTAATTGCTTGCAGTCCTAATTTTTTTGGGATGATGGTGTATAGGGACGATACATCGATGGTGGCCATCCATGTATTGTCCCCAATTCCCTGCAATTCCTTTATTATTTCAACCACACTCCCGCTATTTTTTAAATAGGAAGGTGCTTTTGGTACATACTTTTGTAGGAAATCATCTATATACTCCATCATTCTACTAGTAAGAGAATCAATCCCCGATACTATAGGTCTCCCGGGGGGATTTATAATACTCTTATGCAATTTGGGCAGTACATAGATAATTGGGGTCATTGGTTCTTTTATATTTAAAAAATCCATCTCTTTTTTATTCAAGATGCCTATTTCACCACCATATTTCACCAGAGTTTGTAGCTTGTTTTTATATTGATGTCAACGGCTATATAGATTTAACGAGCTGTCACTATGCCCCTTGGTTACTTAATGTACCGAAGGGACAGGTCCAGCGAATCCACCGCAACTGCACTGATTCGGCAATTTTTAAAGAACAGAGCAATGTAATAAAGGAGCGCTTTGTGGAAAAGGGCTATAAAAATGAAGACCTGGAGAGGTGTATAGAAGATGTAATAGAACAGCAAGAGGGAACTCCCAATGCACATAAAAGAACAGAGAAGACCATGGATTTTCGTTTTTCTTTTATAACCCAGTTCACACAGTGTTCTGGTGAACTGAAAAACGCAATTAGAAAGAACTGGTCGATTTTAAAAAATGATCCAGTATTGGGACCGGTAATTCCTGAGCAACCGACAGTCATATTTAAAAAGGCTCCCAACCTAAAAAATAAATTGGTACACAGCGCCAATCGTTTTGAAAATAAATATAAAAATAAAAAAACGAAAAACAGCTTTAATTGGTGTGGTTTTTGCATTCCATGCAAAAATAGAAAAAGAACAGAAAAATTACAAAAGAATGTGTTTATTAAAAGTACCAACAAAGGTAAACAATTAGAAGTAGTAGGTGAAATGACTTGTCATAGTAAAGGGGTTGTATATGTACTGGAGTGCCCTTGTGGCCTCCAGTATGTTGGACGGACTATCAGGCCTCTAAAAGTCCGCATACAGGAACATATAAGGAATATAAAAAAAGGTCTTGAAAGTCATGGAGTATCGGCCCATTTTAAAAAATACCATCACAAAAATCCGGAGGGTCTTAAATTTATGGGAGTGGAATCCGTACAGAACCATTGGAGGGGAGGCAGTTTTTTGGAAAAAATCAATAGGCAGGAAACCAAGTGGATATACGAGTTAGGTACACTACAGCCGGGAGGTCTAAATGTAGATTTTGACCTGCAGGCTGTATTAAACTAGTGAAAAAACGATGTATCAAAAAGCATGCTCATGTGAATGGGGACGTAACTACATGCGTCTTCTTTTCCCCTGGGGATAAGAAGAGTCCAGTATAGGGTTAATAGCAGGATAAGAAAACACTGTGGAGGAACACACCTGATTCCTGATTAGTTGCAATGGATGAATAAGAAGGAGGGGGAGGGTGAAAATAATTGTGCCCCTGACGAAGCTCTAGGAGTGAAACCCGGGTCGGGCAGAAGCAGCAGACGCTGGGAATTTTATGTGTTTTAAAAGTCGTTTTAAGTTGTCTGTCTTGTAAGTATGGACAAATAAAAAGTTTTTAAGAAGTATCACGGAGCTTCACTATTGCAGAAGCTATTCTTGTCCACAGAATACTTTCAGGAACCTGAAAAAATATACAGATTTGTCTGTGGTATATACCATCCGAGTCCGTGGGGAGACTGAACCTGATTGAACGAAACGTGGTTGCTTTAACAAAACCAGAGCAATTTACCACGGAGGGATTACATTTACGCTTTGTGTGATGCGCAGTGTGTAAGTATAACCAGTGCAATGCAGGTTGTTGTCACACACGGATTTACACTATTATAATTCCATTGGTTGCAGGATATCTATTTGAGGGATATTTGCAGCCCTCAGACTCTCTTTGCAAACGAAGAAGTGAGAAGGATTAAAAGAACTTGCATACTGACCTGGACTAGAAGCGCGGTCCGAACCCCATATATTGTGAAAGTAGCCTAAGACTTTCATTATTACAAGCCTAGTCTGAGCAGTAGTCTTCTTATTTATTACAAGAGCCTGTACTTCATTGAGGATTTGCATTTCCCTTTCCCCATATGCATGGGAGATTGTGCTTAATGCCGGATTGTATCAAGAGACTGTTTAATGCTTATGGATGTATTGTTATCAAGGGTCATCATCAGTAAAGTGCCATTTGGAGTTTCACCCTGTTTGCCTCAGACTCAGTTCCTCTATTAACACTATAGTAAATGGTTGTACCTCCATACAAAAGGTACTGGCGTCACGATTACAAGGGACATTGCCACTGGCACATTAATACAGACCACCAAGGGCACCTCAAACCAACATCTGGCCAGTGTCCCTTACACCAGATTGTGCCTCAGAGAATCCTTGTGCCACTCTCCTTTTCACTTATGCGATCCTGCCCATGGATGACATAACCGTGAGTAGCCAGAACTGTATTTACCTCGGCCCACCTATTGCTCGCACCGTGACCTCAAACATAATTCCCCTGCAAGGTCTGGCATACCGCATTACTTAACAGGATTACGCTGGGTAGTACTAGATGGCGCATATAATATCCCGCATTTTAACCATGGAGCAGGGGCAGCTGTGAAGGACGGCTTTTCTGTAGAATCAGATACGTTTAGAACATCATTTTCTTTCTAAGGGGGGCACAGGAAAGGGTTTTTAGCAATTCAAAGAGATCTTGAAAACTCCTTTATGATGAAACCTGCTCTTATCATGCTCACACCTGCAATAGGGGTAGTATGGAGAGGAGAATGGGAGTAGTAGTGGACAGGATGGAGGTGTTAGTCCTCGGTTTGGGTCTAATCTGGTCGCAATGGTTAAACCTCCAACAAATCTCCTTCACCCTAGGGCTGGTGCAGTGATGAGGGGGTTACAGTTCAGATTATGGAGGTAGTAGTCCCACTATGCACACCCTGTGTAGTGCTTCCTGGTTGTAGCAGATGGGGTGCCTTTAGGGCTCATGCACAAGACCATATGTATTTTTCGGTCCGCAAAACATGGATCCGCCAAAAAATACAGCTGACGTATTGCATCATTTTTTTTTTTTTTTTTTTTGTCGGATCCATTGTAACAATGTCTATCTCTGTCTGGAAAACAGACAAGTATAGGACATGTTCTTTCTTTTTTACGGAACGGCCATGCGGACATACGGAAATGGAATGCAGACGTAGTTTTTTTTTTTTTTTTTTTTGGATCCATTAAAGTGAATGGTTCAGCATACGGGCCCCCCAAAAAACAAAAACAGGACGAAAACGAAAAAAAATATGTTCATGTGCATGAGCCCTTAGGCCTCTTTCACACGGGCGTCGCGTGTGAGGGCCGGACAAGATGCGGGTGCATTGCGGGAAAATGCGTGATTTTTCAACGAGAGTGCTAAGTGTTTTAATGTGTTTTGCACACGCGTGAAAAAAAATCGGCATGTTTGGTACCTAGACCGAACCCGGACTTCTTCACAGAAGTTCGGGTTTGGGATCGGTGTTGTGTAGATTTTATTATTTTCACTTATAACATGGTTGGGGGTTAAAAAATGCAAAAAAAATAATTAAACTCACCTCATCCACTTGTTCGCTCAGCCCGGCTCGTCTTCTTTCTTCTTTGAGGACCTGGGAGGAAAAGAACCTTTAGTGACGTCACTGCGCTCATTACATTGCCTATCGCCATGGTGATTGACCATGTGATGGACCATGTGATGAGCGCAGTGACGTCACCAAAGGTCCTTTTCCTCCCAGGTCCTTAAAGAGGAAGAATGAAGACGAGCTGGGCTGCGCGAACAAGTGGATGGGGTGAGTTTAATTTTTTATTTATTGTTTTTAACCCCTCCATCCCTAATTTACTTAGCATTCTGTATTAAGAATGCTATTATTTTTCCTTATAACCATGTTATAAGGGAAAATAATAAAGGTCCCCATCCCAATCGTCACCTAACAACCATGCGTGAAAATCGCACCGCATCCGCACTTGCTTGCGGATGCTTGCGATTTTCTCGTAGCCCCATTCACTTCTACGGGGCCTACGTTGCATGAAAAACGCACAATATAGAACATGCTGCGATTTTCACGCAATGCACAAGTGATGCGTGAAAATCACCGCTCATGTGCATAGCCCCATTGGAGTGAAAGGGTCCGGATTCAGTGCGGGTGCAATGCGTTCACCTCACGCATTGTACCCGCACGGAATTCTTGCCCATGTGAAAGGGGCCTTAGAGTTAGTATGCAAATTCATAGGTTTAGTGACTGTAAATCAGTGTCTGCAGGTAATCTACAGATAAATACTCCGCTCTACCACCTGACCACAGATTTCTTCATTTCCATTGAATTCAATGAGGAAAATAATTATGAATCTGCCCGCAGCTTAATGTCCAGGAGGAAAATCTCTGCAGCGTGGAGGAAATTCTGGAAAATCTCATCCACTTTGCTGTTACTGGATTTACAAATTCACACGAATAATTGGCGACATTTCTGTCCGCTGTGGAGGTCCAGTAAGAAGAGCTCAGATCCCTCTCACCTCCTCACATGTGCCCTGTGTCATCACCAGTCTGATATATATATATACACCTGCAGCCGCCATGTTCTTACAAATGTCTGCTATTTATTTGGGGAACAGATATTTCTGCTCTTAGAGATAAAACCAGACAACGTTATCTCCATAAATCTCCATTACTGCCACAAACCACGAAGAGTCAGCAGATAGCAAGATGGCGCAGAAGTCACTGGATGTGGCCGAGCTGAACGCGTTGTGTCCATAGCAAGAACTGGAGAAAAGTGGAGATGATCTTCCCCTTGAAGCCAAGAATCATCCGCATAGAATCTGAAAAATAGAAAAGACAACCTTATAGACGCGACAACATCTCCTGGGAGTAACGTCTGCATTTACAGGATCCTCCAGATCTGAACTTCAGAAGCTGCTGAAATGAAGATGGAAGATGCAGAATTGCCACCATCTGCGTCTCCCATGTCTAGAGAAATGCACAATTCCCCTGCACCCCCTTCTCATGACTCATGACTGAGTTTGGGGTGTCAGGCTCTGTGTTGGGGCCAGGACTTGGTGCTCATCACTTGCCCGCTGGTTCATTAGGAAGATTAGAGGTACGAGTACAATGAGGGACACCGAATGGAAAGTCTATTCATCTACCATGATGTATCGGACTAGCAGAGCTGAGATCGTAGAACAGGTGCAGTGATCAGGATGATGGTCAGACATCCCGAAGAGGAACAATGAAGATGTAGTAGGGCTGAGTATGCAGTACAGAATCAGGAGGCAGAAGAGTAGTCGTACGGTCCAGGGGTCATCAACGAGGATCAAGCAGTGCCGAGTGCGCGGTACAGAATCAGGAGGCAGAAGAGTAGTCGTACAGTCCAGGGTCAGCAACGGGGGTCAATCAGAGCCGAGTGCGCGGTACAGAGGGATCATCCAAATTCATAGTCGAAAACAGATCGGATCATAACTAAAATCAAATACAAAATCCAGGATCAGAACCAGCGCTACCAGGTCAGGGAAAAGACCCCAATAACTGGCCCTGGGGCCAATACACAAGGAAGTGAAATAGAGCGCCCGGCCGTGCATTCTGCAAATGCTCCACCTGACAACCCTCCAGCTTCTTGGTAGTCGGCTGATGAGGTGACTTCTGTGTAAGGGGCTTATTCTATACAGGGCACACAATCCACATACCATATCGGTCCTCCGTTATCTGGTCAGCAGCGGGGAGCGACACAGGGGGCAGACTGGATTCTCCAGGAGCCAAGGTCTTATACAGGCTCCATGGAATTCATGGGAGCAGGGGAGAGTGGTGACTGACTCTCCCACCTCGAACTCCAGGAGGCAGATGACACAACCTCCTCTGGAGCCGGCTGTGCCCATGATGGTAATGGGCAGCTCCTCCAGCGCCTGGTGTAACTGGCGCACTGCCTGCCGTGTCCTCCTCCAGCCAGTGATGTTATTGGGGGCAGTAGATGTTCTTCTGCGTCTCCCTGCAGTGGACGCCCGCTCCTCTCCAGTCATCGCTGTCCGTTGTTCATATGGCGCCGGTCGAGCATGTTGTCCTCTGGAAGTCTGTCCTCTAGGAAGACCGCGGGTACGAGCGGCACCTTCGAGGGCTGATCTTCCCGATCTGTGTCCTAATAACAAGACATCATATAAATAACTAAAAAGTCCATATAACCCCCCCAACAATCTCACCCGGTGATTGGTAGATACCAGAACATGTATGTTATGTACGTAGGAGATCACTTACCTCTTCGGGTAGAATTTCTGAGATTTTCCATGATTAAAGACTCTGGATACAAAATATGCGCAGAGATTCCCAAATATGGGGAGCAATCAATAATATGCACAGTCTCCTGAGCATACCAATACAACTGCACAGAAATGATGGTTCCAATGCCAGACATAGAACTCCTGAGTGATGTCACAGTCACTTGGGGGCGGAGCCATTCTAGAAGGTGATGACATCACAAGTATCGGCAGCCAATGGCTCAGTCCAGTAAATGGAAGTTTTTAAACAATATAAAACATTTATTATTTTTTTAAATAAACCAGTAGATTCTAACTACAACTCCTAGCAGAGCTCGTACCTCTGGATTTATAATATACAGCAACCAATTATGTTCTACCTTCTAAGGAATTACACCTCCCAGCATAGCCCCAACCTCTGGGTGTTCTATCTGAATGATATGTGTTATGCAGGGCCCGGGGCTAGGAAGTCATGTGACTGACCTAATAGACAATGTGCAAAGTGATTAAAATAATTACAAATAAATAGATAAATAATATAGTAAAAAAATGTATATAATAAATAATATATCACAATAAATTTTTCATAACGTCTTCAGAGATCAGAAATCCGCACACATGTTCTCCTATAATGGACCAATCACATGCTCCTGTAGCAGGGTCGCCCACCGCCCTTAAATATTTTCTGGACAGCTGAGACAAAAATCACACAGACCACTCCCATTTATATAGACCACACCTCCAAATGCATTCAACTTCATTTGTCAGTCCCCAGGATTAAAGGGGTCTTTATATGGCAGACATTTATGGCCTATCCACAAGATACAGCATAGAGGTCTAATTCATGGAGGTCCCACCACTGGAACACCCCCACATTTGCTGTCAGCCTATTCCTAATTGTCTTGGGAAATAAACACCAGAGCCGGAGATCTGGAGGATGAAATGGTCCCTGCCTTCCTCCATCCCACTCCGCTCCTTCCTCTAAATCTCTGGCGGCCGCCCTCATCAGCTTTCTGGAAATTTACTTCAATAATAAATACTAGAAACTGAGTTCTATAAAATGAGTGTCTTATATGACCAAGTACAGATACACCTACAGCTCATCACAGAGGAGCCCTCACCCCTCCTGACATGTCCCCATAAAATAACTTATCTGGAGAATCTTTTCTTTATCCCTGTGTTGTGTCATTCCTCTGCTATTCCACCTAGAAACGTATCACTAAATCACAAACTGGATGCTACCATTTTTCATGTCAATGGGGTGTGTCCCCACAGTCTGATACTGTCAGCACTGATTGCACAGCTCCCAGCGTCAGACTGTGCAATTGCAATCTCCACCTGGTAACAGCCTTATAAATGCTTTTTTTTTTTATACATTTCTAGCAGGAATAAAAGAGTAACAGAACAATACAGAATTCTTAGAAATATTCTCTGGAATTATATTATGGGAATACAAATAGTCACTAAAACAGACATGTCAGCAGAGGTCAGAGGCATAACTAGAAAAGACAGAGTCTCCTTTCCTGAGAAACTATCTGACCACCCTCCTCTGTAGCTAGTCAACACCACCCATTGTCGGCATACAGCCTCCTCCCCACTTATTCCTGTTAAAAGTATTAAAATAAGCACTGGGCAGGAAGAGTCAAGAGTTTACATTACAGTATGCCACCTTATTGTCACATTCAGTAGTTATGCCCCCTTAGTGTTACACATAGTAGTTATGCTCCCTTAGTGTTACATACAGTAGTTATGCCCCCTTAGTGTCGCACACAGTTGTTATGCCCCCTTAGTGTCACAGACAGTTGTTATGCCCCCTTAGTGTCACACACAGTTGTTGCTGTATGTCTCCTTAGTGTAGCACACAGTAGTTATGCCCCCTTCTTGGCTGAATACCTGACTTTGGTCAAATAAGATATGTTTTAGGAGTGGTACTCGCCGTGGTCGCTGCAATAGTGTGTCTCTGCTGTTGTCTGCAGTGTGTGCCCTCCCTTCTGGCCGTATGTCAAAAGGTGGCCGAAAGAGGGGTACACTCGACATTCCTCTATACTCCGGTAGAGGTAGAAGAGGCAAACACAACCTCAATAAAGCCTGAGGATTATACTCCTGAAGGGTATATGGAATATCTAAAGACTTACAAGCAAACAAAGGAAGAGCAGAGAAAGAACCATTTAGTATTAGGTGTATATATATAAGGTTCTTAGAGGGGATTGATGGGGTATAAGTAACTCCATTTTGTCCTTTCAGCAACGTGTATTACATTTGGTCAGAGCACTTACAAAATCTCCCTTCTCCCTTCCCCCTTTTGGAATGTGTGAAACTTCCTGTGCTGTTTCAAGATATCCATACATTCCTTAGTTTGTAAGTTTGAACAGCCTTCTAACCATATAGGGTCATTTTGGCTCAAGTACTTGCTGGCCTATGTGTATATACCTGATTGGTCAAATGCTGTTACTATGAGTCATCTATTATGTTAATGCAGAGCTCATGTGTGATCATACCATAGGTCAAACAAATTCTAACATATGATTGGATGTCAAAAAAGCTCAACCCCCTCTATTATAACTGTTTGCCAACTGTGAAATAAACCAGAATGGATTGGAACTAGACATGTGTTCAGTGTTCATCTGATTCATTCTCCCGGTACCGAATAGACTTAATTCAAGCTGATCACCGAAATCATGTGTCAGGGACACGTTAGGCAAGAGAGTATATTGCCCAACAGCTACAAAACCGGCAGCACATATAGAAGCCATCTAGCCATCTGGTATGATGGCAGCAGCGGTGCGGTTAATTCCAGAGTCAGGATGGCGGTTATTGTGTTGCGCACAAGTAGTAAAGAATATCCCCATATATGATTACTTTAATGGCCGGTCGAAGTGTTTCCACGGCGTGCGGTGCATGTGAAGCACGCCATGGAGTTTTATGACGAATCGAGACCAGACGTCCGGCGGTAGCCGACGTGTGTTGGGGGCGGAGCTTGGCTCAGCAGCAGTGCGTCTGGACTTGGCGCATGCGCATTATCCCAGTATGTCCGGCGGCGCCATCTTGGTTCCTGAAGCTATGTAGAGGACAGAGTGGGTGCATGTCTAATAGTGTCGAGTGTCCCCTGTGGCCATTTTAGGGGGCTTGAGAATACTACAGCGGGGATGTGAATAAACGCAATTCTAGATGTGTCAGGAGTTAGATCCTGGTGGTATCTTAGAGTCATAGATATTATTCAAATTAAGTGGTTGCGTGATATGGTGCTGCCGGTTCTGTACATAAAACACATGCACTTCTTTAACCATAGCTAAGTATATCGGAATACTATACCCATTGGCTGCGATATATTAGTTCGACTATAGATGCTGGTGAGAGGTTGTCTATAGTTAAGGCTCAACGTGGAGTCGTGGGGATACGTTGCAAGTGACGAACCTATTGGAGAGAAATGTAAAAAACGTATGAGTCAAGCATTCATGGAGTTAAGCATATTTATAATCCTTATTAAGGCCTCCTGGGCCCAAGGTACCCAAGCGGCGGATCCATTGCATCTCTCTTGAATGTAACATGTCATCACGACTCCCCCCTCTCCGGGGGCTTGGGACCCAATCGATAACCTGAAAGTGCAATTGGCTAGGCGTGTGTTTGTATTCCTGGAAATGTTGTACTAGTGGGGCTAGTAGTTATGCCCCCTTAGTGTCACACACAGTTGTTATGCCCCCTTAGTGTCACACACAGTTGTTACTCTATGTCTCCTTAGTGTTGCATACAGTAGTTATGACCCCTTAGTGTCGCATACAGTTGTTATGCCCCCTTAGTGTTACACACAGTTGTTATGCTCCCTTAGTGTTACACATAGTAGCTATTCCCCCTTAGTGTAGCACACAGTAGTTATGCCCCCTTAGTGTCACACACAGTTATGCCCCCTTAGTGTCACACACAGATGTTACTGTATGTCTCCTTAGTGTTGCGCACAGTAGTTATGACCCCTTAGTGTCGCATACAGTTGTTATGCCCCCTTAGTGTTACACACAGTTGTTATGCTCCCTTAGTGTTACACATAGTAGCTATTCCCCCTTAGTGTAGCACATAGTAGTTATGCCCCCTTAGTGTTGCACACAGTTGTTACTGTATGTCTCCTTAGTGCTACACATAGTAGTAATTCCCCCTTAGTGTAGCACACAGTAGCTATGCCCCCTTAGTGTCACACACAGTTGTTACTGTATGTCTCCTTAGTGCTACACATAGTAGTTATTCCCCCTTAGTGTAGCACACAGTAGTTATGCCCCCTTAGTGTTGCACACAGTTGTTACTGTATGTCTCCTTAGTGCTACACATAGTAGTTATTCCCCCTTAGTGTAGCACACAGTAGTTATGCCCCCTTAGTGTCACACACAGTTGTTACTGTATGTCTCCTTAGTGCTACACATAGTAGTTATTCCCCCTTATTGTAGCACACAGTAGTTATGTCCCCTTAGTGTTGCACACAGTTGTTACTGTATGTCTCCTTAGTGTTACACATAGTAGTTATTCCCCCTTAGTGTAGCACACAGTAGTTATGCCCCCTTAGTGTTGCACAAAGTTGTTACTGTATGTCTCCTTAGTGTTGCATACAGTAGTTATGCTCCCTTTGTGTCACACATAGTGTAGTAGTTATGCCCCCTTAGTGTCGCACACTGTTTACGAATGTGTTAAGCGGTGTGAGGGCTCTCGCTGGACCGAGCGCGCCTCAAGCGGGGGTATATAAAGGTTTAACTCCTCCTCCTCTTCGTGTGTGCTTGGCCAGCGAAGTTCGCCCCCTCCTTCCCCTCCTTCCCCTCCCTTCCTTGTTGATTTTTTCCCTGATTCTGTGATGATATGTTAAATATGGTTGTTTTGTTTTTATGTCTTGGTTGGCTCATAATACCTGTATTTTCAGATGTCATAGCTGGCGGAGGGAGGACCTTGTCTAAGAAGAAGATTGAGAACTGGCAGCCACATGAAGTTTCCACAAAGACATGCTCACCATGGCCACGGTGACCAGGCAGGCGAGGTGACGAAGAAAGTGCTATTCAAGGGTAGACAAGGTCCTCCTGTTTTTTGCAATAAAGCTGTGGCCTACCCCCTCTTTTACCACAAATCAAGACTCTGATAATTTATTTGTTAGTTAGAGAGCCCCTGTATGCGTGTTGGCTGTTGAATGTCTCTTCAGTCTTAGTGTTGCACACAGTTGTTATGTCCCCTTAGTGTCGCACACAGTTGTTATGTCCCATTAGTGTCGCACACAGTTGTTATGTCCCCTTAGTGTCGCACACAGTTGTTATGTCCCCTTAGTGTCGCACACAGTTGTTATGTCCCCTAAGTGTCGCACATAGTGCAGTGTCCCACTACGTGATTGTGGGCACCACAAACTTGTTTTATTGTGTTTTACTGTCATATTTTATGCCTGTATGCTGTAATTCATCTCATGTCATATTCTCCCATGTCATTATGTGGATTTTTATGTGTAAGATCCTTTACACAGGCCTAGTTAGAGTGCACTACACTAATTTCTCCACTAGATGGGGCAGTGTTTCAGTGTATATATAGCTTAGCTCAGGCACAAGTTAGTCAGTCTTCCGTGAAGTTTAGTCAGTGTGCAGCCATGATGTAGCTGCCTGCTGGAGGGAGGCCTCCTGCCTCTCTGCTTTCTCCCTGTTGGCTCCACAGTCCAGGGTTAAAGCCTACAAGATTAAGCCCAGAGGTGAGAAGTCCACTTCTATAGCTCACTCCTCCGGGTTGACCAGTGACAAGCTGCAATTGCAGGTATTCAAGAGGATTATTATATGTATTTCAAGTCAAAGGATAGCAAACAGCTATACTTAAAGGCTTCCCAGGCACGTTTGCAAGCAGGTGTAGGACACAGCTTCTGGTATCCACACCTCCCAGTTTAAACTCTGAGGACAGATAGGCCATCTGCCAGAAAAGCACTGGAAAATAGAGGGTCGAGGACTCAGGAAACCACCTTCATTCAGGTTAGAATCAGGCAAGAGTTATTACCAGCCTAAGACTTTTTATACTTCTAAAGCCTAGTCTGAAGCAGTAGCTTTCACATATACACTCACCTAAAGAATTATTAGGAACACCTGTTCTATTTCTCATTAATGCAATTATCCAATCAACCAATTACATGGCAGTTGCTTCAATGCATTTAGGGGTGTGGTCCTGGTCAAGACAATCCCCTGAACTCCAAACTGAATGTCAGAATGGGAAAGAAAGGTGATTTAAGCAATTTTGAGCGTGGCATGGTTGTTGGTGCCAGACGGGCCGGTCTGAGTATTTCACAATCTGCTCAGTTACTGGGATTTTCACGCACAACCATTTCTAGGGTTTACAAAGAATGGTGTGAAAAGGGAAAAACATCCAGTATGCGGCAGTCCTGTGGGCAAAAATGCCTTGTGGATGCTAGAGGTCAGAGGAGAATGGGCCGACTGATTCAAGCTGATATAAGAGCAATGTTGACTGAAATAACCACTCGTTACAACCGAGGTATGCAGCAAAGCATTTGTGAAGCCACAACACCCCACCGGGTACCACTCATCTCCACTACAAATAGGAAAAAGAGGCTACAATTTGCACAAGCTCACCAAAATTGGACTGTTGAAGACTGGAAAAATGTTGCCTGGTCTGATGAGTCTCGATTTCTGTTGAGACATTCAAATGGTAGAGTCCGAATTTGGCGTAAACAGAATGAGAACATGTATCCATCCTCTGATGGCTACTTCTAGCAGGATAATGCACCATGTCACAAAGCTCGAATCATTTCAAATTGGTTTCTTGAACATGACAATGAGTTCACTGTACTAAAATGGCCCCCACAGTCACCAGATCTCAACCCAATAGAGTATCTTTGGGATGTGGTGGAACGGGAGCTTCGTGCCCAGGATGTGCATCCCTCAAATCTCCATTAACTGCAAGATGCTATCCTATCAATATTGGCCAACATTTCTAAAGAATGCTATCAGTACCTTGTTGAATCAATGCCACGTAGAATTAAGGCAATTCTGAAGGCAAAAGGGGGTCCAACACCGTATTAGTATGGTGTTCCTAATAATTCTTTAGGTGAGTGTATATATATATATATATATATACACTCACCTAAAGAATTATTAGGAACACCTGTTCTATTTCTCATTAATGCAATTATCTAGTCAACCAATCACATGGCAGTTGCTTCAATGCATTTAGGGGTGTGGTCCTGGTCAAGACAATCTCCTGAACTCCAAACTGAATGTCAGAATGGGAAAGAAAGGGGATTTAAGCAATTTTGAGTGTGGCATGGTTGTTGGTGCCAGACGGGCCGGTCTGAGCATTTCACAATCTGCTCAGTTACTGGGATTTTCATGCACAACCATGACTCAGACAAAAATTTACTTTGAAGAAGTCGCCAAAGCCATCCATGAGAACCCTAGAGACTGTCAGCCCCACCTGGAACGGAGGTCGGGCACTGTCATCACTTTTGACAAGGACCGGGGTTTTGTCTTCATAAAAGACCACACTACAGGCCGGGACCTATATGTGAACAGAAGGTCCGTCAAGCGGAGTTACTTACCAGGGTACATGCATAACCTCCGGGAGGGGGAACAAGTGGAATCCACCCCTGCTGAGGGCCCTGAGGGGGTCCATATGCCACAGCGGTGACTCGCCCGCGGTCTAAGCCAGAAGATTGGGAGGACTCAGATGATATTTCTCTCCCAGAGACTGAGCCAGAGGTCCCACTTGAGACTACCCAAACCACTTACTGGGAGAAAGCTGCGTTCATCCGGCCTAACATCTTCTGGCAACCCACAGTATTGGAGAAGCCAGCCAGCCTGTACCCATCGCCAGAGCTTCCTCGTAAGGACAGAACCCTAGAGGACATTGTGAAAAGGAAACAGTTCCATGCTCACCTGGAAGGTATGCAACAAGAAAAGGCGCTTCACACAGCAACTGAACTTGATGCTTCCCACGGAGCTCACCAAGCCAATGTGGATGAACAGATTGCCAGATTGGAAGCCCATCTGGAAGGCCTGCGCCAGGTCGATGCGCTCCAAGCAACTCAGCCCCAGCGTGAAACTGTGACCCAGACTCAACCAAAGAACCACAACAGACAGAAGGAAATTTTCAAGACACAGACCTATCTACTAACTCTGCTGCATCAGAGCCTACTACTACCACTCCTATGGTTCCAGTATCTACCAGCGATGTTCCCACGATTGCTGCATTTATGAAGAGACTTTCATATGCCACCAGCCGGGTCCGTACGCGGAAGATATCTGCACCAAAACCTGTAGAGCCAGCACAATGGGGAGGTCCCTTTCCAATTTACTTACCTGCAAGCACAGTTGCGAGAAGTAGGCCTGCTAGGCCAACACCTGCACCATTGTACCTTAATAACTTTCCAGTACAGGCGTCCTTTGTTGCAACAATGTGAGCTGCTGCCAGTTCTCCACGGCCCAGTGGCAGTTCCTTAAGCCACTCTGGATACCAATGCCCGCATTGTGCCTTTTTTTAGGATTCCCTGTCGGACAATATTTTCTTCATCACGTTTGTGCCTGTCTTTGCACATGTTTTCCCTTTAACCCCCTTTTCAGGTTGATTTGGGATTTTGCTATGGACATGTTTTCTAATGTTTTAAGCCATATGCCCAGAAGGACATTTTCCTGTGACCATTGCAGTGAGTTATCTCTTAAAAGTTTTTATTGCTAAAATATATCTAATTATATATATATATCTATATATAATATATATATATAAAATAAAAAAAAGTCACAGCAGCACAAGTCCCAGAGACCCGCGGGTGCAAATCCTCCCCTCCGCAGGCTCACAAACGGCTATAGGTGAGTCTAGTATCCAAAGAATGAGGCAGCACTTCAGGTAAATAGAAAAAAACGTGGATCCTTTATTCCCCTCTGTGCAACGTTTCAACCGTCTCAATGCGGTCTTTCTCAAGCCATATCACATGGTGTCCAAACACGGGTATATATACCCCACAATTCATAGCAAACAATAAAAGTGGCAATTATGCAATATTGGGTGTAATCCCATAAAAATACAATATACAGTGTATCAAAATTATCATGATTTGTGTGACCTGACACTTTACATGGTCCGATATTATACACAGTGCAATATAGTGTACATATACATATTGATCATAGTAATAACGTGGCTGTAAGTTAATTAACTATAATCAACTTCATCTACATAATATTATAACACCTGAGTGCATAAATCAAGTGAGTAATTCAGTGAAATTAAAACAACTCACACTGCTGCGCATGGACAGGAGCTGCCAAAGTCCGCGTCTCTCATGCTGAACCACGCATGCCCAGAGTCCTCGTCACGTCACAGAAGCACATCCCCAGGGAGGGGCCAAGCGCCGTCACCATGGGCACGTGTAAACACATGACCCAGCGAGACCATCACGTGGACCCCTCCGGAGGATATGCCGGGCGGAACACCGCCCATGAAGCCGGACTAGCGTCGCCAGGCAACAATGTACACACTGTTGTCTCGCAAACGCCAGCCCAGCAACGCGCGCAGAGGGCCGCCCTCAAACAAAGGATAGATCCGGACATCGGCAACAAGGGTCAGCAGGCGGAGAGGAAAATACCGATAATGGGAAACACAGAGGGCACTGTAACATAAGAATAAATAAATGAATAAGTAAAGGGAACCAATAAGCTCCCAAAGGGTTACTGTATCCATAGTATAGTATATAGGAGTGACCGTGGTTTATTAAAGTATATCGGCACTAAAGGAAATACCTTCATAGTCCGTGCCATACTAATTTTATGAGACAACCGGACGGGGGCCCACAGGATCAAGCCGCTCTCACGATAGAGATCCCAGGTCCATTAAGGGTTTGGGATCAGGGGGACACTTCCATGCCACAGACCACCTAAACCCAGCAGCCGACCCCTTCAGTCTATTGAATTCAAAATGCGAACAACCACCACTCCAAAGTGAACAATAAATCACAGTTAAACCCACAAATTTTATTTTATATTATAGTATAAACAATGTACATGCGCCCCACGGTTCTCCCCCATCAGGGCAATTCCATCAAATAGACGTAGGGGCAACAGGCACAAGCCCATGAACACCACCAGTGGAGTATCAATGATCTAGAGAAAGAAAAAAGATAGTATTAGCAAAAAACAGTAAAAACTGTATACATATATGAAAAAGTAAATTACTTAGTTGATGACACCAACAAATAATTTACATACACCAGGGCAGACCCAGGACGATGGAACAAGGAGAATAATGAGCAGCCACCTCCTATACCACTCTCCACTTAAAATCAACATTGAGACCATGAAGGTCTCAGTTGTGTTGAGAGGGTGGATCCATCTTAGCTCACGTTGCTTGAGAGCTAATGTCTGTCTCTCCTCTTCTAGACAGAGTGATGTGGTCCACCAACATGAATTTTAAATCCTTCTCCTTATGGTTGGCCTCAACAAAATGTTTAGGAACCGGCAGATCTTTTCTTTTTTGTCGGATGGAGAACCGGTGGTTATTTAAACGTGCCTTCATGTCACAAGTGGTCTCCCCAACATATAGGAGGCCACAAGGACAGGAGAGCACGTAAATAACAAAGGAACTGTTACATGTCAAGAAATGACCAATCTCATATTGGGTCCCCGTAACTGGATGGGTAAACCTATCACCCTTGGTCATATAAGCGCAATTAACGCAACCAAGACAGGGATAGGAACCCCTCCTACGCGAGCCAATATGAGACTGTACCAAAGTCCTAGCAGGAAGATCAGCCCGGACTAGCTTATCTCGGAAATTGGCAGAACGCCGATAGGAAAGCAAAGGTGGCGTAGTCAAAGCTGTAATACCAGAGAAGTTACTCTTAAGTATTGACCAATGTTTGCGGACAATATGGGCAATTTGAACACTTTGTTCCGAAAATGTTGATATAAACGGTATCCTCTCCACTTTTTTATCCACTTTTTTATGTGTATCAACTAGTGTTACCTGTTGTGGATTAGTTACCCTGGTCAGGTGTTTTTCAATCACCCTAGCCGGATAGCCGCGTTCCCTGAACTTATGTGCCATCTGTGAAAGACGAGTCGGGAGTAAATCAGGCTCCTGTACCACCCTTTTGACCCTAAGGAGTTGACTGTATGGCACAGAATTAATGATAGACCTCGGGTGACAACTGCTGTAATGTAGCAACGTATTGCAATCAGTAGGCTTAGTATAGATGTCCGTAGATAAATGATCACCCACTACTGTGACAGTGGTATCAAGAAATTGGACATGGGTTTTCGAGTGCACAAGAGTAAAACTGATGTCCGGGTCCATGTGATTCAAAAAATCATGAAAACTCTCCAAAGAAATAGCATCACCATGCCAGATGAGGAAGACGTCGTCTATGTATCGCCACCACCCCAGGACTTTGCTGAAGTGGTGGGACACATAGACAAGGTCTTCCTCGAGGGCTGCCATGAAGACATTGGCATAGGTGGGTGCCGCATTAGACCCCATGGCGGTCCCTCGTAACTGGAGATAAAAACTATCCATAAACAAAAAATAATTGTTTCTCAAAACCAGATCCAAAAGGTGAATAATAAAGTTCTGACAAGGTAAAGAATAACTGCTGCCAGATAGCTGTCTCCGGACAGCAGACACCCCCCTATCATGATCAATGGAGGTGTACAAGCTCGTGACATCAAAGGATGCCAGGAGACAACCATCTGGCAGCACAATGTCAGAAATTTTATCCAAAAAATCACCAGTGTCCCTGATATAGGACCTGGCGCTGATCGCATAGTGTCGAAGTAGTCGATCTAAGAAAATGGAAATATTGGAAAAGATGGATCCCGTGCCCGCAACAATGGGGCGACCAGGCGGGTCCATCATTGATTTATGGATTTTTGGGAGTACGTATATAACAGGTGTACGCGGCTGTGACACAATTAAAAAGGAATGAAGCTCACCATCAATAATGTCCTGACCCAAAGCTGTATCAAGGACCTTCTTGATGCATCTCACTATGTCGAACCTCGGATCACCAGTTAATACCCTGTAAACACTCTGATCGCCCAGTTGTCTCATAATCTCCTGAATGTATTTGGGGGTGTCCATGACAACAACCGCACCACCCTTATCAGCCTGTTTGATGGTGAGGCTGCTGTCACGGCACAGACCCTCCAAAGTGACAACCTCAGAAGTGGTCATGTTGGGATGTCTAAGAGACATATTGGTAACTTTTTCACGCAGGGAGGCTATATCATTAGAGACAGCCCTCCTGAATGTGTCCAATGCAGGTGAATTACTGTGTGGTGAAAAAATCACTCTTATTGAACAGCCCAAAGGATTTCAATCTCAATTCAGTATCAGCAATTCCTACAGTCGACTGGTCCATTGGAGGGCGACCTGCAAACCAAACCTTAAGTTCAATATTCCTATATAGGCGCTGCAGGTCGACCTCCAAATGGAACCAGTCAACCTTGGTAGAAGGACAAAATGATAGGCCTTTAGACAGTACATTAATTTGTATATCAGACAAGGGCACAGAGGAAATATTTACCACAGTGGAAACATTGCTATTCATCATTGGGCCTGATTCGCCTTTCTGCGCAATGCCATAGGTTTGGTCAGTTCTGGATGTTTGGGATTTCCGCCATCTGTGGTGTCTTCTGCCACCCCGTTTGGTTCTCTGGCTGTCACAGGGCCCATCCCTAAAAAAGGCTTAGTGGATACAGGGTTATTGACAATATTGGTGGTCACTGGCCCAGGCTGTCCCGACTGCTGATATTTCTGGCGTTGTGGAGGAAACTGTCGCTTAGACGTGTCGTATTGCCATGTATAGATTCTACCCTTGGCATAATCATCCGCGTCCCGCTGCCATTTTTTTCTTTTAGTGGACTCTTGATCCTTAGTAAATTTGGACAGGTACTCCATGCAGCTATCATCATACTTTTTAAATTCATCCGGCCCCAACATGGTTTCCAAAGTAGTTTTGGTCAGATTTTGCCGCAACCTAGTATCCGCCAGTTCCTGTTGCAGGTATTCCAGGTTCAGGAGAATAATATCGTACGCATACTTATTTGAAATCTGGATAAATTTCTGCGCATAAATGGATTCAATGGGGAAGAGATTCGGTTTAAGTTGTGAACGAATCCCTCTGGGGATTCTATGTTCCTTAAAATATTGACCAAGGGTCATCAAATGTAAATCAGTCAATCTTCTTAGCATCTGCCTCAAAGCTTCTTTTTAAGTCAATCAAAGTGGGTGTAGACAAAAATGCAGGCTCACTCACCAAGCCCTGTAGAATCCTCTCCTGATCCGCCCTGGTGTATGTAAAAACGTCTAATCTACCTGTTAGCGAATCTACGATACGTAAAACACTAAACAAGAATGGATTTCATGGAAGGATACCACAGAGGAAGCCAGTGCTGTCCAAAAAAAACATTGCTGCACGTTTACAGTTTGCACAAGAGCACCTTGATGTTCCACAGCAGTACTGGCAAAGTATTCTGTAGACAGATAAAACCAAAGTTGAGTTGTTTGGAAGAAACACACAACACTATGTGTGGCGAAAAAGATGTACAGCACACCAACATCAAAACCTCATCCCAACTGTGAAGTATGGTGGTGGGGGCATCATGGTTTGGGGCTGCTTTGCTGCATCAGGGCCTGGAAGGATTGCTATCATCGAAGGAAAAATTTATTCCCAAGTTTATCAAGACATTTTGCAGGAGAACTGAAGGCCATCTGTCCACCAGCTGAAGCTCAACAGAAGATGGGTGTTGCAACAGGACAACGACCCAAAGCATAGAAGTAAATCAACAACAGAATGGCTTAAACAGAAGAAAATACGCCTTCTGGAGTGTCCCAGTCAGAGTCCTGACCTCAACCCGATTGAGATGACGTGGCATGACCTCAAGAAAGCGATTCACACCAGTCATCCCAAGAATATTGCTGAAAGAAACAGTTCTGTAAAGAGGAATGGTCAATAATTACTCCTGACCGTTGTGCACGTCTGATCTGCAACTACAAAAAACGTTTGGTTGAAGTTATTGCTGCCAAAGGAGGTTCAACCAGTTATTAAATCCAAGAACTGGTGTGTAGGTTCACATACTTTTTCCACCTGCACTGTGAATGTTTACATGGTGTGTTCAATAAAAACATGGTAACATTTAATTCTTTGTGTGCTATTAGTTTAAGCAGACTGTGATTGTCTATTGTTGTGACATAGATGAAGATCAGATCACATTTTATGACCAATTTGTGCAGACATCCATATTATTCAAAAGGGTTCACATACTTTTTCTTGCAACTGTATATATATATATATATATATATACAGTGGGATGCGAAAGTTTGTGCAACCTTGTTAATCGTCATGATTTTCCTGTATAAATCGTTGGTTGTTACGATAAAAAATGTCAGTTAAATATATCATATAGGAGACACACACAGTGATATTTGAGAAGTGAAATGAAGTTTATTGGATTTACAGAAAGTGTGCTCTAATTGTTTAAAGAAAATTAGGCAGGTGCATAAATTTGGGCACTGTTGTCATTTTATTGATTCCAAAACCTATAGAACTAATTATTGGAACTCAAATTGGCTTGGTAAGCTCAGTGACCCCTGACCTACATACACAGGTGAATCCAATTATGAGAAAGAGTATTTAAGGGGGTCAATTGTAAGTTTCCCTCCTCTTTTAATTTTCTCTGTAGAGTAGCAACATGGGGGTCTCAAAACAACTCTCAAATGACCTGAAGACAAAGATTGTTCACCATCATGGTTTAGGGGAAGGATACAGAAAGCTGTCTCAGAGATTTCAGCAGAACATATTGAGGAAATGGAAGACCACAGGCTCAGTTCAAGTTAAGGCTCGAAGTGGCAGACCAAGAAAAATCTCGGATAGACAGAAGCGACGAATGGTGAGAACAGCCAGAGTCAACCCACAGACCAGCACCAAAGACCTACATTATCATCTTTATGCAGATGGAGTCACTGTGCATCGTTCAACCATTCGGCGCACTTTACACAAGGAGATGCTGTATGCGAGAGTGATGCAGAGGAAGCCTTTTCTCCGCCCACAGCACAAAAAGTGCCGCTTGAGGTGGGCTAAAGAACATTTGGACAAGCCAGCTTCATTTTGGAATAAGGTGCTGTGGACTGATGAAACTAAAATTGAGTTATTTGGCCATAACAAGGGGCGTTATGCATGGAGGAAAAAGAACACAGCATTCCAAGAAAAACACCTGCTACCTACAGTAAAATATGGTGGTGGTTCCATCATGCTGTGGGGCTGTGGGGCTGTGTGGCCAGTGCAGGGACTGGGAATCTTGTCAAAGTTGAGGGACGCATGGATTCCACTCAGTATCATCAGATTCTGGAGACCAATGTCCAGGAATCAGTGACAAAGCTGAAGCTGCGACGGGGGCTGGATCTTTCAACAAGACAACGACCCTAAACACTGCTCAAAATCCACTAAGGCATTTATGCAGAGGAACAAGTACAACGTTCTGGAATGGCCATTTCAGTCCCCAGACCTGAATATAATTGAAAATCTGTGGTGTGACTTAAAGAGAGCTGTCCATGCTCGGAAGCCATCAAACCTGAATGAAACTAAAGATGTTTTGTAAAAAGGAATGGTCCAAAATACCTTCAACCAGAATCCAGACTCTTATTGGAACCTACAAGAAGCGTTTAGAGGCTGTAATTTCTGCAAAAGGAGGACCTACTAAATATTGATTTCATTTCTTTTTTGTGGTGCCCAAATTTATGCACCTGCCTAATTTTGTTTAAACAATTATAGCACACTTTCTGTAAATCCAATAAACTTAATTTCACTTCTCAAATATCACTGTGTGTGTCTCCTATATGATATATTTAACTGACATTTTTTATTGTAACAACCAACGATTTATACAGGAAAATCATGATGATTAACAAGGTTGCCCAAACTTTCACATCCCACTGTATATATATATATACACTGCTCAAAAAAATAAAGGGAACACTTAAACAACACAATGTAACTCCAAGTCAATCACACTTCTGTGAAATCAAACTGTCCACTTAGGAAGCAACACTGAGTGACAATCAATTTCACATGCTGTTGTGCAAATGGGATAGACAACAGGTGGAAATTATAGGCAATTAGCAAGACACCCCAAATAAAGGAGTGGTTCTGCAGGTGGTGACCACAGACCACTTCTCAGTTCCTATGCTTCCTGGCTGATGTTTTGGTCACTTTTGAATGCTGGCGGTGCTTTCACTCTAGTGGTAGCATGAGACGGAGTCTACATCCCACACAAGTGGCTCAGGTAGTGCAGCTTATCCAGGATGGCACATCAATGCGAGCTGTGGCAAGAAGGTTTGCTGTGTCTGCCCGGGCTGCGTCAATGTGGTCTGTCTAGAGGCCCCCTTGGAACCAATATCAGCCTTGACCAGCTGATCTCGCAGGTTCCTGGAACGTCGGTATGAGAACAGCGGTGGGTGTTTAAACTCAGGAATGTCCTTAAAACAAGACCTCAATAAATCCCAATGTTTCCTGATGATTCTGTTGATGGAGGGACTAAGTTCATTGTATACTGAAACAAAAGGAATCCTAACGGATTTTTGAACAGTTTTCCGTTTGGACAACAAATCACCCCTATCCAGGCTGCGGACCCTGTCCATGTGTTCCACCAGCAACCGATGGGGATAACCCCTCTCTAAGAATTTGGTGGCTATGGAGTCTAGGGCCAAATTGAGTTTGTTCTCATCAGTCACAATACGTTTTACTCTGAGAAATTGAGAAAAGGGGAGCGACTGAATCATTCTCCTAGGGTGGGAACTATTATAGCATAAAAAGGTATTGGTATCAGCTGGTTTAGTGTACAGTTCCGTGTTCAACATACCTCCACTCATCATAACCCTAGTGTCCAAAAACTGGATCTCAGTGTTGGAATATACAAGAGTGAATTGCAGATTTTTATCATAGTTGTTCAAAAAACCATGAAAGTCATTCAACTCAGTCTCACTACCTGTCCATATGAGGAAGATGTCGTCGATATATCTCCACCACCTCAGAACATGTCTGAAGTGGTGGGACAGATAGATGACATCTTCCTCATAACACCGCATGAAAATATTTGCGTACGTGGGGGCTACGTGAGACCCCATAGCCTCTCCGCGTTGCTGCAAATAAAAAACATCCTGGAAAAGAAAATAATTATAATGAAGAATGATGTTCAGCAAATCAACAATGAACTCAGATGCATGAGAAGTGTAGGATGACACCATAAGTATTTTTTTAACGGCCAGGATACCTCTCTCGTGTACAATCGAAGTGTACAACGAGGTCACGTCAAAAGAGGCAAGTAACACGGGGGACATATGTGCCAAAACAATCTCCCCAAGTTTAACCAGAAAATCCGATGTATATAGGAAGAACCTCCTATTGAAAAATCACGCAAAACCTCATCCAGAAAAATGTCTATGTTGCTAAAGATGGAATCAGACCCCGAGACAATGGGACGTCCCGGGGGATCGACCAGGGTCTTGTGAATCTTGGGTAACACATAAATCACCGGAGTGACAGGATGTGCCACCTCAAGAAAATCACATAGATCCCTGTCGATAGTGCCAGCCGCCATAGCATCTGTCAATCATTTGTGTCTAACACCTGCAATCACAAATCTGGGGTCAGAATGTAACACCTTGTAAACTTCCTGGTCCTCCAGTTGTCGCATAATCTCTTGAATATATTTGCTGGTATCCATCACAAAGACCGCTCCCCCCTTATCAGCCGGCTTTAAGGTAAGGGTGGGGTCGGACCTGAGTGACTCCAAAGTATCAATTTCAATAGTGGTCAGGTTGGGGTGTCTGAGGTCAAGATCTCCCTCTGAGGATGACCTGAGCTCAGACACTCCCTGCCTGACCGCACTGATACAAGCTTCAACTGCTGGTTCATTAATGGCAGGTACAAAATTACTCTTCTGAAACTGATTAAGAGACCCCAGCGTGAAATCACTAGTCTGGGGTTTCACAACCCTATCTCTGTTACAAAACCAGATTTTTAACTTAATGCGGCGAAAAAAGGAATACAGGTTAGACTCAAGTTCAAACCAGTTAATATGTGAACTGGGACAAAATGAAAACCCTTTAGACAGGACACTCACTTGTCGGGAAGTCAACTCCTTGGAGGACAATTTGACCACAGTCACTTTCTCTTTGCCAAGTGGCTCTTGCTTGCTGCGGGTCGATTCCTGTTGCTGCATAGCTTGCCCATTCCTTCGATGTCTGCAACCACCTCTCCTGATGCGTCGTCGCGTTTTTCTTGTGTCTGTGGAGCCTTGTCTAAAAAACTTGTTCCTCAGATGAAGTGTCACGGGGTTCCAAAGGTGCACTCGGTCCCCCATTTCCCGCAGACCTGTTGCTTAGCTTTGGGAATGAGGATTTGTGCTTGACCTCATTCCCAGGGCGGCTTTGCTGGCTGGGTGGCTCCCTGCTCCTAGTCTGCCTTGAGCACCGAGCTGATCACTCCGTGCTCGACTGGTTGGTCGGTCGGTCATGTGACGCTGGCCACGTCACATGACCCTCACTCCCCACTATAAATACAGGCAGCCTGCTGGCCACAGGTTGCCTGTTAATTTCTAGGTTCCTGGCTATTTGTTGGACTGACGATCCTCTGCCTGCTCCTCCTGTACTGCACATCCATCCTGGTATTGTGACCTCGGCTCCCACCTGACTACTCTCTTAGGACTCCTCTTGTACTTCGCTACTCTCCTGGTATTTGACCCCGGCTTCTCCTGACCATTCTTTGCTTAATCCGTTGTACTGCGTAGCTCTGACCCGGTCCGTTCATGTTCTGTATTTTGTCTTGTCTGTCTTCCCTGCACATATCCTAAGTTAGGGACTGCTGTCCAGTTGTCCCCTGTCATCAGGACTCGTGAGGCAAGTAGACAGGGCCAGGGGTGAGGGTGGAGCGCAGTGGTCACTACCCTTCCCCCTGTGTGTGTGTGGACGTGACTATTACAGATTAACAGGCCCAACAACCACTGTATCATGAATCCTCTTATTACCCTGACTGACCATGTCTCTAACCTGACACAGATGGTGCAGGAGCTAGGAGAGAAACTCCGTTCTTTTGAGTTAGGGCAAGGTTCTTCCACTCCTCTCTCCTCCAATCCACATTTTGAACCCCAGATCAAGCTCCCAGAACCCTTTTCTGGAGACCGGAAGAGGTTTCTCTCCTTTAAGGAGACTTGCAAACTCTACTTCCGTTTGCGCCCCATGTCCTCCGGTTCCCAAAAGCCAACGCGTGGGGATTATCATTTCTCTACTAAAGGGTGATCCCCAGGACTGGGCATTCTCGTTACCTCCTGGGGCCAGTTGTCTGACTTCCGTGGAGGTTTTTTTTCAGGCCCTGGGTACCCTCTATGACGAACCAGACAGGGCCCAGGTAGCCGAGACGGCTCTTAGGGCACTGGTTCAGGGCCATCTCCCTGCGGAGGAGTATTGCACTCAATTCAGATGGTGGTGTGTCCCCTCTGGATGGAATGAACCAGCCCTGAAGAGTCAGTTTAGGTCTGGTCTGTCTGATAATTTAAAAGATCTATTAGTCAGTTATCAAGTTCCAGAGACCTTAGAGGAGATGATGACCCTAGTTGTCCGACTTGACCGACGAGTTAGAGAGAGACGACAAGAAAGACAGTTTTGTTCTCAGATGGTGGTCCAGCCACAGGCCTTTTCCAGGGACAACACTGAGGTCTCCACCGAGGATCCCATGCAGGTTGGCATGACCCGGGGTAATCTTCGTCGCAGACGCGGAGAGTGCTTCTACTGTGGAGATCCTGGCCATTGGATCAACAAGTGTCCTAAGAGGGTCCTCTCTGACAAGTCTCCTAAGGCAAGACAACCTAAAGACCAGGTACACCCTGATTTTTCTAAATATAGGCTTTTGGTACCCATAACAATTTCTCTGGGGGTTAATAAGTGGCCGGGTAAGGCCTTTATTGATTCCGGTTCAGCGGCCAGCTTTATTGACTTAGAATTTGCTAGTAAATTGGGTATTCCAATGTTTGCTTTACCTACACCTATCCATGTCATGGCTATTGATGCTACTCCCCTGATTGGTGGTACGGTGAGGTCATGTACCTCTGAAATTTCTCTGACCGTGGGTGTGTGCCACTCTGAGAGATTGTCACGAGGGTGTCAAGAACCACGCCTGACTCCGCTATACCCGGGGTCAGGACGTCGCAGGGGTTGGCTGCGCGCTCTATGTAAGATAGGGCTGTTTCCTTATGGTAGCTTTCTGAGTTTGCTTTGCAACCCTTTTTGGCTCACTCAGGGATCCGTAGCTCCTTCTCCTCAGCTGTTCCTTGTCCAGCACTCCCAACCTCCTTATATTCCCCTCTCACACTTGTTTGGTTGCCAGATATAGAGCTTCCTGCCTGGACTTCTATTCTGACCCTCTGGAGCTGTGTTGCTGCGTTCTCTGGTAGTTGGTCCAGAACGTTACCCTCCGGATCCATGTTGGACCATTGTGGTCTGCTGTGGTCGCCCACCTGGGTGTATGTGTTTGTCTGTATTGTCTGTCCTCTCCCTGGTGTTTCCCTCTTAGTGTCAGTGGTGCGGACTAGCGATCCCACCGGCCCGTTCACTATCTAGGGCTTATTCTAGGGAAAGCCAGGGTTTAGGCACGTGATCGCCGCACGGGTGAGGAACCCGTCTAGGGACGTCAGGGCAGTCAGGTGCCAGCCGCAAGGTGAGTCAGGGGTCGCCACCTTTCCCTCTCCCTTGGGCAGGGCTTTCCCTTTTCCCTCCCTGTGTGTGACGCCGGTCATTACATTATATCTGGCCCTTATTTGGTGTAGGTAAAAAAAAAAAAAATAATAATATTTTTTTTTTACCTACTTAGAATCCAGTATGGATCAAATTGCTGCTCTGTCCAAACAATTTCATGGCCTGTCTTTGGAGGTGGCAGGATTGAAGGCGTCAGTCCTCCAGCAACAGCAGCAATTACAACTGACCGCAAGCCCAGCGGTTGCTACTGGTAGCCAGGTTGTTGCGGAACCCAAGGTCCCTCTCCCTGACAGATTTTCTGGGGGAAGGGACAAGTTTTTGACATTCCGTGAGGCCTGTAAATTATATTTTAAACTGCGCCCTTACTCCTCTGGTAATGAAGAACAGCGGGTGGGGGTTGTTATTTCCCTGCTGCAGGGGGACCCGCAGTCCTGGGCGTTCTCTTTACCCACTGATTCCCAGGCTCTTCGGTCAGTGGATGAGTTTTTCGGGGCCTTGGGTCTCATATATGACGCCCTGACCGAGTCGCACTGGCTGAATCAAGATTACGGAGACTCCTAAAAGGAGAGCGGCCGGTAGAAAAATATATCTCTGACTTCCGTAGGTGGGCTATGGATACCCAATGGAACGACCCGGCTCTCAGGAGTCAGTTCTGCTCTGGGTTATCCGAAAGGGTTAAGGATGCGCTTGCATTATATGAGACCCCCTTTTCCCTTGATGCGGTTATGTCCCTTTCTATCCGTATAGATAGACGCCTTAGGGACAGGTTGAAAAAACCGGAGCAATTGGTAACCCCTCCCAAGCAGCAGTTTGTCTGTACGGACTTAGACGAGCCTATGCAGCTAGGAGGAACTACTCGTCAGGTCCGTCCTCCTGAGGCTCGCCGTAGGCGTGGGATTTGTTTTTTTGTGGGGAGAGGGGTCATTTCATTAATGTCTGTCCTTCTTTCCTCAGAAACAAAAGACCGTCGGAAAACTACTAACCCCAGGCTGTGTGGAGGATGTCAGCCGGGGGGTATATGTTTCCTCCATACGTACATCGCAATTTGTGTTGCCAGCGGTTATTGTTTTTGGTGTTAAGACGGAGACTATTTCTTTCTTTATAGACAGTGGAGCAGGGGTAAATTTGATAGATGCCCATTTTGCCCGCACTATGGGTTTGTCTCTCTGTACGCTACAGAGACCTATTCCCATATTCGCTATTGATTCTGCTCCTCTGTCTCAGAGAAACCTCACCCACATTGTTCATAATTTACACCTTCGGGTAGGGGACCACCATAACGAGATGCTTTCATGTTATGTTCTGGAGGGGCTTCCCACTCCGGTAGTGCATTTCCCTGGTTGGTAGCGCACAATCCAGTGGTGGATTGGCAGGCCAGGGAGATATCGGAGTGGAGTGAGCACTGCAGAGAAAATTGCTTAAATAGCAATTGCTTAGTCGCCTCCATAACTACCCTACCTACATTTATTTCGGATTTTGAGGACGTTTTTTCTGAAAAGGGTTGTCAGAAGTTACCACCTCACCGTCCTTATGATTGCCCGGTTAACCTTATTCCCGGCGCAAAATTACCCAAGACCAGGTTATATAATCTTTCGGGTCCAGAGAGACAAGCCATGAAAGATTATATCTCCGAGAGCTTGGCTAAGGGACACATCAGACCCTCTTCTTCACCCGTGGCTGCAGGGTTTTTCTTTGTTAAAAGAAAGATGGGGGCCTGCGTCCTTGCCTAGATTTTCGCGAATTAAATCGGATAACCATCCGAGACCCATACCCTCTTCCTCTCATTCCTGACCTGTTTAACCAGATTGCGGGTGCTAGGTGGTTCTCCAAACTTGATCTTAGGGGGGCTTACAATCTGATTCGTATCAAGGAGGGGGATGAGTGGAAGACAGCTTTTAACACCCCTGAGGGGCATTATGAAAATCTAGTTATGCCTTTCGGTCTGACCAATGCTCCTGCCGTCTTTCAACATTTCCTTAATTAAATTTTTAGTTATCTAATCGGCAGGTTTGTGGTAATATACCTAGATGATATTTTAATTTATTCGTCTGATCTGAAAACACATGAGGTGCATGTCAGACAGGTACTGCAGGTCCTACGAACGAATAAATTATATGCTAAAATTGAAAAATGTGTCTTCGCCGTTCAGGAGATACAATTACTAGGTTATTTTTTATCTGCGTCAGGTTTCCGTATGGATCCTAGGAAGGTCCAGGCAATTTTAGATTGGGATCTTCCTGAGAACCTCAAAGCACTGCAACGGTTCTTGGGCTTCGCAAATTTCTATAGGAAATTCATTAAAAATTATTCAGTTATTGTAAAACCCCTTACTGACATGACTAGGAAGGGGACAGATTTTTCTAAATGCTCTGACGCCGCTAAAGTTGCTTTTTCCTCTCTAAAAGAGAGGTTTACCTCGGCACCTGTACTAGTCCAACCTGATGTCTCTCAGCCTTTTATTGTTGAAGTCGATGCGTCAGAGGTGGGAGTGGGGGCGGTGCTGTCTCAGGGTCCGTCTCCTGGCAAATGGCGTCCTTGTGCTTTCTTTTCTAAAAAACTATCTGCAGCAGAAAAGAACTACGATATTGGCAATAGGGAACTATTAGCTATTAAACTAGCGTTTGAAGAATGGCGTCACTTTTTAGAGGGGGCAGTCCACCCCGTCACTGTGATTACGGACCACAAAAATCTTCTGTACCTCGAATCAGCTAAGCGTCTCACCCCTAGACAAGCTAGGTGGTCGCAATTTTTTACCAGGTTCAACTTTGTTATTACCTATCGTCCTGGGGCAAAGAATACCAAGGCTGATGCACTATCTCGTTGTTTTCCTGGAGGGGGTAATGTGAGTGATCCGGTACCCATTTTTCAAAGAGGAGTGGTTGTTTCTGTGGTACACTCTGCTCTGGAGGGGAAGGTGTTAGAGACCCAGGGGGACGCCCCGGTCTCTTGCCCCTCAGAGAAATTGTTTGTACCGTTGAACCTGCGTTTCGAATTATTAAAGGAACATCATAATTCGGCACTTGCTGGGCAGCCCGGGTAGTAAAGCAACCTTGGAGCTATTGTCTCGTCGTTTTTGGTGGCCAAGGTTGCGTCAGGATGTATTGGATTTTGTGTCTTCTTGTTCTACCTGTGCGCGCGCAAAAGTCTCTCATACACGTCCTGCAGGGTCTCTATTACCACTCGTCATTCCCAATAGACCATGGACACATCTGTCAATGGATTTTATCACTGACTTGCCTTTGTCTGCGGGTAAAACAGTTATTTTGGTAGTAGTGGACAGGTTTAGCAAAATGGTACACTTCATTGCGTTACCCGCACTACCTAATGCTAAGACTCTTGCTCAGGTATTCATCAGTGAAATCGTGAAGCTTCACGGGGTCCCTTCCGATGTTGTTTCGGATCGGGGTACCCAATTTATTTCTAAATTTTGGAAAGCTTTTTGTTCCCGTTTGGGGGTACACTTGTCCTTTTCCTCAGCTTTCCATCCTCAGTCGAATGGACAGACTGAGCGCACCAACCAAAACCTGGAGACATATCTAAGATGTTTTGTGTCTGAAAACCAAGAGTTGTGGTCATCATATTTACCGTTAGCCGAGTTTGCCATAAATAATTGTCGTCAGGAATCCACTGGTAAGTCACCATTTCTTGGTGCATATGGTTTTCATCCCCAATTCTGTACTTTCAATGAGGGGGGGTCTTCTGGGGTAACCGAAGAGGAACGGTTTTCGTTGTCTCTTTCATCTGTATGGCAGAAGGTGCAAGCTAACTTGAAAAATATGGGAGGTAAATACAAATGCATGGCTGATAAGAGACTGTCGCCAGGTCCGGACCTAGGAGTGAATGACTATGTGTGGTTGTCTACTAGGAATATTAAATTAAAGGTTCCCTCTTGGAAACTGGGTCCTAGGTTCATTGGCCCTTACAAAATTGTAGCCATCATCAACCCCGTGGCTTTTCGACTGGAGCTACCTCAGACTTTTAAAATCCATAACGTCTTTCAAAGTCAATACTCAAAAAATATGTTCCACCTCTAGAACCGTCGCCGCTTCCTCCCCCTCCTGTTGGTGTGGATGGTAATCTAGAGTTTCAGATATCCAAAATTGTTAATTCTCGTCGGGTCCACCGCTCTCTTCAATATCTGGTGCATTGGAGAGGTTACGGTCCCGAGGAAAGAATGTGGGTTCCTGCGTCTGAGGTAAACGCCGATAGGCTAGTTCGGGCTTTTCATGTGTCTCATCCTGAGAGACCTGGTCCTGAGTGTCCGGAGGCCCCTCGTAGAGAGGGGGGTACTGTCACGAGGGTGTCAAAAACCACTCCTGACTCCGCTATACCCGGGGTCAGGAAGTCGTAGCGGTTGGCTGCGCGCTCTATGTAAGATAGGGCTGTTTCCTTATGGTAGCTTTCTGAGTTTGCTTTGCAACCCTTTTTGGCTGTAGCTCCTTCTCCTCAGCTGTTCCTTGTCCAGCACTCCCAACCTCCTTATATTCCCCTCTCACACTTCTCTGGTTGCCAGATATAGAGCTTCCTGCCTGGACTTCTATTCTGACCCTCTGGAGCTGTGTTGCTGCGTTCTCTGGTAGTTGGTCCAGAACGTTACCCTCCGGATCCCTGTTGGACCTTTGTGGTCTGCTGTGGTCGCCCACCTGGGTGTATGTGTTTGTCTGTATTGTCTGTCCTCTCCCTGGTGTTTCCCTCTTAGTGTCAGTGGTGAGGACTAGCGATCCCACCGGCCCGTTCACTATCTAGGGCTCATTCTAGGGAAAGCCAGGGTTTAGGCACGTGATCGCCGCACGGGTGAGGAACCCGACTAGGGACGTCAGGGCAGTCAGGTGCCAGCCGCAAGGTGAGTCAGGGGTCACCACCTTTCCCTCTCCCTTGGGCAGGGCTTTCCCTTTTCCCTCCCTGTGTGTGACGCCGGTCATTACAGAGATATTCTCTTTTTGTCTTGGAGAACCTACCGGTTGAGGTGGTACTAGGGTTGCCTTGGCTCCGTTTACATAACCCCACAATTAATTGGTTCAAAGGAGAGTTGGTGAAATGGGGACCTAAGTGTGACTCATGCTTGTCCGTGGTCCAGGCTGGGGTTTCGGTAAGCTCTAATACATTACCTTCAGTTATTAAAGAATATTCAGATGTATTCTCATCCCCTATTTCAGAGGTTCTACCCCCCCCCATAGACCTTATGATTGCGCCATAGAGCTAATAGAGGGTGCCGAATTTCCTAAAGGGCGAATTTATAATCTTTCAGGGCCCGAACGCAAGGCTATGGAAGATTATATTAAGGAGAGCCTTGCTAAAGGGCATATTAGACCTTCAGTCTCTCCTATGAGAGCAGGGTTTTTCTTTGTTAAAAAGAAGGATGGTGGTCTTAGGCCTTGTATTGATTACCGGAGATTAAATAAGATCACTGTCCAAAATAGATACTCTCTCCCATTGATTCCGGATTTATTTAACCAGGTTCTGGGGGCAACCTGGTTTTCCAAGATTGACCTGAAAGGGGCATACAATCTAATCCGAATCAAGGAGGGAGACGAATGGAAGACAGCATTCAATACTCCGATAGGACACTTTGAGTATCAGGTGATGCCTTTTGGACTCAGCAATGCCCCAGCTGTGTTGCAAAACTTAATGAACGATATTCTTAGAGAGTTCTTAGGTAAATTTATTATTGTCTATCTTGACGACATTTTGATATTCTCTCCTGATTTCGAATCTCATGTGTCTCATGTCAAACAAGTATTAGAGGTGTTGAGGGAGAACCAGCTATCCGCTAAGCAAGAGAAATGTGTATTTGGGGTACAGGAGATACTGTTTCTAGGGCATGTTTTGACTCCTCACGCCTTTAAGATGGATCCTGGTAAGGTTTTAGCAATTAAGGAATGGGTAAGGCCTTAATCCTTAAAGGCTTTACAACGGTTTTTGGGTTTCGCTAATTACTATCGTAAATTTATCATGAATTTTTCTGTAATTGCTAAGCCATTGACCAACCTTACTAAGAAAGGGGCGGATTTGGAGAATTGGTCTACCAAGGCCATTTCTTCATTTGAAACATTAAAAAAGGCATTTAGTAGCGCTCCCATTCTGATCCAGCCTGATCAGGAGAGACCCTTTATTGTGGAGGTAGATGCGTCCGAGTAAGGTGCAGGAGCAGTTCTTTCACAGGGTCCTGCTAGCCTCACTAACCTGAGACCGTGTGCCTTCTTCTCCAGGAAATTCTCTCCCACGGAGAGAAACTACGACATTGGGAATAGGGAGCTGCTGGCTATTAAATGGGCATTTGAGGAGTGGAGGCATTTTTTGGAGGGGGCAAGGCATCGAGTAACTGTTGTCACTGATCATAAAAACCTAATGTTTCTCGAGTCGGCTAAGAGGTTGAATCCCCGACAAGCCCGATGGGCTCTGTTTTATACCCGTTTTGATTTCTCCATTACGTTCAGGCCGGGAAGTAAAAATGTGAAAGCAGACGCATTATCCCAGAGCTTCCATGCCTTTCAACCAACTGAGATGCCGCCTGAATCCATCCTACCAGCAAACATCTTCTTAGCAGCTCTAACCCAGGATATCTCGGCTCGCATTAAGGCTGAACAACATCTGGCACCGACATCCACCCCAACAGATAAGTTGTTTGTTCCCGTACAATTTCGTCTCCAGCTGTTGGGGGAGTGTTACGATTCTGCCTTTTGTGGACATCCGGGTGTTGAGGGCACTAAGGATCTGGTTTCTAGATCCTATTGGTGGCCCACTCTGACCAGGGATGTCAAGTCCTACGTGTCAGCCTGTGAGGTTTGTGCCAGGTCTAAGACACCTAGGACTCGCCCTACTGGTAACCTACGACCCCTACCCATTCCCAGTAGACCCTGGTCCCATATCTCGATGGACTTTATAACTGACCTACCGCTGGCGGAGGGTAAGATTGTGGTTTGGGTAGTGGTCGATAGGTTTAGCAAGATGGTTCATTTCATTCCCCTGTCTAAACTTCAGAATGCTAAAACCCTGGCGTCTATTTTTGTGAGAGAGATTGTTCGTTTACATGGCATCCCGGAAAATATTGTTTCTGACAGGGGTGTGCAGTTTGTGTCCAAATTCTGGAGGGCCTTCTGTCAAAGATGTAAAATTTAATTGTCTTTTTCTTCCGCCTACCATCCTGAGAGTAATGGGCAGACTGAACGCCTTAATCAGTCTGTGGAACAATTCTTGAGGTTGTATGTTGCTGATGACCAGCAATTATGGATCAAATTCCTTCCATTGGCTGAATTAGCTTTGAATAACCGTGTCAATTCTTCTGCTGGGGTCTCCCCTTTCTTTTGTAACCATGGTTTTCATCCCTGTTTTCATTCTGGGTCGTCCGTCTCCTCCTCTAACCCTGAAGCGGATAAACTCTCCTCCGAACTGTGCACAGTTTGGGCCCGGGTTCAATCGAACCTAGAAAAGGATCAAAGTTCTCAAAAACTCAAGGCCGATAGGAGACGTTCAAGGGGGGTGAACTTTCAGGTTGGGGATAAAGTATGGTTGTCCTCCAAGAATCTATCTCTCAAGGTAACTTCTAAAGAATTTGCTCCTCGTTTTATTGGACCATATAAGATCACGGAAGTGATTAACCCGGTATCTTTTAGGTTGGAGCTGCCCGAGTCATTCCACATTCATAATGTGTTCCATAAATCTCTGCTTAAAAAATATTTTAAACCGGGAGTACCATCAAAAGCCTCGCCTCCGCCGATTCTTGTTAATGATGCTGTCGAGTTTGTGGTGTCTAAAATAGTCGATGTCAGGAAGGTGCGTAATGCCTTGCAGTACCTGAATCACTGGAAGGGGTATGGACCTGAAGAGAGATCTTGGGTACCTGCTAGGGAGGTTCATGCTCCTAGACTTGTTCGTAAATTTCATTTAGAACACCCTGAATAGCCATCGCCTGAAGTCTTGGGTCCGGTGGCCCCTTGTAAAAGGGGGGGTACTGTCACGGGGTTCCGAAGGTGCACTCGGTCCCCCATTTCCCGCAGACCTGTTGCTTAGCTTTGGGAATGAGGATTTGTGCTTGACCTCATTCCCAGGGCGGCTTTGCTGGCTGGGTGGCTCCCTGCTCCTAGTCTGCCTTGAGCACCGAGCTGATCACTCCGTGCTCGACTGGTTGGTCTGTCGGTCATGTGACGCTGGCCACGTCACATGACCCTCACTCCCCACTATAAATACAGGCAGCCTGCTGGCCACAGGTTGCCTGTTAATTTCTAGGTTCCTGGCTATTTGTTGGACTACTGAATACCTACCTGATCCTGTTCCCTGACGATCCTCTGCCTGCTCCTCCTGTACTGCGCATCCATCCTGGTATTGTGACCTCGGCTCCCACCTGACTACTCTCTTAGGACTCCTCTTGTACTTCGCTACTCTCCTGGTATTTGACCCCGGCTTCTCCTGACCATTCTTTGCTTAATCCGTTGTACTGCGTAGCTCTCTTGGTTCTGACCCGGTCCGTTCATGTTCCGTATTTTGTCTTGTCTGTCTTCCCTGCACATATTCTAAGTTAGGGACTGCCGTCCAGTTGTCCCCTGTCATCAGGACTCGTGAGGCAAGTAGGCAGGGCCAGGGGTGAGGGTGGAGCGCAGTGGTCACTACCCTTACCCCTGTGTGTGTGTGGACGTGAAGATGTCTGTACATTCTTCCTCCTCTTTCTCATATCTCTCTGTTGGGTGTTGTTCTGTCTCTCCATTTGCCAGATATAAACATTGCCCTTCTTTGGTGTTGTTTTTTATTGTTTTGTTCTCTTATAAGTTGATGCCCCCTGTGTCATCTGCGCACCGGCCGGAGGAGATCCCTCATGAGTGTAATTATGTCCGCACGACCCCCTGGACAATACCCCTTGGATAGCCGCGGGTTCTGTGGTGGTCCTCGAGATTTGTTTCGGAGTGTGGGAGTGGGAGCCCTGTGATGGGGATTATCCCTACCTGTCGGCCACTTAATACTCAGCAATGGAGCTGGTTTTAGTGATTGGCAGTGTGGACCCGTAGATTAAGGGTGGTTTTCCATTAACTAAGATGGCGCATGTGTGCCTGAACCATACTGGGCATGCGCGGAATATCCATCACACCGAGGCTGCTTAGTGGTAGCTGGGGAACGTGTATGCCTCGGCAAGTGCTTATGACTCATGACGTCCGCGGCTGCATGAGTTTCTCTATTGGTGCTACTCTGAGCAGGCGCAGTGTGATATATACAACGCCGTGATGCCGCATGGATGGTGTGCCTCACCCGATTGGTATGTCTGCGCTATCTTTTTCTTTGCTCCTCCCCCTGTATTTTAGATCATCACTTATCACATGACATGGTCAGTTTTTGTATATGAATAATATGTCTTTGTCACAAGATTAATACAGTATGTACAGTATGTATTACGATTGATATGTATGACCAAGTCCTTACTTTATATTGTATTTTTTTGCATTATTTTTTTCATTGTATCATTTTGTAACACACGACCGGATGGATTGTGGTCACATGATTTGTATATTGATTGTTTCACCTATATATATATATATATCACCATTTGTATGAGTTCTCTGCTTGAAAAAGGCTCTAGTACTGAGCCGAAACGTTGCACCGCACGGGTGATTAATGGAGTCATTTGTTCTTAATCTACTGGAGTGCCGTTCATTTTCTTGATTATATATATATATATAATATATATATATATATATATATATAAAGACTAAAAGCCTGTTTTATCTGAGGACTTACATTACCCTACCCCTATATGTATGAGACTGTATTTCATACATGGATGTACCAAAGTCTGTTTATTCCGTGGATGTAATGTTACCAGGAGCAACGTTCTGTAAAAGTTCTAAGTTGGATTGCACCATCCTTGTCTCAATCTCCAGTTCCTCAGTTAACACTACAGTAAATGGTTGTGCCACCATAAAAGGTACTGGCGTCACGACTTCAAGGGACCTTGCCATAGGCACATTAATACAGACCATCAAGGACACCTCGAATCACCATCTGGCCTGTGTCCCTTACACCAGAGTGTGCCCCAGAGAATTCTTGTGTTATTCTTTTCATCACTTGTGCAGGCCTGCCCAGGGACGAGATAACCGTCAGTAACCAGAACTGTATTTACCTCAGCCCACCTAATGCTCACACCGTGACCTCACGTATAATTCCCCTGTCAGTCTGGCATACTGCAATAGTAGTTATGCTCCCTTAGTGTTACGCATAGTTGTTATGCCCCCTTAGTGTCACACACAATTGTTATGCCCCCTTAGTGTTGCACACAGTTGTTACTGTATGTCCCCTTAGTGTTGCACACAGTTGTTAGTAACATATAGTAACATAGTATATGAGGCCGAAAAAAGACATTTGTCCATCCAGTTCGGCCTGTTATCCTGCAAGTTGATCAAGAGGAAGGCAAAAAAAAAAACTGTGAGGTACAAGCCATTTTTCCCCACTAAAGATTTGTTTGTTTAAAATCGTTCCCCTCTTTAAAATGGCAGACTTGGTTCTGTGCAGGAATTGTTGTGCTTTTATTTCAGGTTCCACTCTTCGAAGGTTTGGATGCTGTCTGATCTGTAGACAGCTCTCCATAATGCAGCAGGAAATTGCATTTTTGAAATAAATGCAAAGTTAAACAAACTCAGTTAAACAAACTCAGACTGAGAACGTTGCAATGCCACTGCCACAGAGGCCCCCTAGAAATGGAAGATGGGTTACAGCAGGTTCTGCTAGACTGAGAGTTGTTGATAGAAGACATGTCCCACAGTCTGTGGCATTCCATAATTCATTTGCAGCACTTTCAGAGTGCAAGAGCAACATGGAGGATGGCTCAAGCACAGTGGGTGAGAAACAATCATCTCCCATGCCTAAAGTATGCAAGACTGCAGCCAAAGACAAAAAGGAGAAAGTGAGGACTGATAGTAAGCAGCTGTTGGTGGGCGATTCCATCATAAGAGGTGTGAAGTTGGAGGAAAATGGTGTTGTGAGATGTCTCCCTGGTGCTACCGCTAGCAGGGATAGACGACGTATCCTTAATATTTTTAGGCAAGCAAAGCAGGAAAGGGAGGTGGATGTCATTGTCCATCTTGGGACAAATGATCTGGCTTGCAATGAGGTTTCAAAGGTGAAGGAAGCTTTTCACACACTTGGAAATGATATACGAGAGGTTGCATCAACTGTTTCATTCTCTGCAGTTTTGCCTGTGCATAAGCTTCAGCATGACAGGAAGATGTGCATTAAGGAATTCAATGTATGGCTTGGTGAATGGTGTCTGAACCAAGGGTTTGGCTTTGTGTCTCATGTTAGCTCTCGTTGGAATGGAAAAGAACTGTACAAGAAAGATGGTTTGCATCTTTCTCTCAAGGGAACGAATGTCCTCAGTGAACAGTTCAAAGTATTTGCTAAGGAGCATTTAAACTAGGAAAGGGGGGCAAAAGAGTGACAATCCAGCAGTCCGACTTCCCCCCCAGAACAATGCCAGAAGATGCCAGTAGCACATAGGAAATGACAAGCTCAGAGTCTTGTCTACAAATGCTCGCAGTTTAGGGAATAAGATCAATTAACTTGAGGCTATAATGGCATCTGAGAATATAGATTTAGTGGCTGTTACTTAGTAAGACGTGGTTCAATGGAGGTAATGACTGGGATATAACAATACCAGGGTTCTCTCTATATAGGAAAGACAGAGAAGGCAAGAAGGGGTGGCCCTGTATGTGAAAGATAGCATAAAATCTAATTTAATACAAGTTAGCGAGACCAATTTAGAGTCAGTTTGGGTTACCTTGCAGCTTTATAATCATAAGGTAACTCGTGTAGGTGTGATATATAGACCATCTAGCCAAGTCAAAGAATTAGATAATCTACTAGTTGAGGAAATAGCTAAAATGACATTGAAGGGGGAAGTTATCATTATGGGAGACTTTAATCTGCCTGATGTAAGCTGGAAAACCAAAATAGCTAGTTCTGCCAGGAGTACAGATATTCTAAATCCCCTACTGGGATTATCTCTACAGCAAGTAGTTGAGGAGCCAACCCGGAAGAAGGCCATTTTAGATTTAGTATTCACAAATGGGAATTTGGTATGTGATATTACTGTAGGGGAAAGCTTGGGATCTAGTGATCACCAGTCAGTGTGGTTTACTATAAGTACAGTGACTGATTCACACCACACAAAAACAAAAGTTTTAGATTTTAGAAAAACTTACTTTTCTAAAATTAGATTAGTTGTATACGAGTCCCTATCAAATTGGAACAGTTTCAATGGAGTCCAGGAGAAATGGGACTACTTAAAAGTGGCACTATTGAAGGCAACAGAAAATTGCATTATGCTTGTCAGTAAAAGCAAAAAAAGGAAGAGACCACTGTGGTACTCAGCAGAAGTGGTCAATATCATTAAAAACAAAAAGATAGCATTTAGTAATTATAAAAAAAAAAAACAAGTATGACAGGCAAATTTATAAGATTAGGCAGAGAGAGGCCAAACAAGTTATAAGAGCTTCTAAAGCGCAGGTAGAAGAGAAATTAGCTCAGTCAGTGAAAAAAGGCGATAAGACATTCTTCAGATACATTAATGAAAAAAGGAAACTAAACCAAGGAATTATCAAATTAAAAAAAGAAGGAAGGTATATGGAAGAAGATAAAGAACTAGCTGACTGCCTCAATGAATACTTCTGTTCAGTTTTTATAAAGGAAAATGAAGGAAAAGGACCTCAGTTAGGAAGGAAGACTAATTAATCTGTTGATGCATGTGTCTTTACAGAGGAAGAGGTTCTAAGTCAGCTGTCTAAAATTAATACAAATAAGTCACAGAGGCCTGATGGGATACACCCAAAGCTATTAAAAGAGCTCAGCGGGGAACTAGCAAAACCATTAACAGATTTATTTAACCAATCACTGGTAACAGGAGTCCTCCCAGAAGATTGGAAATTAGCAAATGTTGTGCCCATTCACAAGAAAGGTAGTAGGGAGGAATCGGGCAACTATAGGTCAGTAAGCCTAACATCAATAGTGGGGAAATGAATGGAAACCATACTCAAGGAGAAGATTGTGGAACATCTAAAATCCCATGGATTGAAAGATGATAAACAGCATGGGTTTACTTCAGGGAGATTATGTCAAACAAATCTTATTGATTTTTTTGATTGGGTGACTAAAATAATAGATGGCGGAGGTGCAGTAGACATCGCTTAGCTAGACTTTAGTAAGGCTTTTGATACTGTCCCACATAGAAGGCTTATCAATAAATTAGAGTCTTTGGGCTTGGACTCCCATATTGTTGAATGGATTAGGCAGTGGCTGAGGGACAGACAACAGAGGGTTGTAGTCAATGGAGTATATTCAGACCATGGTCTTGCTACCAGTGGGGTACCCCAGGGATCTGTTCTGGGACCCATATTGTTTAATATCTTTTTCAGCGAAATTGCAGAAGGCCTCGATGGTAAGGTGTGTCTTTTTGCTGATGACACAAAGATTTGTTACAGGGTTGATGTTCCTGGAGGGATACACCAAATCGGAAAGGATTTAGGAAAACTAGAGGAATGGTCAAAAATCTGGCAACTAAAATTTAATGTTGATAAGTGCAAGATAATGCACCTGGGGCGTAAAAACCCAAGAGCAGAATATAAAATCAGTGGTACAGTCCTAACCTCAGTATCTGAGGAAAGGGATTTAGGCGTCGTTATTTCAGAAGACTTAAAGGTAGGCAGACAATGTCATAGAGCATCTGGAAATGCTAGCAGAATGCTTGGGTGTATAGGGAGAGACATTACCATTAGAAAGAGGGAGGTGCTCATGCCGCTCTACAGAGCACTAGTGAGACCTCATTTGGAGTATTGTGCGCAGTACTGGAGACCTTATCTCCGGAAGGATATTGATACTTTGGAGAGAGTTCAGAGAAGAGCTACTAAACTAGTGTAGTGTCCCACTAGGTAAATGTGGGCACTGCACAAGGGTCAATTGGGCCACGTTGTTCTCCACCTCCTGTGGAACAGTGGCATTGTATTTTACATTACATTTTAATGTATATTGCTATGTTATTTATGTGTATTTTCCCTGTTTATCTGTGTATTAGTCCTGTTAGGGTCTTCAACAATTTAGACAGCACTCCAAATTTGGTTAATTGATTTTTATTTTGTTTTAGCCGGACATAGTGGTCTTTTTTTCAGACTGAAGCAATGTTTCGGGCAACAGGTATGCCCTTCATCAGGCTGAGGCAAAAATTATAATAAACAAACATGTGTAAATACATGATTATGTGATGCACAGGAACAATAGATACAAAAACAAAGACCTGGATAGGTATATAATTCATAAAATACATGGTTCCTATGGAGAAATAATTAATTGATATGATGCATGATTCTCAAGAAAAATAAAACAAAGAAATTGAACAAAAAACATGATTCAAATGGAATAATTAATCTCATTGTGAGTGGGTAGTTCATATAGTACATGATTCCTGTGAGGAAATAGTTTAATAATATTCGAAAGAATCTTAAACAAGGCATCTCTCGACATCATTCTTCTCACTGTGGAACGTGCAAGCACAGAATTGAGAAAAGTAAAAGACGAAATTAATTCTCTAGAACAGAGGCTCTTTATCACGGACGGCGTGGCTATCACATACGTGACACAGAGGGAGGGAACGAGGAAGGCCCTGCCCAAGTGAGAGGGAAGATGGTGACCCCTGACTCACCTGGCGGCTGTCACCTGGCTGCCCTGACGTCCCTAGACGGGTTCCTCACCCGTACGCCGATCACGTGCCTAAAGCCCTGGCTTTCCCTGAGCTGAGCCCTAGATAGTGAACAGGGCGATGGGAACACTAGTCCGCACCACTAGCTCTAAGGGAAAACACCAAGGGGAGGACAGACAACACAGACTCAACATATAATCCCAGGTGGGCGACAACAGGAGACAACAATAAGCCCAACAGGGATCCGGAGGGTAGCACTCTGGAACGACAACCAGGATTCACAACTCCAGTGGGTCAGTATAGATGTCCAGGCAGGAAGCTCTATAACTGGCAACTAGAGAAGTGTGAGGGGAGAATATAGGAGGTAGGGAGTGGCAGACAAGAAACATCTGAGGAGGAGAAGCTACGGATCCCTGAGTGAGACAAAAAGGATAGCAAGGCAAACACAGAAAACAATCACTAAGAAACAACGTGATCTTTAGATATAGAGCGCGCAGCCACCTGCTGCGACTTCCTGACCCCGGGTATAACGGAGTCAGACGTGGCTCTTGATACCCTCGTGACAGTACCCCCCCTTTCACGAGGGGCCTCCGGACACTCAGGACCAGGTCTCTCCGGATGAGAGGCATGGAAAGTCTGAATTAACCTGTTGGCGTTTACCTCTGACGCTGGAACCCACATTCTTTCCTCGGGACCGTAACCCCTCCAATGCACCAGATACTGAAGAGAGCGGCGGACCCGACGAGAATCAACAATTCTGGCTATTTGAAACTCCAGATTACCAGCCACAATGACAGGAGGAGGTGGCAGCGGCGATGGTTCTAGAGGTGGAACATACTTCTTGAGTAACGATTTATGGAAGACGTTATGGATCTTAAAAGTCTGAGGTAGCTCCAGGCGAAAAGCCACAGGGTTAATGACGGCTACTATTTTATAGGGACCAATGAACCTAGGACCCAGTTTCCAAGAAGGAACCTTCAACTTAATATTCCTAGTAGACAACCACACATAGTCATTCACTCCTAGGTCCGGACCTGGCGACCGTTTCTTATCGGCCATGCATTTATATTTACCACTCATCTTTTTCAAGTTAACTTGCACCTTCTGCCATACCGATGAAAGAGATGAAGAAAACCTTTCCTCTTCGGGAACCCCAGAAGACCCCCCCTCTTTGAAAGTACAAAATTGGGGATGAAAACCGTATGCACTAAGGAATGGTGACTTGCCAGTGGACTCCTGATAATGATTATTTATGGCAAACTCAGCTAACGGTAAATATGATGACCACAACTCTTGGTTTTCAGACACAAAACACCTTAAATATGTTTCTAGGTTTTGGTTGGTACGCTCAGTCTGTCCATTCGACTGAGGATGGAAAGCTGAGGAAAAGGACAAGTGAACCCCCAAACGGGAACAAAAAGCTTTCCAAAACTTAGAAATAAACTGGGTTCCCCGATCCGAAACCACATCGGAAGGGACCCCGTGAAGCTTCACGATTTCACTGATAAACACCTGAGCGAGAGTTTTAGCATTAGGAAGTGCGGGTAGCGCAATAAAGTGTACCATTTTGCTAAACCTGTCTACTACTACCAAGATAACTGTTTTACCCGCCGACAACGGTAAGTCAGTGATGAAATCCATTGACAGATGTGTCCATGGCCTATTGGGGATGAAAAGTGGCAATAAAGACCCTGCTGGACGTGTATGAGAGACTTTCGCGCGTGCACAAGTAGAACAAGTAGACACGAAATCCATTACATCCTGACGCAACCTTGGCCACCAAAAACGACGAGATAAAATCTCCAAGGTTGCTTTACTACCCGGATGTCCAGCAAGTGCCGAATTATGATGTTCTTTTAATAATTCAAGACGCAGGTTTAACGGTACAAACAATTTCTCTGAGGGGCAAGAGGCCGGGGCGTCCCCCTGAGCCTCTAACACCTTTCCCTCTAGAACAGAGTGTACAGCAGAGACAACCACTCCTCTTTGTAAAATAGGTACCGGATCACAAACATTACCCCCTCCAGGGAAACTAAGAGATAATGCGTCTGCCTTGGTATTTTTTGCCCCAGGACGATAGGTGATTACAAAGTTAAATCTGGTAAAGAATAGCGACCACCTAGCTTGTCTAGGGGTGAGACGCTTAGCCGATTCTAGGTACAGAAGGTTCTTGTGATCCGTAATCACCGTGACGGGGTGGATTGCTCCCTCTAAGAAGTGACGCCACTCTTCAAGCGCCAGTTTAATCGCCAACAGTTCCCTATTTCCAATATCATAATTCTTCTCCGCAGAAGATAATTTTTTGGAAAAGAAAGCGCAAGGACGCCATTTGCCAGGAGACGGACCCTGAGACAATACAGCTCCCACTCCCACCTCTGACGCATCTACCTCGACAATAAAAGGCTGGGAGACATCAGGTTGAATTAGAACAGGTGCCGAGGTAAACCTCTCCTTTAGAGAGGAAAATGCATCTTTAGCGGCGTCAGACCATTTGGAAAAATCCGTCCCCTTCCTAGTCATGTTGGTAAGGGGTTTAACGATCACTGAATAATTTTTAATGAACTTTCTATAGAAATTAGCGAAACCCAAAAACCGTTGTAGGGCTTTAAGGTTCTCAGGAAGATCCCAATCTAAAATTGCCTGGACCTTTCCAGGATCCATGCGGAAACCTGAAGCAGATAATAGATATCCCAGGAACTGTAATTCCTGAACGGCGAAGACACATTTTTCAATTTTCGCATATAATTTATTCGTCCGTAGGACCTGCGGTACTTGCCTGACATGCACCTCATGTGTTTTCAGATCAGCCGAATAAATTAAGATATCATCTAGGTATATGACTACAAACCTGCCGATGAGATGACTAAAAATATCATTAACGAAATGTTGGAAGACAGCAGGGGCATTGGTCAGACCGAAAGGCATAACTAGATTTTCATAATGCCCCTCAGGGGTGTTAAAAGCTGTCTTCCACTCATCCCCTTCCTTGATACGAATCAGATTGTAGGCCCCCCTAAGATCAAGTTTGGAGAACCACTTAGCACCCGCAATCTGATTAAAAAGGTCAGGAATGAGAGGAAGAGGGTATGGGTCACGGATGGTTATCTGGTTTAACTCACGGAAATCTAAGCAAGGACGCAGGCCCCCATCTTTCTTTTTAACAAAGAAAAACCCTGCAGCCACGGGTGAAGAAGAGGGTCTGATGTGTCCCTTAGCCAGACTCTCGGAGATATAATCTTTCATGGCTTGTCTCTCGGGACCCGAAAGATTATACAACCTGGACTTGGGTAATTTTGCCCCGGGAATCAGGTTAACCGGGCAATCATAAGGACGATGAGGTGGTAGTTTCTGACAACCCTTTTCAGAAAAAACGTCCTCAAAGTCCGAAATAAATGTAGGTAGGGAAGCTATGGAGGCGATTAAGCAATTGTTATTTAAGCAATTCTCTCTGCAATGCTCACTCCACTCCAATATCTCCCTGGCCTGCCAATCCACCACTGGATTGTGCGCTACCAACCAGGGAAGACCCAATACCACCGGAGAGGGAAGGCCCTCCAGAACGTAACATGAAAGACACTCATTATGGTGGTCCCCTACCCGAAGGTGTAAATTATGAACAATGTGGGTGAGGTTTCTCTGAGACAGAGGAGCAGAATCTATAGCGAATACGGGAATAGGTCTCTGCAGCGTACAGAGAGACAAACCCATAGTGCGGGCAAAATGGGCATCAATCAAGTTTACCCCTGCTCCACTGTCTAGAAAAAAAGAAATAGACTCCGTCTTAACACCGAAAACAATGACCGCTGGTAACACAAATTGAGATGTTCGTATGGAGGAAACGTATACCCCCCGGCTGACATCCTCCGCACAGCCCGGGGTTAGTAGTTTTCCAACGGTCTTTTGTTTTTGAGAAAGGAGGGACAGACATTAATGAAATGACCCTTCCCCCCACAGAAAAAACAAGCCCCCCCCCTACAGCGAACCTCGGGAGGACGGACCTGACGAGAAGTTCCGCCTAGCTGCATAGGCTCATCTAAGTCAGTACAGGCTGACTGTTGCTTGGGAGAGGTAACCAATTGCTCCGGAATTTTTGATCTCTCCCTAAGACGTCTATCTATTCTGATAGAGAGGGACATAACAGCATCAAGGGAAAGGGGGGTCTCATACAGCGCCAGTGCATCCTTAACCCTTTCAGATAACCCAGAGCAGAACTGACTCCTGAGAGCCGGGTCGTTCCACTGAGTATCCGTAGCCCACCTACGGAACTCTGAGCAATATTCCTCTGCTGACCGATCTCCCTGTAGGAGTCCCCGTAACTTCGACTCAGCCAGGGCGACTCGGTCAGGGTCATCATATATGAGACCCAAAGCCCCAAAAAATCCCTCCACTGACCGAAGAGCCTGAGAACCAGGGGGTAACGAGAACGCCCAGGATTGCGGATCCCCCTGAAGCAGGGAAATGACAATCCCTACCCGCTGTTCTTCATGACCTGAGGAGTAAGGGCGCAACTTAAAATATAATTTGCAGGCCTAACGGAACGTCGCAAATTTGTCCCTTCCCCCAGAAAATCTGTCGGGAAGAGCAACCTTGGGTTCTGTGACAACCTGGTTACCCATAGCAACCGCTGGGGGTGCGGTTTGCTGCATTTGCTGCTGTTGTTGGAGAACAGACGCCTTCAATCCTGCCACTTCCAAAGACAGGCTTTGAAGCTGTTCTGCCAAGGCATCAATAGGATCCATATTGGATTCTAAGTAGAGAGAAAAAAAAACAACAAATAAAAAATTATATAATTTTTTATTTTATTTTTTCTCAAAAAGTAAGGGCCAGTTATAATATCACGGACGGCGTGGCTATCACATATGTGACACAGAGGGAGGGAACGAGGAAGGCCCTGCCCAAGTGAGAGGGAAGATGGTGACCCCTGACTCACCTGGCGGCTGGCACCTGGCTGCCCTGACGTCCCTAGACGGGTTCCTCACCCGTACGCCGATCACGTGCCTAAAGCCCTGGCTTTCCCTGAGCTGAGCCCTAGATAGTGAACAGGGCGATGGGAACACTAGTCCGCACCACTAGCTCTAAGGGAAAACACCAAGGGGAGGACAGACAACACAGACTCAACATATAATCCCAGGTGGGCGACAACAGGAGACAACAATAAGCCCAACAGGGATCCGGAGGGTAGCACTCTGGAACGACAACCAGGATTCACAACTCCAGTGGGTCAGTATAGATGTCCAGGCAGGAAGCTCTATAACTGGCAACTAGAGAAGTGTGAGGGGAGAATATAGGAGGTAGGGAGTGGCAGACAAGAAACAGCTGAGGAGGAGAAGCTACGGATCCCTGAGTGAGACAAAAAGGATAGCAAGGCAAACACAGAAAACAATCACTAAGAAACAACGTGATCTTTAGATATAGAGCGCGCAGCCACCCGCTGCGACTTCCTGACCCCGGGTATAACGGAGTCAGACGTGGCTCTTGATACCCTCGTGACACTCTTTCAAGAAATACCTGGAGACGAAGCTGCTTCAATTAAGAATAATATCACACAGAAAGATAATTTCTTTAGACGAAACTTAGAGGACCGTAAAAGGTCAAAATACCAAATGGACGTCCAAGACTACGCAACTAATCAAGTATATCGTACAGTCACACGGAATTATCCAACATCCGGACCATTCACTACTCAAGTGTCAGCATCATCCAGTACCAGTGGCGAGACTGATTTTTTAGAGAGAGGCTCACCAAGATCCAGAGGAGGAGGCCGTTGAGGAGGTCGGGCAAAAAACACAAGAGGAAGAGGCTGAGGTTATTATCATCAAGAGAGGGAACCGATTAGAACAAGATCCACTTACCGGATGTGATAACCCCGACCGAACAAGCAACTTCAAACGACCTAGTCATCAACCTATCACAATTTTTTTTGACAAATGACGAAATATCCACATTAAACTTGGGACTCGGATTCGTCCCCACCAATTTTATGGATCCCTACCTCCTTGATAAAGAAATGTGTACGTTTTTTAGAGCTATTAGACTTCGGGCTTACATAGAGATTGAAAAACCATCATGGACCCTAGCAAACAAAGACGCCTTTCCGCCCTTCCAGGACCGCATCAAAGGCTGCAAACCTCCAAGCAAATTCACCCCCCCTACAAAGTACGAGGTGGTTGAAGAATACATCTCACATGTCTCACAAGACCTTAGAACCTTAGAGAAAAGATCCCCAACCATCAAGGTAAGACACAATATATCTAAGAAACAGTCCCTCGCCATAAAAAACTTATGTGACCAAAAAGACACAATCATCAAGCCAGCTGATAAAGGCTCGGGGATTGTTGTGATGGACAAAACAGACTATAGACAGGAGATCCTCCGGCAACTTGCGGATCGAGGGATCCACTCACCTATAGACTATGACCCCACTAAGGCTACTTTCACACGAGCGTTCGGGTGTCCGCTCGTGAGCTCCGTTTGAAGGGGCTCACGAGCGCCCCCGAACGCATCCGTCTGGCCCTAATGCATTCTCAGTGGAGGCGGATCCACTGAGAATGCATCCGCCTGCCAGCGCTCAGCCTCCGCTCCGCTCAGTGAGCGGACACCTGAACGCTGCTTGCAGCGTTCGGGTGTCCGCCTGGCCGTGCGGAGGCGAGCGGATCCGTCCAGACTTATAATGGAAGTCAATGGGGACGGATCCGCTTGAAGATGACACTATATGGCTCAATCTTCAAGCGGATCCGTTCCCCATTGACTTTCAATGTAAAGTCTGAACGGATCCGCTCAGGCTACTTTCTGACTTAGAAAATTTAGTTATAATGCAGACGGATCCGTTCTGAACGGATGCAAACGTCTGCATTATCGGAGCGGATCCGTCTGATGAAACATCAGACGGATCCGCTCCGAACGCTAGTGTGAAAGTAGCCTAAAGACTGTCTCAAAGAACTCTCTGTCATAGTAGAGACAGCTCTCAACTATGGTATCATAAACAAAAAAGCAGCACATTACCTTATCCCAACACACCCTCGTATCCCGGTCATTTATATATTACCTAAAATTCATAAGAATAAAGATCACCCCCCAGGCAGACCCATAGTTTCCGGTTGTGATTCTATCTTCCAACCAGCAGCTAAAATGCTAGACAACTTGTTAAGAACATATGCCCAAAAAGGCATCTCTTTCATTCAAGACACCACAGATTTTTTTAATAAAGTTCAATGCTTGAAATTGGAAGGTGACAATATTCTTCTTGCTACAATGGATGTCACTAGCATCTATACCAATATCCCTACCGAGGAAGGTATAGAGTGTGTGAGAAATACCATCCGACAAAAAGCTGAGTTCTCTGTTTTAGAACAAGAATTTATCATGTCCCTCTTATCCTTTGTACTTAAGAACAACTATTTCCTCTTTGAGGATCAATTTTACCTTCAGACTTCCGGGACAGCTATGGGCTGTAATGTGGCACCTACCATTGCGGTTCTGTACATGAACCATTTCGAAAACCATTTTGTATATACCAATGAGTTGTTCTGTAAATACGTGAAATGTTGGTATAGATATATCGACGATATCTTCTGTATTTGGCAGGGTCCATCAGAAGATCTATATACATTCCACCGAACCATTGACTCGACCACAGACTCCATCTCTCTCTCCTTGGCTTGCAGCGATACCGAGATCTCTTTTCTGGACGTTCTACTAAAGGTAAGAAATAACACACTACACACGGATCTTTACACTAAACTCACAGATAGGAACAGCCTTTTAAGGCACAATTCATTTCATCCCCCAGGACTCATCCGCTCCCTGCCACGTTCACAACTCCTTCGAGTTAAACGTATTGTGTCAGATCCAGATACTGCCAATTCCAGACTTTTAGAAATGTCCAATAAATTCCTCAATAGAGGTTTCCCACAACACATTTTAGAGGACCATATTGAGAGAACGTCCCACCTCTCGAGAATTGATTTACTTAAACCAAGGCCTCCTAGACTTGACCGTCCACAGACTCGTATCCCATGCGTTACCACATTTTCTCATTTAAGCCCTGACATATTAAAAGGATCATATACAAACATTGGTCCACATTATCAGATAACTTTCCTAATATATTCCCAGAGAAACCTTTAATGTCATATAAGAGGGCAAAAAACATCAAAGACAGAATTGTACGATCCGACCTCGGCTCCAACAAGACACACAGTATACAAAGCACAATTACTGGGTCCGTCATTAAAGGAACATACCCTTGCCTGTCTTGTGCACAATGTGGCAACGTTACAAAAGGCCCTACCTTTACACATCCATCTACTGGCAAGACATATAACATCAATGGACACTATTCCTGCCTTTCTAACTATGTAGTATACCTAATCAAATGTCCATGTGGCCTAGGATACGTCGGCGAGACACTTCAAAAAGTCAAAGAGCGCATATTCCAGCATAAATCTAATATACGTACTGTCAAATTAGATGCTCCCTTGGTACAACATTTCACAACACATAACCATGCTGTCACTCAACTTCGTTTCCAAGTTATTGATTGGATACCCCCTCTAAGACGAGGTGGTAATCGTGAGCTGCAGTTACAGGAGAGAGAGATGTCGTGGATCCGACGTCTCAACACCCTCGAACCCAATGGTCTTATTAAAGATTATGTTCTATAACATTGAAAATGTCTTCCTCTTCATCCATGCTAACTTTCTTCCTTATATTTAATTTTCAGGGCCAGAGCCGTCTAATAACGGGTGGCGACACCCGCGAAGCACGCCCTAGCCTGTTGGGTTTGTACTACTGACCCTGAAGTTGGTGTATCGTTATATTACAATCATAGTAACATAGTAACATAGTAACATAGTACATAAGGCCGAAAAAAGACATTTGTCCATCCAGTTCGGCCTGTTATCCTGCAAGTTGATCCAGAAGAAGGCAAAATACCCTGTGAGGTAGAAGCCAATTTTCTCCACTTTAGGGGAATAAAAAATTTCTTCCCGACTCCAATCATGCAATCAGAATAACTCCCTGGATCAACGACCCCTCTCTAGTAGCTATAGCCTGTAATATTATTAAGCTCCAGAAATACGTCCAGGCCCCTCTTGAATTCCTTTATTGTACTTACCATCACCACCTCCTCAGGCAGAGAGTTCCATAGTCTCACTGCTCTTACCGTAAAGAATCCTCTTCTATGTTTGTGTACAAACCTTCTTTCCTCCAGACGCAGAGGATGTCCCCTCGTCACAGTCACAGTCCTGGGGATAAATAGCTGATGGGATAGATCTCTGTACTGACCCCTGATATATTTATACATATTAATTAGATCTCCCCTCAGTCGTCTTTTTTCTAAAGTGAATAACCCTAATTTTGATAATCTTTCAGGGTACTGTAGTTGCCCCATTCCAGTTATTACTTTAGTTGCCCTCCTCTGAACCCTCTCAATCTCTGCTATGTCTGCCTTGTTTACAGGAGCCCAGAACTGTACACAGTACTCCATGTGTGGTCTGACTAGCGATTTGTAAAGTGGTAGGACTATGTTCATATCACGGGAATCTATGCCCCTTCTGATGCAACCCATTATCTTGTTGGCCTTGGCAGCAGCTGCCTGACACTGGTTTTTGCTGCTTAGTTTGCTGTTTATTAAAATTCCTAGATCCTTTTCCATGTCAGTGTTACCGAGTGTTTTACCATTTAGTATGTACGGGTGACTTGCATTTTTCCTTCCCATGTGCATAACTTTACATTTATCAGTGTTAAACCTCATCTGCCACTTATCTGCCCAAGCCTCCAATCTATCCAGATCCCTCTGTAGTAGTATACTGTCCTCATCAGTGTAAATTACTTTACACAGTTTAGTGTCATCTGCGAAAATTGATACTTTACTATGCAAGCCTTCTACAAGATCATTAATAAATATATTGAAGAGAATAGGGCCCAATACTGACCCCTGAGGTACTCCACTAGTGACAGTGACCCAATCTGAGTGTGTACCGTTAATAACCACCCTCTGTTTTCTATCACTCAGCCAGTTACTTACCCACATACAGACGTTTTCTCCCAGTCCGAGCATTCTCATTTTATATACTAACCTTTTATGTGGTACAGTGTCAAATGCTTTGGAGAAGTCCAGATATACGACATCCATTGATTCGCCGCTGTCAAGTCTAGAACTTACCTCCTCATAGAAACTGATTAAATTAGTCTGACATGACCAATCCCTCACGAAGCCATGCTGATATGGCGTTATTTGCTTATTTCCGTTGAGATGCTCTAATATAGCATCTCTCAGAAAACCTTCAAACAGTTTACCCACAACAGATGTTAAACTTACCGGCCTATAGTTTCCAGGCTCTGTTTTTGGCCCCTTTTTGAATATTGGCACCACATATGCCACGCACCAATCCTATGGGACATTCCCTGTCAGTATAGAGGTTGCAAATATCAGAAATAAGGGTCTGGCTATGACATTACTTAATTCCCTTAGGATACGGGGGTGTATGTCATCCGGTCCTGGCGATTTGTCTATTTTAATCTTTTTAAGTCGCTGATGTACTTCTTCCTGGGTCAGACAGGACACTTTTAATGGGGAATTTATTTTTGCATTCTGCATGTCATCTGACAATTTATTTTCCTCAGTGAATACATTGGAGAAAAAAATATTTAACAGCTTTGCTTTCTCCTCGTCGCTCTCTGCGACTCCCCCCTCATTACTCTTTAAAGGGCCAACACCTTCAGATTTATACTTTTTAACATTTATATAATTGAAGAACATTTTAGGGTTAGTTTTACTCTCTTTGGCAATTAATCTCTCGGTCTCTAGTTTGGCCGCTTTTATTTGTTTTTTACATGTTCTATTTTTTTCCTTATAGTTTTTCAGTGCTTCCGTGCTACCCTCTTGTTTTAGTGTTTTATATGCTTTCTTTTTGTCATTTATTGCTTTCTTTACAGTTCTATTTATCCACATTGGTTTCTTTTTGTTCCTTAACCTTTTATTACCATACGGTATGTACCTCTCACAATGAGTTTTTAGGATGTTTTTAAAGATATCCCATTTTGTGTCTGTATTTGTGAGGACTTTGTCCCAGTTAGTTTGGCCTATGGCCTCTCTTAGTTGGCTAAATTTAGCTTTTTTGAAGTTTGGTATTTTTGTTCCTCCCTGTAAAAAAGCTCTTTTGAATGATAATTGGAAGGTTATTACTTTATGGTCACTATTTCCCAGGTGTCCCCCAACCTGCACGTCTGTTGCTCTGTCAGGTCTATTGGTTAATACTAAGTCCAGTATGGCCGTCCCTCTAGTCGGGTCCTGAACCAGTTGGGAGAGGTAATTATCTTTGGTTATTGCCACGAACCTGTTTCCCTTATGAGATATACAAGTTTCAGTTTCCCAGTCTATATCTGGGTAGTTGAAGTCCCCCATAATAACCACCTCATTATGATTTGCCGCCTCGTCTATCTCGTTTAGTAGTAGATTTTCTGTGGACTCTGGTATATTAGGTGGTTTATAGTAAACTCCTATTAGTAATTTATTGTTGTTTTTAGCTCCATGTATCTCTACCCACAGTGACTCCACATGTTCATGTCCCTCACTTATATCTTCTCGGACTGTGGGCTTTAGACAGGACTTTATATAAAGGCAGACCCCTCCCCCTCTCCGGTTTTGACGATCCTTTCTAAACAGACTGTAACCTTGTACATTAACTGCCCAGTCATAGCTATCATCCAGCCATGTCTCAGTTATTCCCACTATGTCATAGTCCTCCTCACACATCACTAATTCCAGTTCACCAGTTTTATTAGTCAGGCTTCTGGCATTAGTATACATACATTTGAGAGGTTTATGTATATTTTTTACCCTACACCTTTCCTTCTGAACTGTTCTAGTCCCTCCTTCCATTCCTCCCCCATTCTTATTACCTTGCCCCCGGTCTCTATCTGCACTATCTTCCCCTCCTATAACGTAATTACCATCCACCCCCAGTCCCTAGTTTAAACACTCCTCCAACCTTCTAGCCATCTTTCTCCCCAGCACAGCTGCCCCTTCCCCATTGAGGTGTGGCCCGTCCCTACGATAGAGCCTGTAGCCGATAGAAAAATCGTCCCAGTTCTCCAGGAACCCAAACCCCTCCTTCCTACACCAGTTCTTGAGCCACTTGTTAATCTCCCTAATCTCCCATTGCCTTTCTTGTGTGGCTCGTGGTACAGGCAGTATTTCGGAAAATACTACCTTTGAGGTCCTTGCCCTCAGCTTTTGACCTATCATGTCTAATAACTAGATACATTGTATCACTGAGATTGTATTTTTCTAATATATACTTACATGACTTAACATTTTCTTTCATGGTTTTATACATATATTCACCGACTCCTCGCTAGGGCCCTTTTACATTTTACATTCATACTTATATACTTATATACGTACATGCAGAATTGTAATTCGCGCTATTCAACCCACGCACCCATATTGGACCATACGGCCACAAATTAATATATCTATCATATAACAAACCCATCTTATATCCTAATTGACATAGAGATAATTCCTATTCTATCCATACCATATTAGCGTTTACCATACGATTCCTTTAATCGTACGAATATATTCACATTATTCCTCAGCATATGAGCATTTCCTCCCTACTCTAAGATGGCCACCGCTGATCATCCGACCCCAGTGCGCATGCGCACGGACATTAATCAAATCAAACGTAACCCAACGGGGCCGACGCTTAGCAATGACACTCTCGCAATATCGCGAGACTTCAAGTGCCCATCTGCTACATGGCGCGCATTCACATATTTAAAGCGTGGAACTGCGTGCGTCCACCATGCCTGCCACACATTCGTATGAGCACATTACTGGTAAGCGACCTCCAATCTACCTTACATTAAGCGGATAATGACTATTATGTTGCTTCTTCTTTCTATTTGCTTTTTCTGCACTATCATTTTTATGGCTCTTTATGACGGCCCCTCAGTCTCCTCTCCAATAGGACAGGAAAACCACACTTTCCCCTAGAGAGAGGAATACATACACGGTACACCCAGTGTATATATATTGCCCTCGTTTCCACACCTTATTCTTTTTCACTCTAACTGTTGTACTATTTACCTAGTGATCCTCTCTGACGTTATTGATTTAATATTGATGCATGTTCCCTTATTCCTGGCATTGTGAATCTATACAGCCAGATTTTAGTAATCTGTACCCCATGGAGCAAATGGGATCTATTACTTCAGCCGAATCATCTTGATTTCATGAGAATCATGCATCACATTATTAAACCATTTCTTCATAGGAACTATGTACTATTTGCACTCACAATGGGATTTATCATTTCATGTGAATCATGTATCTTGCTCAATTTCTAGTGATCCCCTCTGTTCCGACCTCTGATGCAATTGATTTAATACTGATGCATGTTCTCTCATTCCTGGCATTATGGACCTATACAGCCAGATTTGAGTATTTCGTATCCCATGGAGCAAATGGGATCCATTATTCCTTTGAATCATGTTTCTATTTTTTATGCATCATATTATTAAACTATTTCCTCACAGGAATCATGTACTATATGAACTACCCACTCACAATGAGATTAATTATTCCATTTGAATCATGTTTTTTGTTCAATTTCTTTGTTTTATTTTTCTTGAGAATCATGCATCATATCAATTAATTATTTCTCCATAGGAACCATGTATTATATGAATTATATACCTATCCAGGTCTTTGTTTTTGTATCTATTGTTCCTATGCATCACATAATCATGTATTTACACATGTTTGTTTATTATCATTTTTGCCTCAGCCTGATGAAGGGCATACCTGTTGCCCGAAACGTTGCTTCAGTCTGAAAAAAAGACCATTATGTCCGGCTAAAACAAAATAAAAATCAATTAACCAAATTTGGAGTGCTGTCTAAATTGTTGAAGATTTATACGTTCCAAGAGGTGGAGCTAGGAACACACCGAGACGTGCACCCAAACCAGTCAGTTATAGATAGAGTGCTGTGATCACCACAAGATTTTCATATTAGTCCTGTTAGGGTGTAATTCCTCCTCCTAGGCAGTAGAGGAAGCTAGGGAACCCCTAATATATATAGTCAGGTCCTGTTCAGGGAAAGGTGTGTAGAGTCAGAAGTGAGTGTGAACTTTAGCTAGGCAGCAGCTGAAGTGAGCTTCTGACATGCAGCTAGATAGCACAGGCTTCTAGTTGTCACCAGGGGAAGAGTTACCTCCTGAGAAACCTGAAGTTCCTACAAAATAACAGGCATACGGGCCTTGGGATAAAGACAGACAGGATTCTGAGGAAAAGTGCAGCCTGATCTATAAGTGTGTAACCCTCTGAGTATCTTGCAAGGACATTGCCTGCCGTTTTTATACATAGCCTGCCTGTAACAACCTGTTTACATGTGGAACTGACCCCAGACTGTAAATAGTTGGACTGTTTTCAGTTAAAGGAAGTTTTGGTTCACCACAACATCGTGTTCCTCAATTATTCCTATCATAAATCGATGTGCCACCGTTACCGGAACTGGCGTCACGAATCTTAAAGGGATCTTGCCACCGGCACATTAAGCCTGCAACACCCAGGGCACCTCACCTACCACCAGCCTGGTCCCTATACACAGAGAGTGCCCCAGAGGACCCCTGTGCGAGCCTCTCCATCACTGCTGTACGCCTGCCCAGGGTCTCCTATGAACTATGAGTACCAAAGCAACCCTCGTTCTGCCTATTAACCGTGACCTGCCACTCACTCACCCTGCAGGGCTGCGTTCTGCACTAGTACATGGATTGCAGGATAAAACTTACCAAGAAAGATTAAAGGAACTTAACATGTATAGCTTGGAAGAAAGATGAGACAGAGGGGATATGATAGAAACTTTTAAATACATAAAGGGAATCAACAAGGTAAAAGAAGAAAGAATATTTAAAAGAAGAAAAACTGCTACGAGAGGACATAGTTTTAAATTAGAGGGGCAAAGGTTTAAAAGTAATATCAGGAAGTATTACTTTACTGAGAGAGTAGTGGATGCATGGAATAGCCTTCCTGCAGAAGTGGTAGCTGCAAATACAGTGAAGGAGTTTAAGCATGCATGGGATAGGCATAAGGCCAGACGAAAACATATAAGATCAAACATAGCATATCCTGCACTACAAAAGCAATGATTTACTATGCCACCTGCCCGTGTCAAAAAATCTATGTAGGCCTCACTACCAGGGAACTAAAAGTGAGGGTTAGGGAACATGTCCAGGACATAGTGAAAGCAAGGGATGTCGAAGACCTGGTCAATTTAAAACCGATTCCCAAACATTTCAGGAAACACCATAAGGGCAATCCATCCCTTTTGTGGGTACGTGGCATTGATCACGTTGATTTGGGGATGCGGGGTGGCAACATAGCGAAAACCTTGGCTCAACGTGAGACCAGGTGGATCTGGACCCTCGATACTATGCAACCCAAAGGCCTCAATGAGCTTCTGGGTTTCGCTCCATTTCTCTGAGTGCCACATAATTTTGTTTTTAATATTTTTTAAGCGTTGGCATCCTTGTCTTTTGCGTCCTAGTTTATTTTATGGATACTTATATGTGTGTTTTTATATTCCTTAGTACACCTGGTTCCTTCTACACCTGTGCGCCCCCTTGCTATATGGAGCTCTTAGGATGGGGGGACAAGATCCCTTTGGACGCCCATCAACATGGAGGACTACTACTTTATTATACAGTGGGATGCGAAAGTTTGGGCAACCTTGTTAATCGTCATGATTTTCCTGTATAAATCGTTGGTTGTTACAATAAAAAATGTCAGTTAAATATATCATATAGGAGACACACACAGTGATATTTGAGAGGTGAAATGAAGTTTATTGGATTTACAGAAAGTGTGCTCTAATTGTTTAAACAAAATTAGGCAGGTGCATAAATTTGGGCACCACAAAAAAGAAATGAAATCAATATTTAGTAGATCCTCCTTTTGCAGAAATTACAGCCTCTAAACGCTTCCTGTAGGTTCCAATGAGAGTCTGGATGACTTCAAGGATGGGAGATTTCTCCTCAGGCTATATTCACTATACCCCTTTTCTTACCAATAACCACTCTGACACCTTCTTGCTTGGTAAAATGACCATTACGGCCAACTTTATTGTACACACAAATAACATAATAACAATAATCATTTTAATACATCCTTCAACATTATGAACCACTGTACCGTAACAAGGATCCTGGAGGGCAACCCAAACAAGCGGTATCTTCCGTAACCATCTCTCCTTATACTTCAATATTACCCTCAGCCGCACTCACCGACCCAAGGGCACCAAATCCTTGAAGTATCCAAGTATCTACTCCTGTAGACCTTTTAGCCCAAACAGGAGCCCCATCCTCGGCATTCACAAACCACATGAGATACAGGCTCCAACATGTCCTGCATCTCTTAAACCATTGTATTGCTCCCCCAGGATCTCATATCCATCAGCCCAAATTCCACTACCACGCTTACCCCAATTCACCAAATTAAGGGCGGGCGGGCGGGAAACCCTCTGCCTTGCACTGACCCTGCCTACCAAAACCACTCCCCCAAATCCTATATACTGCCCGGGAAACCTCACTCCTCCCCTTCAACCAGCTTCAAACCTTAACCCCTTCCTAGCCTGACGACTTCCACCCAAGTCAAAGCGCACTCCGCTATATCTGCGCCTCGCTCCATTGCTGTTATGACTTCAAGGATGGAAGATTTCTCCTCAGGCTATATTCACTATACCCCTTTTCTTACCAATAACCACTCTGCCACCTTCTTGCTTGGTAAAATGACCATTACAGCCAACTTTATTGTACACACAAATAACATAATAACAATAATCATTTTAATACATCCTTCAACATTATGAACCACTGTACCGTAACAAGGATCCTGGAGGGCAACCCAAACAAGCGGTATCTTCCGTAACCATCTCTCCTTATACTTCAAGATTACCCTCAGCCGCACTCACCGACCCAAGGGCACCAAATCCTTGAAGTATCCAAGTATCTCCTCCTGTAGACCTTTTAGCCCAAACAGGAGCCCCATCCTCGGCATTCACAAACCACATGAGATACAGGCTCCAACATGTCCTGCATCTCTTAAACCATTGTATTGCTCCCCCAGGATCTCATATCCATCAGCCACCAGAAGACCACCGGTGACACCTCACCTGTGGGCGTCCTGCCACACCCTAAGAGCCGTCTCCAGCCCCTCCTGGATACCTAAGGCCCACATGTCGATCCCTACATCATTAAGATGCACGCCATCGGATCTCAAGAATTGAGGCGACGCCGCCTCCAATTCCCGATGACGAACCACCACACCACCTTGTCTGCGAACAAAACGCCCCACCTCCTTGTTTAACTTTGCCCGGGCTTTGTTGATTCGTTCCACCGACCGAGCAAAACACCAATTACTCCTCGCAACTACCTCCGACCATACCAACAGCAAGCCCGGAAAATCCGACACCAAACGCAATACGTCCAACTTAATGTCCCGAATCACATCTCGCGACCGACGTACTCCCAAATCATTGCCACCCACATGCAAAACCAAAATGTCGGGCGAGCGATCTAACAGAACATTCGTATGAATTTCAGGCAAAACCCGCCCCCAGAGAAGCCCCCTTACACCAATCCACCGGACTTGCAGCTCCTCCATCGAAAACCCCAATTGACGACCGTTCCGCCGAACATCAGCTCGCAAAGCCCCCCAGTAGACATACGAATGCCCAAAAATCCACGCAAGACAAGGTGCCGTCCCTGCAAAACAAACAAAGTCAAATAAAACAACCATCACTGCCAATTCTGATCCCCACACGTTAATCATGAAACAATTCATCCCCACACACTACAAGAGATGAGGCCGAACATAAGACCGAAAACAATCACTCCCACCGCCCTATGCGTTTTATAACCTCCTCTCCAAGCCCCCACCTGGAAGCCTCAGTCGCGGCCCCAATCCTGAATGAGTGTGATGCAAATTCCTTCGCCGGCAGACCCGCAGCCGACAAACATTTCCTAAAAACAGCCACAAACTGAAACCGAGACAAACACGAACCATCCACATGAACCAGCAAAGCACCCGGATCACCCGGACGCAATGCCAAAAATTCCCTGACACAACGCACTGGGCACACAACCGACTCTGCAAGCGGCCTAAGCTATACAACCACACCCTTACCCACCTGATCTGTTTTTGACTTCCGCAGCAGACATCTCAAAGCACCATCCACCAGCACAACGTCCTCCCACAACAAACCGCCCCCACTTGTGCGACTTGCCGCCACCAACTCCGAGATCCGAAAAGCCCCGAAAAAAGCCAATACAAACGCCGCCCTAAACAGACACACTTCGTACGCTGATTTACAAACCAACCCCGCTTCTTTCCACAGCATCTGTAACACCGCAAAAGAAACCGGCCTCCTAGTATCCTTCCGTACCACACTACGACGGTAACCCTTCAAAGCCTGCCGCACCATGAAACACCTAGACACATCAGCCAAGCCCCTCAGGCGCAACCAGAAAGCAACAGCCGCTACCCTCTTTGACGCCACCGAAAACGACAAACCTTCCGCATAAAACTGTCCCACCCAAAATATCAACAACATCCTAAATTCTTCAAAAGAACTGCAACCGCCCATCTGTTCAATCAATTCCTCCCACAGCACCCACACTGAAGAATAGGCCAACCACGTACCTCTACTCAAAGACTGTCTAATCAGGTCCGCCGACACCCCAAGGCCACGCTCCAGAGCCACTGGGGGCCGGGCAACCCCTTGACCTCGGCACCCGGCGCCAGGCCGCGAAAACGATCCCACTGAAAGCGAGAAAGGGAATCGGCAAGTGAGTTATCCACTCCCGGCACATGCACCGCAACAAAACATGCATTCAACTGCAAACCCCGTAAAACTAGATGCCGCAGCAAATTCAAAACCGGAGGCGAATTCGCCGTCTGGCTGTTAATCGCCTGAACCACACCCATGTTATCGCAGTAGAAACGAACCCGCCGATTCCTAAGCATATCCCCCCACAACTCAGTAGCCTAAACAATAGGAAAAAGTTCCAACAATACCAGATTAGTTAGGAAACCTGCCTGTCTCCATTCCACTGGCCAGGCGCCCGCACTCCACTGACCCATACAAAACACCCCATAGCCAAAGGAACCAGACGCGTCAGAGAACAATTCCAGATCAACACTATCAACCACCGCCTCCATCCACACAGACCAGCTATTATACTCAGACAAAAAATTCTCCCACACCACTAAATCATCCTTCACCGCAGCAGGTAAACGCAAATAATGAAAAGGTGCAGCAACGCCCGCAGTTGCCAGGGCCAAGCGCCGACAAAACACCCGCCCCATTGGCAAGATACGACAAGCGAAGTTCAATTTGCCTAAAACCGACTGAACCCGTTTTAGCTGGACTTTCTTCGCCTTCCGCAAGAATAACACTTCATTCAACAAATCAGACACCTTATCAACAGGCAGACGACACTCATTGGCCACACTGTCAATCTCGATCCCCAAAAACTTTATAACCGTGGAGGGGCCCTCAGTCTTATCAGCCGCCAACGGAATACCAAAACGAGCCGCCACCCTCTGCATGGTATGTAACAAAACAGAACACACCCTAGATCCAGCCGGACCCAAAAACAGAAAATCATCTAAGCAGTGCAAGACCGAACTCCAACCCGCTTCCTCTTTATCACCCATCCCAAAAAAGAACTAAACGACTCAAACAAGGAGCACGAAATCGCGCAACCCATTGGCAAACAACAATCAACGTAATAACAGCCATCCCACTGAAAACCCAACAAATGCAAGCTATCAGGGTGAATAGGCAACAACCGAAAGGCGGCCTCAATGTCCGTTTTTGCAAGTAGAGCGCACAACTCATCCTCTATGCCATCATTCACCGACCCCCCAAGCGGATAGGACAAATGATGAATTAGCCGAAACTTATTAGGCTCCTTCTTAGGAACTAAACCCAAAGGAGAAACCCACAAGTCCAGCAAAGGACACTACACAAAGGGGCCAACAACCCTACCAGCAGCAATCTCACCGGCAATCTTGTCCCTCACCACAGCCGGATAGCGCAATGCCGAAGACAAGTTCAGCAGAGCCCGACTCACACCAACCAAACCGCATGGAATAACAAAACCCTCAGTAAAACCTCCTAACAGCAACAGTATTTAGATACATACTTAAATATGGCTCCATCTCGTCCACCCTCACCGGCGTCACCCCTCTTCTGCACAACCACGGATCCCTTACCCTTATCCCGCTTGAAGCACCGGAACAAGCTATGGGAACCGCCACACCCGGAACACTCATGTTTGTACCGGCAGTCGGACAAGAACCTGCAATGTCCCTCATTGTACTGCCAACAACAACCCCTCCTGCTACCCCCAGAAGACTCCGAGGCCGAGCCACCCCCGGCCCCTCCACGAAAGGGCTGAGGACCCCCTTTTGGTGCCGCCATCAGTCGCATCCACAGACCAATATCCTTGTAGTCCCAACGAATGCTAGGCCTGACCGCCTTCCGCTGCCGGAACTGCTCGTCATACCTAAGCCACGACACACCCCCATAAGTCCGATGCGCCTCACCGATAGCATCCATATAATAGAAGAGAGCCGAGCAGTGCTCAGGCGCCTTCTCCCCAACTACACTAGCCAGAATTGCAAAAGCTTGAAGCCAATTCTGGAAAAGGTACGCGGAATCAGCCTGTACCTCCTCCTCTCTTCCTCCTCCTTCTTGCTCTCATCCGGCCTCCCCCTATCCAAATTAAACTTTTCTAAGGGAAGTAACGCAAAAATCTCCACATACTCATCCCTCCAAATCTTATCTTTTACCTCCTGCTTCAAGTGAGCCCCCAGCGGCCCCTCGAAACACACATAAATCTCCCCTTTTGCTGCATCCGCCAACCGAACACCATCACCCACATCCTTTGCTACCGCTCCCAGCCCAGATGCCTGTGCACCCCTCCAGTGCCATCACCTGCCCCAACAGACCCCAACGCCGAACTCTGCTCCCGTTCCACAGACTGTACCGGAGCCCAGACAGGTACTGGAGACGTCGCAGGCCCTGAACCTAACCGAGACAATAAAGACAACATACCTGACAATACCTCCCGCACTAAAGCATCAGAACCCCCCACATTAATACCAACAGTACCCCCCTCCCCCACATCATGACTTTGACCCGCCGGTCTCTCACCTGGCCGTCCCCGGACAAGATCACCGGCAGCCGCGGGACTCCTCCCAGACGTCCTTAGTGGCGTAGTCGAACATCCCGGCACGGCTAATTCCCTTTGAGGGACATCCATGGCGCCTGCCGCCGAATCTTCACCCGGCTCAACCTCTCCTTCCTCCAATGGCGACAGCTCCCCATCACCTTGCTCATGCAAGTGACCGTCATCCTGGAAATCATACGCCGAACCGGCCTCAGCACATGGCCGCACGCTTCCTTCCTCCATCCTCACCATCATAACCTGCTCTCCAGCAGGATTGCCAGAAGCCGCATCTTGAAGAGATAGCTCAGGGGACACGGCAATCCCCATGCTCTCTTCCACGCTGCCATGTCGCCTACCCACCACCAGGGGCCGCGACGCACTCACATTACGTTCACCTCCTCTGCGCACATCCGTCCGCAATCGCTCCAACCGCCGACCGGAAGCCGCCGGCCGCGGCGCTGAAGACCTCACCGCTCTGCTCCCAGGAAGGCCCAGGCTGCAAGACCGCCCGACCGCACTACCCCTCCGAACCTCAGGTTAGGCCGCCAGGGTTCGCTCACCGCTCCGGACCACACCAGGGGAAACACCCGCTCGTCCGCGCTCTCTGCCTCTCGACGCCTGGGAGACGGGACCGGGGTTAACCCGTCCCTCTCCCGCAACTCCGCCACGCACCGAAGCATTCCTCCCGCTGCGTCTGGGTGCACTGCTGCGAACAGGCACCACAGGCCGCAGCGGAGGGTTCACAGGGGGACTCCGCAGACGCCGGCGCACACGTGGGGTAGACTCCGGACTCAGCCGCTCCGGGGGAACCGACCTCCTGGCCCTGGAAGGTCGCTCCGCCGACACTGCCATAGCAGAAGGGACAAGAGCCGCCTGAATGGTCTCATGCAGGGGCTCCGCACCATGTTCTTGAACTGCAGCCCTGACCGCTGCCATAAGATCCTCCAGAGACGACATCCTGCTGCTCAAACACTCTGCCTTGCACTGACCCTGCCTACCAAAACCACTCCCCCAAATCCTATATACTGCCCGGGAAACCTCACTCCTCCTCTTCAACCAGCTTCAAACCTTAACCCCTTCCTAGCCTGACGACTTCCACCCAAGTCAAAGCGCACTCCGCTATATCTGCGCCTCGCTCCATTGCTGTTATTCTGGTTAAAGGTATTTTGGACCATTTCTCTTTACAAAACATCTTTAGTTCATTCAGGTTTGATGGCTTCTGAGCATGGACAGCTCTCTTTAAGTCACACCACAGATTTTCAATTATATTCAGGTCTGGGGACTGAGATGGCCATTCCAGAACATTGTACTTGTTCCTCTGCATAAATGCCTTAGTGGATTTTAAGCAGTGTTTAGAGTCGTTGTCTTGTTGAAAGATCCAGCCCCGATGCAGCTTCAGCTTTGTCACTGATTCCTGGACATTGGTCTCCAGAATCTGCTGATACTGAGTGGAATCCATGCGTCCCTCAACCTTGACAAGATTCTCAGTCCCTGCACTGGCCACACAGCCCCACAGCATGATGGAACCACCACCATATTTTACTGTAGGTAGCAGGTGTTTTTCTTGGAATGCTGTGTTCTTTTTCCTCCATGCATAACGCCCCATAATGCCCGAAGGACTTGTAATTGTTTGCTGCGCCATCACTGAGCAGCTTGGCGGGAAAAACTAAAGACCTCTCAAAGTGGGGAAATTTGGCGCCACTGCATTTTGAAAGTAAACGGTAGACTCATTAGCATGGATTACAATATGAGTACCGCCTCCCCTATACCGGACTACCTAGGGGGCGTCGAACAGAGAGGAAGTCTGACGGAGCAATCGAGAGGTTTGATAAATGTCCTGCGGTCTGCAAGCATGTCAGAGACTGCGCTCCCAAGAGCGATGGGCACCGGAGCAACTACCGAAACTTTAGCATCTGCCGATGCACAGCCCGGAGCCGCAGCATTTGAAATGGGTGAGCCACCAGCTTACTCTCTGGGACCGGAGAGGCCGCCCTGCCCCTGCTTAAGTATGGACAAAGATTTCCCTAGGTCGAATTGTAGTGTACGGGAACTGTAATACCCGTCACTACTAAAGTGTCACTTGGTGTGCTGTCGTCCCTCCTTAACTATGGAGAAGTTGGTATATGTCAGTTTTATAAAATGTCATGTAATGTATGTATTTTCCTGTTGCTGTGAAACTTGCATGTACAGGCCTGCAGGGGTGTCATTCCAGCTTCTAGTCGCTAGAGGGAGCTAGAGAGCCCTAGTTTATATAAGGCCCAGACAAGGAAGGGAAAGTCAGTGTAACCTGATCTAGTGTGGAGTGCAGAAGTCAGTCTAGACCACAGCTCAGGAGTTTCTAGAGCCTGAGGAAGTGTCCAGAAGCTGAGAGAGACAGAGGCAAAGATCAGGAAAGCCAGGGGTACTCAGAAAGACAGAGGAGGTACTTATAGAAGCCATAGCCAAGGATATAAAGCCAGAATTAGGTTAATGGGCCTTGGTGAAGAATTGCTGTATTCCAAGATCAGACAGAATTAGAGTGCAAGCTCCTGTGCTGCAAGTCCTGTGTTCAACACTCTGTAATTACCCTGCTATAACTGAATTGCCTGCATCGACCGAATTGCAAAATCGACTGTATGCTAAGGAACTGCATTTCCATTATTGTCTCTGCTTGGAAAACTACTAAAGTTGGAGTTCTGTTTTAAGACTACGCTGCTCCTCTCTTTTGGCGTCACGAACAGGATACGCACGCTTTCCAGTGCAAGAAGCGTGAACTTTGTGCCTTATACCGTTGCCCTGTGACCAAAGTGACAATTTTCCTGTTTTATTCAAGTGGACTTTGTGGACTGAAAATCATACCCAAAGTGTACCAAAAAACTCTAAAAAGCGCTGTGCAGTGTTGCGCTGCACAGAGGAAGAAAACCGCCGCATTGGAATGTGGTTTTGTGGACTTTTTGCAATCCTGCTTGCTGTCAGTGAATGGACAGCGTTTTGCTAAAGATGGCCACCGGCTGCCTGGAGTAAAGTTTCGCGGCCCTGCTTCTCCTGCGTCACCGCGGTCTCAGGACGTCCGGAATCTCGCGAGACTTGGCCTGCGCAAGACCAGCGATACCGGTAAGCACTTGTAACCGGAGGGAAGGGGAGTGTATCGGCCCCTTTAGTCGCCAGCGGTCACCTCTCAATAGACTACTATGTCAGAGCCAGGAGTGCCTGAGCAGCCGGCCCCAGGAGAGCTTGCGGCTCCTAATCAACCGACAGCCCCCAGCATGATGCCCTTTACCATGCCTTATTATTTCGGGGCTCCATGGTTCCCTCGCTACAGGGGAGAGACCCATACCCTACGGGACTTTGAAGAAAAGTTGCTGGCACTATTCCGATTATACCCTATAAATGACGACCAGCAAATGGAAATCATGCTAGCGCAACTGGAGGGGGCTGCCCGCAGGGAAGTGTTATCATGGCCTGCTACTGAGCGGAGTACTCGAGTACTCTAGAACAGATATTCACCCGCCTCAGAGCCACTTTTGAAACTAGGACTGCCTCAGAGATAAAGATGCACTTCTTTAGCAAGAGACAGAAGCCCGGTGAGTCCCTCCGTGACTATGCCCTATCACTTCAGGAGGCTTTAGGGGCTGTAATCCAGATAGATCCCAAAGAGGCTGATAACCGGGACCAGACCCTGAGGGAACAATTTATCAACGGGGTGTCTAGTGAACAAATAAGGACCCAGTTAAAGATGCTGTCCGCCCAGCACCCTAACAGTGCCTTTCTGGACTTTAAAGAACTGACTATAAAAATTCTGGGGTCCACAGTATCTCCTGAGTTGAGCGCCCTATCTGAGTCATCAGCCTGCAAGCCAAAACCGCTTGTCACTAACCGAGCTGAGGCCGGCCAAGCTGTTCAAGTGTCAGCTACTGATACTATTGCCATGCTGACAGAGCAAGTAAATCACCTCACTAAAAGTCTAGAGAAAGTGTGCAGAAAAATAGAGGAATGGGAAAAACCCATAATGCTAGAAGAAGAATTCCTGTCACCTCCTAGGCTGTTCCCACCTCCTTACCAAGAGACTCACCCCAGGGATCCTGGGAGGCGTAATAGAGGTCGCAAGAAGCCCGTGTGTACATACTGCAAAAAGCTGGGACACACAGAATCCATGTGCTGGCAGTTAAACGGGCAACCCCTGAGGCTGAGGACCACCCCTCGGGAGGTAGAACACTAGGTCCAGAGGATCCAAATTGGATGCCACGGTATGTAGGATCCCATCCTAAAATCAATATAGAGATCAACGGGGTCCCCTTTGAAGCCCTATTAGATACTGGGTCTCAGGTCACTACTATTCAGCTGCCTGCATTTGAAAAGTTCTGGGACACCAACCAGTTGACCCAACCGCCTGAATCCTGGGTGGAAATTATCGCCAGCAATGGCAAACCAGTAAAGGTTCATGGATACTGGGAACCCACCCTGCAGGTAGGAGAAGTAACCCTGCCTCAACAGGGAGTGATCGTAGTACAGGCCGGTGACAGAGGGGGACATCCTGTCATTCTAGGCACCAATGTCTTCAAAAACTGTTATTCAGAAATACTTGCTGTATTACATCAGACTTTGCCCACAGCTTCCTCTGCATCCAGGAGGGTGATTCAAAAGACTATTACTGTGTTAAGTGCCCAGCAGAGGTTTGCTAATGGGAAAGGAGAAATTTGTACTGCCAAGATCCGTGATAATAAACCTGTGACTTTGCCTCCTAATTCTCAAACTCTTTTATGGTGTCGTGCTGTCCTGGGAGTCCAAGGCCGAGATTATCCAGCCCTGGTGGAACCAATCCAGATGGAGGATTATCCTTATGTGAGAGCTGCCAAGTGCCTGGTGAACGTCTCCCAAGGTAAAGTACCTGTCCGTCTGATTAACCTGAGTAATCATCCTGTTGCGCTTACTAAGCATTGCAGTGTTGCCCAGCTGTCCCAGGTGTCCTTCCAAGACATCATTCGTCTTCCAGTGACGGAAAAGCCGCCAGCTGCAGTCAGCGGATGTTCGCCAGTGACCCAGCCACAAGTGCCCTGGTGGGAAGAGCTCCATGTAGGGGACGAGACTACCCCCCAACATCAACAAGAAGGGATTCTACAGCTTGTCAAGGAGCACCACCAGGCCTTCAGTAAGCATGCTACTGACTATGGAGAGGTTAGTGCCATACAACACACCATACCTACTGGCTCTCATCCTCCTATCAAGGAGAGATACAGACCTTTACCACCTACTTCATATCAGACTGTAAAAGAAATGATCCAAGAGATGAAAGACTCTAATGTAATCCGGGACAGCCGTAGTCCGTGGGCTGCACCCCTGGTCCTTGTAAAGAAAAAGGATAGTGGTATCCGTTTCTGTGTGGATTATAGGAAAATTAATCAAATAACCCACAAAGATGCATACCCACTGCCCCGCATTGAGGAGTCACTAACTGCTCTGGGCTCCTCTGCCTATTTCTCCACATTGGACTTGACCAGTGGCTACTGGCAAGTACCCATGGCCCCTGCAGATAGAGAAAAGACTGCCTTCACTACTCCCATGGGCCTGTTCGAATTCAATTGTATGCCGTTCGGGCTATGTAATGCCCCAGGAACTTTCCAGAGACTAATGGAGCGGTGTTTGGGTCACAAAAACTTCGAAACAGTGCTGCTGTATCTAGATGACGTCATTGTGTACTCAAAAACATATGAGGACCATCTGAAACATTTGGCAGAAGTATTTGAAATCCTTATCAAATATGGCTTGAAAGTAAAGCCATCCAAGTGTCACCTGCTCAAACCTGCAGTAAGATACCTGGGGCATATAGTAAGCGGAGAGGGAGTGCAACCTGACCCTGATAAATTGGCAGCTGTCTGTAATTGGCCGGTTCCTACTACTGTCAAAGAGGTGAGGAGTTTCCTGGGTTTTGCCGGCTACTATAGACGTTTTATCCCCCATTTTGCTCAAATAGCTGATCCTATCCAGGAGCTCTTGAGGGGGCAACCCAAAAAGAGTCCTAGAACTCCTGTGCCCATTGAGTGGAATGAGAAAAGAGAGATAGCGTTCCAATTGCTAAAAAAGAAACTGACCGAGCCTCCAGTGTTAGGTTATCCAGATTATAGCAAGCCCTTCCATCTCTATACTGATGCTAGCAAGCGAGGCCTGGGAGCTGTGTTAGCCCAGATCCAAGAGGGAAAAGAGAGAGTGATAGCATATGCAAGCCGCTCCCTGAAAGGAGCTGAGAAAAATGACCAGAATTATAGTTCCTTCAAACTAGAGTTCCTGGCATTAGTGTGGGCGGTGACAGAAAAATTCAAGGATTATCTAGCCGCCACCCCGTTCATTGCATTCACTGACAATAACCCTCTGGCACATCTCAATACAGCTAGATTGGGGGCCTTGGAGCAGAGATGGGCCTCTCGCCTTGCCAACTATAATTTCTCTGTAAAGTATCGTGCTGGACGTACTAATGATAATGCTGATGCTTTATCCAGGCTTCCCACAGAGACAGCTCCTGATGATGTGCGAGATGCTTGGGAAGATGTAGAGATGCCGGCTTTCTATAACAAATTTGCTCAACAGGATCAGGCTCGAGCTACCAATAACAGAGCTGCAGTTCCTTCACCCTCCAGTAGGCCTGATCCTAAAGAAGAAAGGTGGGTGAAACTACAGTCTGAAAGTAGAGTGCTGGGTGAGTTGTTGGACTTCATTACTAGTGGCAGAGCCCCTGAGAGGATTCGGCGTAAGAGTGCAGATCCTGAGCTCATCAAACTGTGGAGACAGCGCCATCAACTCTTCATACAAAAGGGCCTATTGCTACGGAGAAGCCTAGACCCAGTGTCCAACGAGAGAGTGCACCAGATTCTCATACCCCGACGAGATGCAGGTATGGTGTTGGAGATGTACCACAATCAATCCGGTCACTTTGGGGTCCAAAAGACTGAAGCTACTATCCGCCAGCGGTTTTACTGGGTAGGCATGAGAGAAGACATGGAGAAGTGGTGTCGAGAGTGTGTAGCCTGTGCCTTGAAACGAAGTGAGCACCATGATCAGAGGGCACCACTGAGACCCATTGTAAGTACCCGTCCTCTTGAACTTGTCGCCATCGACCATGTGAAACTGGAGCCTAGTCGCTCAGGGTATGCTTATGCCATGACTATTATTGACCATTTCACAAAGTTTGTTGTAGCAGTGCCTGTGAGAGACCAGACAGCCAAGACTACAGCCGAAATGTTCTGGAAGCACTTTCTCCTGCCCTATGGATGTCCAGAAAAGATCCTCACCGATCAAGGACCTGCTTTTGAGTCCCATCTGTTCCATGAACTGTGCCGCTTACACAACTGTAAGAAGATCCGGACGACGGCCTACCATCCTCAAGGTAACGGATTATGTGAAAAAATGAATCAGACCTTGATAGAGATGCTGAGGGCCGTGCCTCCTGAAAACAGAGGAGATTGGCCCAGTCTGTTGCCACAGCTCATGTTCACATACAATCATACCATACATTGTTCCACCGGGTATACCCCTTTTTACTTGATGTTTGGGCGCCAAGGGACATTGCCTGCTGATCATTCATTGGACATACATGTGCCTGATTGCATTAACCCATTACCTAACACCGACTGGGTTGCTGAGCACCAAAGGCGATTAGATGCAGCCAAAGCCATTGTTCAGGAACGTATGGACCTTGCTAGAGACCGACAGCAGAGAGACTATGATCAGGCAGCCCATTCAGAACCCTTGACCATAGGGGCCGTGGTATGGTTAAAGAATAACCGTCGTACCAGCAAATTGGACAGTAAGTGGGAGCGAAGTCCTTATGTTGTCACTGCAATCCCAAATGTTGGAACTCACACTTATGAGATCACCCGGGAAGACAAGGGATCCCAAATTGTACACCGAAACCGGTTGAAACTCTGCCTGACACCAGAACCTAGTGCCGAGAGTTCTGGATCTGAATATCCTGTGTCAGAGTCAGCAATACAGCCCGAGGATCCTATGCAGGCTGTTAGTAATCTGAGGTATGACGCTGATCCCATGCATTGGCTTCTGACTCCTTGGTTGAATTTGCTGGTGCCTGCTCCGGCCCCTGCTGTTTCTTCACCTCCAGAAGAGCCGGTTCAAGATGCCCCGGATCCAGTTTCCCCTCTTGTGGATATTGTTGTTCCAGTTGTTCCAGTTGTTCCAGTTGTTCCTGACCAAGGTCTCGCTGATGGAGACCCTCCTGTTGCTCCAGTCCCTTCTACTTCGTTGCTAAGGGAAGAGGAGACCCCTGTACTGAGAAGGTCTACCCGGATGACCAGGGGACGCCCGCCAGTCCGTTTAGGAGACTTTGACTATTCTGGTGGCGTCTCCTCCCAAACCGTTGTTACTGGGAATACCTTGTTGGACATTTGTGCGCAAGAATGGACTCCCCCACGTGAGCCCTTGCCTGTGCTACACCCACAGGAAACCCCTGGGTAGTTCCGTTATTATGCTGTCATTTTATTGTGCAACTTCATACTAAGGAAATGTGCCCAGAGATGGACTCCACCGCATGAGAGCCTCTGTGATTTAATAAGAAATAACCTGGGTACGGACTCATGTTTGTTATTTGAGCCTCCAAAAACTTTTATACCGTTTTCTACTGTTTTATCATGGACTTATTCATTGTCATGGACTATCCTGGTTCTAATGTTACGCTGTGCCAGGTCAGCGCCCCCGTTCCATTCATTATCCTGAGAGAAGAGAACGACGCCCCTTGTCACCACACTTCACCTTTGCCAATTGGACCTGATGTAAATGTAAATGCAGATGAATTACATGTATGTATGCCTGCATGTCTCTATTTTCTATTTCAGGTAGAGATTCCAGTTGGGCGACCCATGATGGAGTACAAGGTCGTACTCAGCTTAAAGCAGTGGGGTATGTAGTGTACGGGAACTGTAATACCCGTCACTACCAAAGTGTCACTTGGTGTGATGTCGTCCCTCCTTAACTATGGAGAAGTTGGTATATGTCAGTTTTATAAAATGTCATGTAATGTATGTATTTTCCTGTTGCTGTGAAACTTGCATGTACAGGCCTGCAGGGGTGTCATTCCAGCTTCTAGTCGCTAGAGGGAGCTAGAGAGCCCTAGTTTATATAAGGCCCAGACAAGGAAGGGAAAGTCAGTGTAACCTGATCTAGTGTGGAGTGCAGAAGTCAGTCTAGACCACAGCTCAGAAGTTTCTAGAGCCTGAGGAAGTGTCCAGAAGTTGAGAGAGACAGAGGCAAAGATCAGGAAAGCCAGAGGTACTCAGAAAGACAGAGGAGGTACTTATAGAAGCCATAGCCAAGGATATAAAGCCAGAATTAGGTTAATGGGCCTTGGTGAAGAATTGCTGTATTCCAGGATCAGACAGAATTAGAGTGCAAGCTCCTGTGCTGCAAGTCCTGTGTTCAACACTCTGTAATTACCCTGCTATAACTGAATTGCCTGCATCGACCGAATTGCAAAATCGACTGTATGCTAAGGAACTGCATTTCCATTATTGTCTCTGCTTGGAAAACTACTAAAGTTGGAGTTCTGTTTTAAGACTACGTTTCCTCAATTTATTCCTGCATCCGCAAACGGCGTGCCACCGTTTACTTGGCACTGGCGTCACGAACTATTCCTACCTATACCTGCCCTTGCAGAGAGTCAGCTGTACCAGGTTAGTGTATATTGCACTACATCACCCAGAAACACCTACTACACACAACTTGAGTACGCTGCAGAATCCTTTATGGCCTACTTTAATGCAATAAATACGTGCCTCTGATGTACGCAAAACGACACAAGCTAAAATCTACTTTGAAGAAGTTGCCAAAGCCATACATGAAGACCCAAGAGAATGTCAGCCCCGCCTGGAACGGAGGTCGGGCACCGTTATCACCTTTGATAAAGATCGTGGGTTCGGCTTCATAAAAGATCTTACCACTGGCCGTGATTTATTTGTAAACCGCAAATCGGTAAAGCAGAGCTACTTGCAGGGATACATGCACAATCTCCGAGAAGGTGAGCCCGTTGAATTTACCCCTGTGGAGGGCCTGAGAGGTCCGTACGCCACTGCTGTGAAGCGCCCGTGGCCTAAACAAGAAAACTGGGAGGACGCTGATGAACTATCTGAAACTACCCCAGAGGTTCCCAGTAAGCCGATCCATAACACCAACCAAGAGAAAGCCACCTTTATTGGACCTAACATTTTCTGGCAACCTACTGTGTTGGAGCGCCCTATCAGCCCATATCCAACACCGGAGCTGCCACGCAAAGTCCAAATGCCTGAGGACATTGTAAACCAAGAACGGTTCAGGGCATACTTAGACCAAACGCGTCAAGACAAAATGAAAACTGCTGCTGCAGAGCCTGACCCCAAAGTCCAAAACCTACAAGAAAGAATCGCCAGACTAGAGGTACATCTAGAAGATCTACGCCATATTGCAGCATTCCAGACCGACCAGATTCAACATGGTGAGTGTGAACAAATGTAAACACATGAGAAAAATCGCACTCCTATGGATTCTGCTACATCAGAGCCAATTGACACTGTACCTTTAAATACAAAAGCTGTCCCTGATGAGCCTATGATTTTAGCATCTGCAAGAAAATTATCCTATGCTACCAGCAGGGTCCGTCTACCAAATGCATCTGACCCACAACCTAAAGAGTCAATGCAATGAGTAGGTCCTTTCCCAATTTACTTACCAGCAAATGCCATTACAAAGGTTAACCCTTTATTTGATCCAAATTACCGACAGCAGCTAAAAGCAGAGCCTGGATTCAACATCTTTGATGACCAAGGAGGAATGGATACTTATTTATGAATAGGCCTGCTCACTTAATTCAATTTGCCATGACTTTTCCAGTTTGGGATTTCCATTGTTGCTACAATGTTTAGCTGCTGCCAGTTCACCACGGCTAGTGACAAGTTTCCTGAAGTCACTCTTTTGATCCAATGCCACATTGTGCCTGTTTCAGGATTCCCTACTGAACACTACAACATTCTTCATCACCGTTGTGCCTGTTTATTTTTGCACGTTTTTCCCTTTTAACCCCCATTTCAGGTTGATTAGGGATTTTTGCAATGGACCATGTTTTATAATGTTTTATGCCATATGCCCAGAAAGACATTTTGTGTGATTATTGCACTAAACTATTTCTTAAAAGGTTTTATATGCTATAATATTATATTTGCACTTTGATATATGCCAATGCTTCTAAGGACTCTTTACTGCCTACCATGGACTTTTATTGCTCTTACTGATGATCTTCGCCCATATTTCCCCATCAAGCACTGAAAGATATCAATGCCCATTATTCACCCAAACTACTAATATGTATTATGTGACATATTTACCTATAATGTATTTGTATTACATTTGCAAAGTCAACATTTTATATTTGCTCTCTTTTTGGAGGTGATTGTATATGGCATATGTATTGGTGTTTTTCAGATGACCGTCTTCCTACTACTGAATGTGTCGGGGGCGAGACATGTTATACTATGGGGGTATGCAGTGCCCCACTCAAGTAACCGTGGGCCCCGCAAACGTGTTTTTATCATGTATTAATGTCATGTGATATGCCTGTATTTTGTATTTTATCTCCTGTCATAGTCTCCATGTCACAATGGAATTTTACATGCAAATATCCTTTAGACAGGCCTAGTCAGGGTGCACTACACTCGATTCTCCACAGGATGGAGCAGTGTCAGTGTGTATAAATAGCTTAGCTCAGACCTAAGTTAGGCTGTGCAGTGCAGTCATATGTCCTGTGCAGAGCAGAGTTGTTCAGTTCCTGGTTTAGGTGAATCCAAACCAGTGCAGATAAGCTCTGGTAAATCCAAGTGAGCCTACAAGAAAGCAACAGCCATGTAGCTGAATATCTAGAGGGAGGCCCCTTCCTAGCCTCTCTACTCTGCCCCTGTCGGTTCCATAACCCAGGGTTAAGGCCTGCAAGTATTCTTCCTAGAGGTGAGCAATCCACTACGATAGATCGCTCTTCCAGGATGACCAATGTCTAAACGGTATGCAGCCGAGTATATAAGGAATTATCACGTTTATGCAAGACAAAGGATTTGCAAGATAGTCATAACCTGAGGACTTATTAGGCACCTTTTTACTAAGTGTAGGAGATAGCTTGAAGCATCTACATCTCCAATTTAACCCCTTACGGACACATGTCGTACCGGTACTAGCTGTTTCCCGAGTCCATAAGGGACACATGACATACCGGTACGTCATGTGTTTGTTCCGGACACCGCCATCCCGGCGGGGCGGTGGATCGGAACAAGTGTGCCTTGCTCAATCATTGAGCAGGCACCTCGGACTAAATGCGCGGGGGGTTTCCGTGACCCCCCCCGTGTCGGCGAGTCGCCTACAAACCGCAGGACAATTCAGACCTGCGGTTTGCGGCTTTCTAAAGTGTGGCGGTGCCATCGGGTCTCCATGGGGCTGTGGGGGGGACCCCATGGCATAGAAAGCAGCGCAATGTCTTTCTGAGGCATCTGCGCTGCCTTCTGGTGGAGAGCCTGTGAGATCCAGCCCCATGTTCAGAGGAACACCGTAAAAAATCTGTGCTAAATAAACCATTTTTTGTCACTTTACATCACAAAAAGTGTAATAGCAAGCGATCAAAAAGGCACACGCACCCCAAAATAGTGCCAATAAAACCGTCATCTCATCCCACAAAAATCATACCCTACCCAAAGTAATCGCCAAAAAAGAGAAAAAATTATGGCTCTCAGACTATGGAAAGACTAAAATGAAATCATTGTGTAAAACTTACATAAATAAAAAAAAAGTATACATATTAGGTATCGCCGCATCCGTGACAACCTGGTCTATAAAAATATCACATGATCTAACCTGTCAGATGAATGTTGTAAATAACAAAAAATAAAAACAGTGCCAAAACAGCTATTTCATGTTATCTTGCCTCACAAAAAGTGTAATATAGAGCAACCAAAAATCATATGTACCCTAAACTAGTACCAACAATACTGCCACCCTATCCCATAGTTTCTAAAATGGGGCCACTTTTTGGAGTTTCTACTCTAGGGGTGCATCAGGGGGGCTTCAAATGGGACATGGTGTAAAAAAAAACAGTCCAGCAAAATCTGCCTTCCAAAAACCGTATGGCATTCCTTTCCTTCCGTGCCCTGCCGTGTGCCCGTACAGCTGTGTACGACCACATATGGGGTGTTTCTGTAAACTAAAGAATCAGGGCCATAAATATTGAGCTTTGTTTGGCTGTTAACCCTTGCTTTTTTACTGGGAAAAATTGATTAAAATGGAAAATTTGCCCAAAAATATAAATTCTGAAATTTAATGTCCATTTGCCAATAACTCTTGTGGAACACCTAAAGGGTTAACGATGTTTGTAAAATCAGTTTTGAATACCTTGATGGGTGTAGTTTCTTAGATGGGGTCACTTTTATGGAGTTTCTACTCTAGGGGTGCATCAGGGGGGCTTCAAATGGGACATGGTGTCAAAAAAAAAGTCCAGCAAAACCTGCCTTCCAAAAACCATATGGCATTCCTTTCCTTCTGCGCCCTGCCGTGTGCCCGTACAGCAGTTTACGACCACATATGGGGTGTTTCTGTAAACTACAGAATCAGGGCCATAAATATTGAGTTTGGTTTGGCTGTTAACCCATGCTTTGTAACCGGAAAAAAAATATTAAAATGGAAAATCTGCCAAAAAAGTGAAATTTTGAAATTGTATATCTATTTTCCATTAATTCTTGTGGAACACCTAAAGGGTTAACAAAGTTAGTAAAATCAGTTTTGAATACCTTGAGGGGTGTAGTTTATAGAATGGGGTCATTTGTGGGTGGTTTCTATTATCTAAGTGTAACGGTCACGTCCACAAACACACAGGGGGAAGGGTAGTGACCACTGCGCTCCATTCTCACCCCTGGCGCTGCCTACTTGCCTCACGAGGCCTGATGACAGGGGACAACTGGACGGCAGTCCCTAACTTAGGATATGTGCAGGGAAGACAGACAAGACAAAATACGGAACATGAACGGACCGGGTCAGAACCAAGAGAGCTACGCAGTACAATGGATAATGCAAAGAATGGTCAGGAGAAGCCGGTGTCAAATACCAGGAGAGTAGCGAATACCAGGATGGATTCGCAGTACAGGAGGAGCAGGCAAAGGATCGTCAGGGAACAGGATCAGGTAAGTATTCAGTAGTCCAACAAATAGCCAGGAACCTAGAAATTAACAGGCAACCTGTGGCCAGCAGGCTGCCTGTATTTATAGTGGGGAGTGAGGGTCATGTGACGTGGCCAGCGTCACATGACCGACAGACCAACCAGTCGAGCACCGAGTGATCAGCTCGGTGCTCAAGGCAGACTAGGAGCAGGGAGACACCCAGCCAGCAAAGCCGCCCTGGGAATGAGGTCAAGCACAAATCCTCATTCCCAAAGCTAAGCAACAGGTCTGCGGGAAATGGGGGACCGAGTGCACCTTCGGAACCCCGTGACAGTACCCCCCCTTTTACGAGGGGCCACCGGACCCAAGACTTCAGGCAATGGCTTTTCAGGGTGTTCTAAATGAAATTTACGAACAAGTCTAGGAGCATGAACCTCCCTGGCAGGTACCCAAGTTCTTTCTTCAGGTCCATACCCCTTCCAGTGAATCAGGTACTGCAAGGAATTACGCACCTTCCTGACATCCACTATTTTAGACACCACATACTCGACAGCATCATTAACAAGAACCGGCCGAGGCGAGGCTTTTCATGGTACCACCGGTTCAAAATATTTTTTAAGCAGAGATTTATTGAACACATTATGAATGTGGAATGACTCGGGTAGCTCCAACCTAAAAGATACCGGGTTATTCACTTCCGTGATCTTATATGGTCCAATAAAACGAGGAGCAAATTTTTTAGAAGTTACCTTGAGAGATAGATTCTTGGAGGACAACCATACTTTATCCCCAACCTGAAAGTTCACCCCCCTTGAACGTCTCCTATCGGCCTTGAGTTTTTGAGAACTTTGAGCCTTTTCTAGGTTCGATTGAACCCTGGCCCAAACTGTGCACAGTTCGGAGGAGAGTTTATCCGCTTCAGGGTTAGAGGAGGAGACGGACGACCCAGAATGAAAACGGGGATGAAAACCATGGTTACAAAAGAAAGGGGAGACCCCAGCAGAAGAATTGACACGGTTATTCAAAGCAAATTCAGCCAACGGAAGGAATTTAATCCATAATTGCTGGTCATCAGCAACATACAACCTCAAGAATTGTTCCACAGACTGATTAAGGCGTTCAGTCTGCCCATTACTCTCAGGATGGTAGGTGGAAGAAAAAGACAATGAAATTTTACATCTTTGACAGAAGGCCCTCCAGAATTTGGACACAAACTGCACACTCCTGTCAGAAACAATATTTTACGGGATGCCATGTAAATGAACAATCTCTCTCACAAAAATAGACGCCAGGGTTTTAGCATTCGGAAGTTTAGACAGGGGAATGAAATGAACCATCTTGCTAAACCTATCGACCACTACCCAAACCACAGTCTTACCCTCCGCCAGCGGTAGGTCAGTTATAAAGTCCATCGAGATATGGGACCAGGGTCTACTGAGAATGGGTAGGGGTCGTAGGTTACAGCAGGGGCGAGTCCTAGGTGTCTTAGACCTGGCACAAACCTCACAGGCTGACACGTAGGACTTGACATCCTGGTCAGAGTGGGCCACCAATAGGATCTAGAAAACCAGATCCTTAGTGCCCCTCAACACCCGGATGTCCACAAAAGGCAGAATCGTGACACTCCCCCAACAGCTGGAGACAAAATTGTACGGGAACAAACAACTTATCTGTTGGGGTGGATGCCGGTGCCAGCTGGTTGTTCAGCCTTAATGCGAGCCGAGATACCTGGGTTAGAGCTGCTAAGAAGATGTTTGCTGGTAGGATGGATTCAGGCGGCGTCTCAGTGGGTTAAAAGGCATGGAAGCTCCGAGATAATGCGTCTGCTTTCACATTTTTTACTTCCCGGCCTGAACATAATGGAGAAATCAAAACGGGTAAAAAACAGAGCCCATCGGGCTTGTCGGGGATTCAACCTCTTAGCCGACTCGAGAAACATTAGGTTTTTATGATCAGTGGCAACAGTTACTCGATGCCTTGCCCCCTCCAAAAAATGCCTCCACTCCTCAAATGCCCATTTAATAGCCAGCAGCTCCCTATTCCCAATGTCGTAGTTTCTCTCCGTGAGAGAGAATTTCCTGGAGAAGAAGGCACACGGTCTCAGGTTAGTGAGGCTAGCAGGACCCTGTGAAAGAACTGCTCCTGCGCCGTCCTCGGACGCATCTACCTCCACAATAAAGGGTCTCTCCTGATCAGGCTGGATCAGAATGGGAGCGCTACTAAATGCCTTTTTTAATGTTTCAAATGAAGAAATGGCCTTGGTAGACCAATTCTCCAAATCCGCCCCTTTCTTAGTAAGGTCGGTCAATGGCCTAGCAATTACAGAAAAATTCATGATAAATTTACGATAGTAATTAGCGAAACCCAAAAACCGTTGTAAAGCCTTTAAGGATGAAGGCCTTACCCATTCCTTAATTGCTAAAACCTTACCAGGATCCACCTTAAAGGCGTGAGGAGTCAAAACATGCCCTAGAAACAGTATCTCCTGTACACCAAAGACACATTTCTCTTGCTTAGCGGATAGCTGGTTCTCCCTCAACACCTCTAATACTTGTTTGACATGAGACACATGAGACTCAAAATCAGGAGAGAATATCAAAATGTCGTCAAGATAGACAATAATAAATTTACCTAAGAACTCTCTAAGAATATCGTTCATTAAGTTTTGGAACACAGCTGGGGCATTGCTGAGTCCAAAAGGCATGACCTGATATTCAAATTGTCCTATCGGAGTATTGAACGCTGTCTTCCATTCGTCTCCCTCCTTGATTCAGATTAGATTGTATGCCCCTTTCAGGTCAATCTTGGAAAACCAGGTTGCCCCCAGAACCTGGTTAAATAAATTCGGAATCAATGGGAGAGAGTATCTATTTTGGACAGTGATCTTATTTAATCTCCGGTAATCAATACAAGGCCTAAGACCACCATCCTTGCCCCCTCCAAAAAATGCCTCCACTCCTCAAATGCCCATTTAATAGCCAGCAGCTCCCTATTCCCAATGTCGTAGTTTCTCTCCGTGGGAGAGAATTTCCTGGAGAAGAAGGCACACGGTCTCAGGTTAGTGAGGCTAGCAGGACCCTGTGAAAGAACTGCTCCTGCGCCGTCCTCGGACGCATCTACCTCCACAATAAAGGGTCTCTCCTGATCAGGCTGGATCAGAATGGGAGCGCTACTAAATGCCTTTTTTAATGTTTCAAATGAAGAAATGGCCTTGGTAGACCAATTCTCCAAATCCGCCCCTTTCTTAGTAAGGTCGGTCAATGGCTTAGCAATTACAGAAAAATTCATGATAAATTTACGATAGTAATTAGCGAAACCCAAAAACCGTTGTAAAGCCTTTAAGGATGAAGGCCTTACCTATTCCTTAATTGCTAAAACCTTACCAGGATCCACCTTAAAGGCGTGAGGAGTCAAAACATGCCCTAGAAACAGTATCTCCTGTACACCAAAGACACATTTCTCTTGCTTAGCGGATAGCTGGTTCTCCCTCAACACCTCTAATACTTGTTTGACATGAGACACATGAGACTCAAAATCAGGAGAGAATATCAAAATGTCGTCAAGATAGACAATAATAAATTTACCTAAGAACTCTCTAAGAATATCGTTCATTAAGTTTTGGAACACAGCTGGGGCATTGCTGAGTCCAAAAGGCATGACCTGATATTCAAATTGTCCTATCGGAGTATTGAACGCTGTCTTCCATTCGTCTCCCTCCTTGATTCAGATTAGATTGTATGCCCCTTTCAGGTCAATCTTGGAAAACCAGGTTGCCCCCAGAACCTGGTTAAATAAATTCGGAATCAATGGGAGAGAGTATCTATTTTGGACAGTGATCTTATTTAATCTCCGGTAATCAATACAAGGCCTAAGACCACCATCCTTCTTTTTAACAAAGAAAAACCCTGCTCCCATAGGAGAGACTGAAGGTCTAATATGCCCTTTAGCAAGGCTCTCCTTAATATAATCTTCCATAGCCTTGCGTTCGGGCCCTGAAAGATTATAAATTTGCCCTTTAGGAAATTCTGCACCCTCTATTAGCTCTATGGCGCAATCATAAGGTCTATGGGGGGGGGGGGTAGAACCTCTGGAATAGGGGATGAGAATACATCAGAATATTCTTTAATAACTGAAGGTAATGTATTAGACCTTACTGAAACCCCAGCCTGGACCACGGACAAGCATGAGTCACACTTAGGTCCCCATTTCACCAACTCTCCTTTGAACCAATCAATTGTGGGGTTATGTAAACGGAGCCAAGGCAACCCTAGTACCACCTCAACCGGTAGGTTCTCCAAGACAAAAAGAGAACATCTCTCAGAGTGGCACACATCCACGGTCAGAGAAATTTCAGAGGTACATGACCTCACCGTACCACCAATCAGGGGAGTAGCATCAATAGCCATGACATGGATAGGTGTAGGTAAAGCAAACATTGGAATACCCAATTTACTAGCAAATTCTAAATCAATAAAGCTGGCCGCTGAACCGGAATCAATAAAGGCCTTACCCGGCCACTTATTAACCCCCAGAGAAATTGGTATGGGTACCAAAAGCTTATATTTAGAAAAATCTGTGTGTACCTGGTCTTTAGGTTGTCTTGCCTTAGGAGACTTGTCAGAGAGGACCCTCTTAGGACACTTGTTGATCCAATGGCCAGGATCTCCACAGTAGAAGCACTCTCCGCGTCTGCGACGAAGATTACCCCGGGTCATGCCAACCTGCATGAGTTCCTCGGTGGAGACCTCAGTGTTGTCCCTGGAAAAGGCCTCTGGCTGGACCACCATCTGAGAACAGAACTGTCGTTCTTGTCGTCTCTCTCTAACTCGTCGGTCAAGTCGGACAACTAGGGTCATCATCTCCTCTAAGGTCTCTGGAACTTGATAACTGACTGATAGATCTTTTAAATTATCAGACAGCCCAGACCTAAACTGACTCTTCAGGGCTGGTTCATTCCATCCAGAGGGGACACACCACCGTCTGAATAGGGGGCAATACTCCTCTGCAGGGAGATGGCCCTGAACCAGTGCCCTAAGAGCCGTCTCGGCTACCAGGGCCCTGTCTGGTTCGTCATAGAGGGTACCCAGGGCCTGAAAAAAAACCTCCACAGAAGTCAGACAACTGGCCCCAGGAGGTAACGAGAATGCCCAGTCCTGGGGATCACCCTGTAGTAGAGAAATGATAATCCCCACGCGTTGGCTCTCGGGACCAGAGGACACGGGGCGCAAACGGAAGTAGAGTTTGCAACTCTCCTTAAAGGAGAGAAACCTCTTCCGGTCTCCAGAAAAGGGTTCTGGGAGCTTGATCTGGGGTTCAAAATGTGGACTGGAGGGCAGAGGAGTGGAAGAACCTTGCCCTAACTCAAAAGAACAGAGTTTCTCTCCTAGCTCCTGCACCATCTGTGTCAAGTTAGAGACATGGTCAGTCAGGGTAATAAGAGGATTCATGATACAGTGGTTGTTGGGCCTGTTAATCTGTAACGGTCAAGTCCACAAACACACAGAGGGAAGGGTAGTGACCACTGCGCTCCACCCTTACCCCTGGCCCTGCCTACTTGCCTCACGAGTCCTGATGACAGGGGACAACTGGACGGCAGTCCCTAACTTAGGATATGTGCAGGGAAGACAGACAAGACAAAATACGGAACATGAACGGACCGGGTCAGAACCAAGAGAGCTACGCAGTACAACGGATAAAGCAAAGAATGGTCAGGAGAAGCCGGGGTCAAATCCCAGGAGAGTAGCAAAGTACAAGAGGAGTCCTAAGAGAGTAGTCAGGTGGGAGCCGAGGTCACAATACCAGGATGGATGCGCAGTACAGGAGGAGCAGGCAAAGGATCGTCAGGAAACAGGATCAGGTAAGTATTCAGTAGTCCAACAAATAGCCAGAAACCTAAAAGCTAAGCAACAGGTCTGCAGGAAATGGGGGACCGAGTGCACCTTCGGGACCCCGTGACAGTAAGCCTCGCAAAGTGACTTCAGACTTGAACTGGTCCCTAAAAATTGGGTTTTTGAAAATTTCAGAAAAATTTCAAGATTTGCTTCTAAACTTCTAAGCCTTGTAACATTCCCAAAAAATAAAATATCATTCCCAAAATGATCCAAACATGAAGTAGACATATGGGGAATGTAAAGTAATATTACTATTACTATGTATTATAGAAGTAGAGAAATTGAAACTAAGAAATTTGCGATTCTTTCAAAATTTTTGGTAAATTTGGTATTTTGTTATACATAAAAATGCTTTTTTTTTACTTCATTTTACCAGTGTCACAATCTCAGAATGGCCTGGATAAGTCAAAGCGTTTTAAAGTTATCAGCACTTAAAGTGACACTGGTCAGATTTGCAAAAAATGGCCTGGTCCTTAAGGTGAAATAGGGCTGTGTCCTTAAGGGGTTAAATCCTGAGGACAGTCAGGTCAACTGTCAGAACAGCTTTGGAATAGAAGTTTCAGGATTCAGAAAAGCACCTTTAATCAAGGAATAGAATCAGGCCGGAGTTGTTACCAGTGTAAGACTTTCATTATTACAAGCCTAGTCTGAGCAGTAGTCTTCTTATTTATTACAAGAGCCTGTACTTCATTGAGGATTTGCATTTCCCTTTCCCCATATGCATGGGAGATTGTGCTTAATGCCGGATTGTATCAAGAGACTGTTTAATGCTTATGGATGTATTGTTATCAAGGGTCATCATCAGTAAAGTGCCATTTTGAGTTTCACCCTGTTTGCCTCAGACTCAGTTCCTCTATTAACACTATACTAAATGGTTGTACCTCCATATAAAAGGTACTGGCGTCACGATTACAAGGGACATTGCCACTGGCACATTAATACAGACCACCAAGGGCACCTCAAACCAACATCTGGCCAGTGTCCCTTACACCAGATTGTGCCCCAGAGAATCCTTGTGCCATTCTCCTTTTCACTTATGCGATCCTGCCCATGGACGACATAACCGTGAGTAGCCAGAACTGTATTTACCTCGGCCCACCTATTGCTCGCACCGTGACCTCAAACATAATTCCCCTGCAAGGTCTGGCATACCGCATTACTTAACAGGATTACGCTGGGTAGTACTAGATGGCGCATATAATATCCCGCATTTTAACCATGGAGCGGGGGCAGCTTTGAAGGACGGCTTTTCTGTAGAATCAGATACGTTTAGAACATCATTTTCTTTCTAAGGGGGGCACAGGAAAGGGGTTTTTAGCAATTCAAAGAGATCTTGAAAACTCCTTTATGATGAAACCTGCTCTTATCATGCTCACACCTGCAATAGGGGTAGTATGGAGAGGAGAATGGGAGTAGTAGTTGACAGGATGGAGGTGGTAGTCCTCGGTTTGGGTCTAATCTGGTTGCAATGGTTAAACCCCCAACAAATCTCCTTCACCCTAGGGCTGGTGCAGTTATGAGAGGGTTACAGTTCAGATGATGGAGGTAGTAGTCCCACTATGCACACCCTGTGTAGTGCTTCCTGGTTGTAGCAGGTGGGGTGCCTTTAGGGCTCATGCACAAGACCATATGTATTTTTCGGTCCGCAAAACATGGATCCGCCAAAAAATACAGATGACGTATTGCATCATTTTATTTTATTTTTTGTCGGATCCATTGTAACAATGTCTATCTCTGTCTGGAAAACAGACAAGTATAGGACATGTTCTTTCTTTTTTTACGGAACGGCCATGCGGACATACGGAAATGGAATGCAGACGGAGTCTTTTTTTTTTTTACTTTTTTTTTTGCGGACCCATTAAAGTGAATGGTTCAGCATACGGGCCCCCCAAAAAAACAAAAGCAGGACGAAAACGAGAAAAAAAACACGGGCGTCGCGTGTGAGGGCCGGCGGGTGCGTTGCGGGAAAATGCGCGATTTTTCAACGAGAGTGCAAAGCTTTTTAATGTGTTTTGCACACGAGTGAAAAAAATCAGCATGTTTGGTACCTAGACCGAACCCAGACTTCTTCACAGAAGTTCGGGTTTGGGATCGGTGTTGTGTAGATTTTATTATTTTCACTTATAACATGGTTATACGGGAAAATAATAGCATTCTTAATACAGAATGCTAAGTAAATTAGGGATGGAGGGGTTAAAAAATTCAAAAAAAATTATTAAACTCACCTCATCCACTTGTTCGCGCAGCCCGGCTCGTCTTCTTTCTTCTTTGAGGACCTGGGAGGAAAAGAACCTTTAGTGACGTCACTGCGTTCATTACATTGCCCATCACCATGGTGATGGACCATGTGATGGACCATGTGATGGACCATGTGATGAGCGCAGTGACGTCACCAAAGGTCCTTTTCCTCACAGGTCCTCAAAGAAGAAGAAAGAAGACGAGCCGGGCTGCGCGAACAAGTGGATGGGGTGAGTTAAATTTTTTTATTTATTGTTTTTAACCCCTCCATCCCTTGTTATAAGGGAAAATAATAAAGGGTCCCCATCCCGATCGTCACCTAACAAGCATGCGTGAAAATCGCACCGCATTCGCACTTGCTTGCGGATGCTTGCGATTTTCATGTAGCCCCATTTACTTCTATGGGGCCTGCGTTGCGTGAAAAAAACACGCAACACAAAAGTGATGCGTGAAAATTACCGCTCATGTGCACAGCCCCATTGGAGTGAAAGGGTCAGGATTCAGTGCGGGTGCAATGCGTTCACCTCACGCATTGTACCCGGACGGAATTCTCACCCGTGTGAAAGGGGCCTTAGTGTTAGTATGCAAATTCATAGGTTTAGTGACTGTAAATCAGTGTCTGCAGGTAATCTACAGATAAATACTCCGCTCTACCACCTGACCACAGATTTCTTCATTTCCATTGAATTCAATGAGGAAAATAATTATGAATCTGCCCGCAGCTCAATGTCCAGGAGGAAAATCTCTGCAGCGTGGAGGAAATTCTGGAAAATCTCATCCACTTTGCTGTTACTGGATTTACAAATTCACACGAATAATTGGCGACATTTCTGTCCGCTGTGGAGGTCCAGTAAGAAGAGCTCAGATCCCTCTCACCCCCTCACATGTGCCCTTTGTCATCACCAGTCTGATATATATAAACACCTGCAGCCGCCATGTTCTTACAAATGTCTGCTATTTATTTGGGGAACAGATATTTCTGCTCTTAGAGATAAAACCAGACAACGTTTTCTCCATAAATCTCCATTACTGCCACAAACCACGAAGAGTCAGCAGATAGCAAGATGGCGCAGAAGTCACTGGATGTGGCCGAGCTGAACGCGTTGTGTCCATAGCAAGGACTGGAGAAAAGTGGAGATGATCTTCCCCTTGAAGCCAAGAATCATCCGCAAAGAATCTGAAAAATAGAGAAGACAACCTTATAGACGCGACAACATCTCCTGGGAGTAACGTCTGCATTTACAGGATCCTCCAGATCTGAACTTCAGAAGCTGCTGAAATGAAGATGGAAGATGCAGAATTGTCACCATCTGCGTCTCCCATGTCTAGAGAAATGCACAATTCCCCTGCACCCCCTTCTCATGACTCATGACTGAGTTTGGGGTGTAAGGCTCTGTGTTGGGGCCAGGACTTGGTGCTCATCACTTGCCCGCTGGTTCATTAGGAAGATTAGAGGTACGAGTACAATGAGGGACACCGAATGGAAAGTCTATTCACCTACCATGATGTATCGGACTAGCAGGTGTAGAACAGGTGCAGTGATCAGGAGGATGGTCAGACATCCCGAAGAGGAACAATGAAGATGTAGTAGGGCTGAGTATGCAGTACAGAATCAGGAGGCAGAAGAGTAGTCGTACGGTCCAGGGGTCATCAACGAGGATCAAGCAGTGCCGAATGCGCGGTACAGAATCAGGAGGCAGAAGAGTAGTCGTACAGTCCAGGGTCAGCAACGGGGGTCAATCAGAGCCGAGTGCGCGGTACAGAGGGATCATCCAAATTCATAGTCAAAAACAGATCGGATCATAACTAAAATCAAATACAAAATCCAGGATCAGAACCAGCGCTACCAGGTCAGGGAAAAGACCCCAATAACTGGCCCTGGGGCCAATACACAAGGAAGTGAAATAGAGCGCCCGGCCGTGCATTCTGCGAATGCTCCACCTGACAACCCTCCAGCTTCTTGGTAGTCGGCTGATGAGGTGACTTCTGTGTAAGGGGCTTATTCTATACAGGGCACACAATCCACATACCATATCAGTCCTCCATTATCTGGTCAGCAGCGGGGAGCGACACAGGGGGCAGACTGGATTCTCCAGGAGCCAAGGTCTTATACAGGCTCCATGGAAATCATGGGAGCAGGGGAGAGTGGTGACCGACTCTCCCACCTCGAACTCCAGGAGGCAGATGACACAACCTCCTCTGGAGCCGGCTGTGCCCATGATGGTAACGGGCAGCTCCTCCAGCGCCTGGTGTAACTGGCGCACTGCCTGCCGTGTCCTCCTCCAGCCAGTGATGTTATCGGGGGCAGTAGATGTTCTTCTGCGTCTCCCTGCAGTGGACGCCCGCTCCTCTCCAGTCATCGCTGTCCGTTGTTCATATGGCGCCGGTCGAGCATGTTGTCCTCTGGAAGTCTGTCCTCCAGGACGACCGCGGGTACGAGCGGCACCTTCGAGGGCTGATCTTCCCGATCTGTGTCCTAATAACAAGACATCATATAAATAACTAAAAAGTCCATATAACCCCCCCAACAATCTCACCCGGTGATTGGTAGATACCAGAACATGTATGTTATGTACGTAGGAGATCACCTACCTCTTCGGGTAGAATTTCTCAGATTTTCCATTATGAAAGACTCTGGATACAAAATATGCGCAGAGATTCCCAAAAATGGGGAGCAATCAATAATATGCTGCAGTCTCCTGAGCATACCAATACAACTGCACAGAAATGATGGTTCTAATGCCAGACATAGAACTCCTGAGTGATGTCACAGTCACTTGGGGGCGGAGCCATTCTAGAAGGTGATGACATCACAAGTATCGGCAGCCAATGGCTCAGTCCAGTAAATGGAAGTTTTTAAACAATATAAAACATTTATTATTTTTTTAAATAAACCAGTAGATTCTAACTACAACTCCTAGCAGAGCTCGTACCTCTGGATTTATAATATACAGCAACCAATGATGTTCTACCTTCTAAGGAATTACACCTCCCAGCATAGCCCCAACCTCTGGGTGTTCTATCTGAATGATATGTGTTATGCAGGGCCCGGGGCTAGGAAGTCATGTGACTGACCTAAAAGACAATGTGCAAAGTGATTATGTCTGTTATACATCCCCTTATCTAATCATGCATCCATACACATCCATAGCCCCCAAAGAAGCTAAGTCCAGAAATATGCACAGTACTAGTTAAGAGCAGCGAGTTGAGTGAAGTCCAAAAACATGCACAGTAAGAGGGAAGATCAGTGAGTGGAGTAGCGCTATGAGAATGGAAAATTAGAGCGCTGCTAGTTCCACACGCAGGCTCGGACCTCCGTGAAGCATAGGTCCATCCTATTGTGATGCTACCATATTGGTTAACAGACTGACAAGTTCTAAGTTCATTAGTCGATCGGGAATGTCAATCTGAACAGGGAGCGCGGTGAATGGGGCAAATAGGAATACTTTACTAACCCGGCATTCGTGTTCATAAGCTCTTAATCCCTGACGATGCTACATACATGGTGAAACATGTTGTGGGAGCTCTGTTTGTTATTTTATAATCAAAAAACTTTAGTGTTTGTCATAGCTAGGGGATCGAACTGCAGGTGTTCCCCAGCAGTGTTAGGATACAGAATTGAGACGAGGGCTAATATATAGCTGGGAAGAGAACTATAGTCAATAGACTAGCTCTAAGGCCCCTTTCACATGGGTGAGAATTCCGTGCGGGTGCAATGCGTGAGGTGAACGCATTGCACCCGCACTAAATCCGGACCCATTCACTTCAATGGGGCTGTGCAGATGAGCGGCGATTTTCACACATCACTTGTGCGTTGCGTGAAAATCGCAGCATGCTCTATATTGTTTTTCACGCAACGCAGGCCCCATAGAAGTAAATGGGGCTGCGTGAAAATCGCAAACATCCGCAAGCAAGTGCGGATGCGGTGCGATTTTCACGCATGGCTGCTAGGTGACGATCGGGATGGACCATGTGATGAGCGCAGTGACGTCACCAAAGGTCCTTTTCCTGCCAGGTCCTCAAAGAAGAAGAAAGAAAACGAGCCGGGCTGCACCTGAGGGGTTAATTGTGCATATCATAGCCCCCTATAAGAGATCAGGGGCTGCCAGGCAGCAGGGGGCAGACCCCCCTCCCTCCCCAGTTTGAATATCATTGGTGGCCAGTGTGCGGCCTCCCCCGGCCCCCCCCTCCCTCCCTCTATTGTAATATCATTGGTGGCCAGTGTGCGGCCTCCGTCGGCCCGCCCTCACTCCTTTATTGTAATATCATTGGTGGCCAGTGTGCGGCCCCCCCCCTCCCCCCTCCCCCCCCCCCACCCTGCCCGATCATTGGTGGCAGCGGAGAGTTCCGATCGGAGTCCCAGTTTAATCGCTGGGGCTCCGATCGGTAACCATGGCAACCAGGACGCTACTGCAGGCCTGGTTGCCATGGTTACTTAGCAATATTACAATATTAGAAGTATCATACTTACCTGCTGCGCTGTCTGTGACCGGCCGGGAGCTCCTCCTACTGGTAAGTGACAGATCATTAAGCAATGCGCCGCACAGACCTGTCACTTACCAGTAGGAGGAGCTCCCGGCCGGTCACAGACAGCGCAGCAGGTAAGTATGATACTTATAATATTGTAATATTGCTAAGTAACCATGGCAACCAGGCCTGCAGTAGCGTCCTGGTTGCCATGGTTACCGATCGGAGCCCCAGCGATTAAACTGGGACTCCGATCGGAACTCTCCGCTGCCACCAATGATCGGGCAGGGGGGGGGGGGGGGGGGGGGGGGGGAGAGGGGAGGCCGCACACTGGCCACCAATGATATTACAATAAAGGGAGTGAGGGCGGGCCGACGGAGGCCGCACACTGGCCACCAATGATATTACAATAGAGGGAGGGAGGGGGGGCCGGGGGGAGGCCGCACACTGGCCACCAATGATATTACAATAGAGGGAGGGAGGGGGGGCCGGAGGAGGCCGCACACTGGCCACCAATGATATTACAATAGAGGGAGGGAGGGGGCCGGGGGAGGTTGCACACTGGCCACCAATGATATTACAATAGAGGGAGGGAGGGGGGGCCGGGGGAGGCCGCACACTGGCCACCAATGATATTACAATAGAGGGAGGGAGGGAGGGGGGCCGGGGGAGGCCGCACACTGGCCACCAATTATATTACAATAGAGGGAGGGGGGGGCCGGGGGGGCCGCACACTGGCCACCAATGATATTCAAACTGGGGAGGGAGGGGGGTCTGCCCCCTGCTGCCTGGCAGCCCCTGATCTCTTACAGGGGGCTATGATATGCACAATTAACCCCTTCAGGTGCGGCACCTAAAGGGTTAATTGTGCTGATCACAGCCCCCTGTAAAAGATCGGGTGCTGCCAGGCAGCAGGGGGCAGTCATGTACACAGTTCGTAGTATATTCTAACTAGAAGCGTCCCCATCACTATGGGAACGCCTCTGTGTTAGAATATACTGTCGGATCTGAGTTTCACGATGTAACTCAAATCCGCTGGTATATTCTAACATAGAGGCGTTCCCATGGTGATGGGGACGCTTCAAGTTAAAATATACCATCGGATTGGAGAAAACTCTGATCCTATGGTATATTAACTCCTGACTTTACATTGAAAGTCAATGGGGGACGGATCCGTTTGCAATTGCACCATATTGTGTCAACGTCAAACGGATCCGTCCACATTGACTTGCATTATAAGTCAGGACGGATCCGTTTGGCTCCGCACGGCCAGGTGGACACCAAAACGACTTTTTTTTCATGTCCGTGGATCCTCCAAAAATCAAGGAAGACCCACGGACGAAGAAACGGTCACGGATCACAGAAAAACGGAACCCGTTTTTGCGGACCGCAAAAAAAACGGTCGTGTGCATGAGGCCTAAGGCTGACCTGTTTCAGTCTCACTATATAGTAGCTATATAGTAGCTCTGCAGTATGCTCAGTGGAATACAGTCTCTGAACAGAGGGCCCTTCTGTCCTTTTGATATGATAGGGGACCTAAAGCTTATTACTGGTGGTATGCAGAGAAGTCTGTAGCAACAATATAGATGAGTTACCTTTATCTGGTAAATGCTCTGCTCCCTCTGTTCTACTGAATCCAATAACTCTTTTCCTCAAGGGCTGACACATATGCTGTCACTTTGCTGCTTTTTAAGTCACACGGCAAGGGGTGTCCCTGTTCAGCTCTGGTCTGCTGCACACATATTCACAGATTACACTAGACTGAGTTCCTCCTACAGAGGAAGGGGTGGTGCCAACTCTGCCTAACAACAGTAGCTATGAACCTCCTGCCCTCTTCACAGTGCAAATAGTTTCATGGATTTGCATGAACTCTGCTTGCCCTGACCTATGCCTGTTTCCTGATTATGAGTATTGCCTGATTCCTCAATGCTTCACCCTGGTGTCCCTGACTCTGTGAGTCAGCAGCCTACCACACCAGAACTATTCAATGATGTAGCAGCCTGGAGGCTCCTCTGCAGTAAAGGCTAGATATCTGTATGGGGAGTAAAGGGTGAAAACCAGGGGACCGCTAGGATAACACCCTCAGGATGCCCAAAGACAAACTGGTTGGTTGGCACAGTGGGTCTACGGTCTATGCTTATTGACTGTAAAAGATTATTTATATTTCAACAGAAATAATAACAAACCTATGGTGAAACAGAATTTTGTAACTCACTCCACTCAACACAGTGCTCAATATAATCACGTTGTCTAGATCATCCAGCAATATTTGCAGTCAGGACCGGTGCAAGGATTGTTGCCAACACAAGCGAAGCTACATTTTGGTGCCCCCCCCCCTCTGTCACATCACCCCCACCCCCATGTCACATTTCTCCCCCATGTCACATTTCACCCTCTCAATGTCACATTTCTCCCCTCCACTCCATGTCACATTTCTCCTCCTCAATGTCACATTTCTCCCTCCTCCATCCATGTCACATCACCCCTCCCCCATGTCACATTTCTCCCCCTCCATGTCACATTTCTCCCCCTCCATGTCAAATCACCTATGTGACATCAGCCCTCCATGTCACATTTCACCCCCTCATTGTTACATTTCTCCCCCTCCATGTCACATTTCTCCCCCTCAATGTCACATTTCTCCCCCCTCTATCCATGTCACATCACCCCATGTAACATTTCTCCCCCTCCATGTCACATTTCTCTCCCTCCATGTCACATCACCTCCCCATGTCCGATTTCTCCCCCTCAATGTCACATTTCTCCCCTTCAATGTCACATTTCTCCCCCTCCATGTCAAATCACCTATGTGACATCAGCCCTCCATGTCACATTTCACCCCCTCAATGTCAAATTTTTCCGCCCTCCATCCATGTCACATTTCTCCCCCTCCATGTGACATCACCCCCCATGTCACATTTCTCCCCCCTCCATGTCACATCACCCCCCATGTCACATTTCTCCCCCCTCCATGTCACATTTCTGTCCGTCTTGTCTGGGCCTGGCTGTGTGAGTCACTGTCACAGACTCACAGTCACCAACAGCTCCGCTCCAGACCTCCGCTCCAGTTACTGCCACCCGCTGCCGCGGTGCCACTCGCCAGTCACACCCCCCCCCCGACCCGGTGACCGTGCTGCGTGCCGCTCTGCGAGTGAGGGCCGGGGCTGCAAGGCACACATGCAGGCTGGGGCGGGCCGCCGGCGGCACTGCTGAGCAATTTCGCCAGTTATTTATTTAAAAAAAAATAAAAGTTTCATTTTTCAGCCCCGGTGCTCCCCCCCCTTCTTCTCTGTGCCCTCAGGCAACCTCTTGGTCTGCCTTATTATAGCGCTGGCCCTGTTTGCATGGCTGTTACTTTGTTGCCCAAAAATATATCTCTTTAGGAAATATACTCTCTCTGAGTGTGTATACCAACAAAGCTACTCTTCGCATATGTTTACACTACAGTGGCAAATATATGTGGGATGCAAACAGATATGAACTGTGCACACACATGATCAAATCTAATTTTACTTCTTTGTGTACAGGTTGAACTTACCCAATACAATCTCATATAGCACATTCCTTGTGTACAGAGTGCAATCTGCAGTACATATGATGCACAATTGTTCACCCTAGAAACTATCACACCACATGAATTAAACTTGAGATGTGACCTTTGAATTTTATCAGACTGGATTTGGTTCAGCATACATACAGTCAGGTCCATAAATATTGGGACATCGACACAATTCTAACATTTTTGGCTCTATGCACCACCACAATGGATTTGAAATGAAACGAACAAGATGTGCTTTAACTGCAGACTGTCATCTTTAATTTGAGGATATTTACATCCAAATCAGGTGAACGGTGTAGGAATTACAACAGTTTGCATATGTGCCTCCCACTTTTTGAGGGACCAAAAGTAATGGGACATACTAATAATAATCATAAATCAAACTTTTACTTTTTAATACTTGGTTGCAAATCCTTTGCAGTCAATTACAGTCTGAAGTATGGAACGCATAGACATCACCAGACGCTGGGTTTCATTCCTGGTGATGCTCTGCCAGGCCTCTACTGCAACTGTCTTCAGTTCCTGCTTGTTCTTGGGGCATTTTCCCTTCAGTTTTATCTTCAGCAAGTGAAATGTATGCCCAATCGGATTCAGGTCAGGTGATTGACTTGGCCATTGCATAACATTCCATTTCTTTCCCTTAAAAAACTCTTTGGATGCTTTTGCAGTATGCTTTGGGTCATTGTCCATCTGCACTGTGAAGCGCCGTCCAATGAGTTCTGAAGCATTTGGCTGAATATGAGCAGATAATATTGCCCGAAACACTTCAGAATTCATCCTGCTGCTTTTGTCAGCAGTCACATCATCAATAAATACAAGAGAACCAGTTCCATTGGCAGCCATACATGCCCACGCCATGACACTACCACCACCATGCTTCACTGATGAGGTGGTATGCTTAGGATCATGAGCAGTTCCTTTCCTTCTCCATACTCTTCTCTTCCCATCACTCTGGTACAAGTTGATCTTCGTCTCATCTGTCCATAGGATGTTGTTCCAGAACTGTGATGGTTTTTTAGATGTCGTTTGGCAAACTCAAATCTGACCTTCCTGTTTTTGAGGCTCACCAATGGTTTACATCTTGTGGTGAACCCTCTGTATTCACTCCGGTGAAGTCTTCTCTTGATTGTTGACTTTGACACACATACACCTACCTCCTAGAGAGTGTTCTTGATCTGGCCAACTGTTGTGAAGGGTGTTTTCTTCACCAGGGTAAGAATTCTTCGGTCATCCACCACACGGGTCTTTTGGTGTTGCAGAGCTCACCGATGCATTCCTTCTTTTTAAGAATGTTCCAAACAGTTTGTCACGAACCGGCAGGACAGGTAGTGAATCTTCTGGACCAGAGAGGCGATGGCGCGGGTAGTACTAGAGGACCGGTTCTAAGCAGTTACTGGTCTTCACCAGAGCCCGCCGCAAGGCGGGGTGGATTTGCCGCGGCGGTAACTACCAGGTTGTGTCCCTTAGTAACAACTCGACCTCTCTGGCAGCTGATAAGGCGTGGTACACAGGGAGAAGGTAAGAGCGTAGTCGGACGTAGCAGCGGTCAGGGCAGGCGGCAAAGGTTCAAAGGCGTGTGGACGGTAGCAACGGGTATGGCAACAGGTAAGGCAAACTAACATCGTAGGGAACGCTTTCTCTGAGGCACAAGGCCCAAAGATCCGGCAGAAAGCTGTGGGAGGAGAAGGTATAAATGGGCAGTGCACAGGTGCAGCCTAATTAAGTCAGCACTGCCTCTCACAACCTTAACCCTTAATAACCCCTTTGGACCAGGCACCAATCACTGGTGCACTGGTCCTTTGAATCTAAGAGTCCCGGTGCGCGCGCGCCCTAGAGAGCGAGGACGCACACGCCGAGACGCTGGAGTGCTGCCTGGGGGCATACGCTGTGAGCGCTCCGAGGCCAGCAGGGGACCCGGAGCGCTCAGCGTAACACAGTTGTTTTGGCCACGCCTAATGTTTTTGCCATCTCTCTGATGGGTTTGTTTTGTTTTTTCAGCCTAATGATGGCTTGCTTCACTGATAGTGACAGCTCTTTGGATCTCATCTTGAGAGTTGACAGCAACAGATTCCAAATGCAAATAGTACACTTGAAATTAACTCTGGGCCTTTTATCTGCTCATTGTACCGTATTTTTCGCCCTATAAGACGCACTTCGCAGTGTGTCTTATGGGGCGAATGCTGCTGATTTTGCAGAATTTTCAATGATACACCCGCCGCGATGCGGCGGGTGTATCAGCTGTGAGGGAGGAGGGGCTGGGGGCCGGCATCTGCATTTATAATGACAGCGGGGCCCGTGCAGTGACTGTATTCTATTACACGGGCCCCGCTCACTGTATAATCGTATCTCTAATAGTTAATTGTTATGTATAACCGTAATCGCATAATCAGCGCCTGTATACTTACAACTACAAGCGCTCGGTAGGTAGCAGAGAGGAGGGAGGAGGCAGGCCGGGAGGACGGGCGCTGGCAGCATGAGTCACTACGTCAAACGCCTGCGCCGCCCACTTTATGAATGAAGCAGGCGGCGGAGGCGCGTGACGTAGTGACTCACGCTGCCAGCGCCCGTCCTCCCGGCCTGCCTCCTCCCTCCTCTCTGCTACCGAGCGCTTAGAGTTGTAAGTATACAGGCGCTGATTATGCGATTACGATACATAACAATTAACTATTAGAGATACGATTATACAGTGAGCGGGGCCCGTGTAGTAGAATACAGTCACTGCACGGGCCCCGCTGTCATTATAAAAGCAGATGCGACCCCCACCCCCTGTATTGAGGGTCATTCACTATAGGGACACTTATGGAGGGGATCTGTGGATGACACATAGCATAAGATGCTATATATGTGTCATCCACAGATCCCCCCCATAACTGTCATACACAGATCCCCATAACAGTGCCATCCAGAGACCCCCATAAGTGTCACCCACAGATCCCCCATAAGTGTCACCCACAGATCCCCCATAAGTGTCACCCACAGATCTCCCATAAGTGTCACCCACAGATCCCCCATAACAGTGTGTCACCCACAGATCCCCCATAACAGTGCGTCACCCACAGATCCCCCATAACAGTCCGTCACCCACAGATCCCCATAACAGAGCGCCATCCACAGATCCCCTATAACAGTGCGCCATCCACAGACCACAATTAGTTCAAAACCCAACAAAAGCACACCTTTTGGTTCAAAATATTTGTTTTCTTATTTTCCTCCTCAAAAACCTAGGTGCGTCTTATGGGCCAGTGTGTCTTATAGGGGCGAAAAATACGGTAATTGGGATAATGAGGGAATAACACACACCTGGCCATGGAACAGCGGAGAAGCCAATTGTCCCATTACTTTTGGTCACTTAACAAGTGGGAGGCACATATGCAAACTGTTGTAATTCCTACACCGTACACCTGATTTGGATGTAAATACCCTCAAATTAAAGCTGACAGTCTGCAGTTAAAGCACATCTTGTTTGTTTAATTTCAAATCCATTGTGGTGGTGTATAGAGCCAAAAATGTTAGAATTGTGTCAATGTCCCAATATTTTTGGACCTGACTGTATAAGGCCTCATGCACACAACTCAAGTATTTTGCAGTCTTCAAAACACGGATCTGCTAAATACGAATACCATCCGAGTGGCACCCACATTTTTTTGTGAACCCATTAAAGGTGTTGTCCAGGTTCAGAGCTGAACCCGGATATACAGTTATTTTCACCCAGGCAGCCCCGCTGAGGCTAGCATCGGAGCATCACATGCTCCGGCATCGGAGCATCTCATGCTCCGATGCGCTCTTTTTACCTGCGCTAAATCGTGCAGGGCAAGGTCTATTTTGTTTTCAATAACACATTGCTGGGCAGAAACTTCAGCCCGGCAGTGTGTTCGATGACGTCACCGGCTCTGATGGGCGGGCTTTAGCGCTGCCCTAGCCGTTTTACTGGCTAAAGCAGCGCTAAATCCCGCCCATCAGTGCCGGTGATGTCACCGTGCTTCCTGGCAGCCCCACGGAGAGCCCCGGTACATCACCGGATCTCCAAAAAATGGCTTTGCACTGCGCGATTTAGCTGCTCCGATGCTCCTGTCAGGGGGGCTGCCGGGGTGAAAATGGAGGTATGTCCGGGTTCAGCTCTGAACCCGGACAACCCCTTTAACTTCAATGGATCTGTCGACCGCATTTTGAGGACCAGAATAGGACATTTTCTATAATTTGCAGAGTAATTACTTGGCTTTATGATTTTCATGTGACTATTGCAAGTTGTGTCTTAAATGTTCTGACATCTTTCTAAATGTTTGGTGTTACAAATCTGCTACCCAATATTGGGGGCATAGGTGTGATTTCTAATGCAAAAGGACACCTCAACTGCAAAGTTAATTTGCAGATATGATGATGCTCCTTGCACGCCTCCATCCTGCTATGCAGGGCGGGGGTGGGGGGCTGCATAACTCACCTAGCTTCCTTCTGGGGCTGGCCACCAGACTCTAATATTCCATGCTGCAGCCTGGCTGCTAAGCCTCTTTCTGTGTGTTTATTGGTGTCTATTCATTGCAAGGGTTAATACCCCTTTTGCTGTGTGTTCAGCTTTTTGACTAATGAGCTCATCAGATTGGCGTAAATCCGACACCACCAGATTGGCAGGGGACAGACACCTGCACTAGTATATCTAAAAGCCCCTTAAGTCCTGTGAGTGGGGAACAGGTCATTTCTGAAATTGCCTGCACGGTCAGCCTGTGTAAAAGCTTTAAGAGATATATAGAATTTTGTGGGAAGGGTAGAATATCATGCACTGGATAGCTAGATTACGTAAAGGGTTTGTCTCATCTCGCCATTACTAAAGCGGGATGAGACAAAGTCCCCACTACTTCCTGGCCAGGAAACAGCAGAAGCTTTGACGCGCTCGCTGTTTCAGTAGCTGGCACTGCAGTTTTTAAGGGATCAATTCAGTTATGAAGTCACTTTGTGGGGCTTACATAATAGACACAATCCCACTGCTGCCACCAATATGTGTTAATAATACCGTACCCTGACTGACGTTGGACGTCAAATACGTAGAGCCAGCGATAGTCACTGGTTACCAAGACGTGATGTTACGCCCTCCTGGGAGTATGTAAGATCCACTTGGTACAGTTTACACAGACACCTCCTGTCCATGTGGGCACAGAGAGGCAACAAGCTGAGACAGCATTTCCACTGCCCCAGTGAAACTGCGCTTTCTCAGCCAAGGTATACTGCCACCAGTTTCTTGTTTGATATAAGCCCGGTCTGCTAACGGGATTATATAGGGTAAGAAACCAACCCACGGTAGCATATTACTAGGCCGAAACACGGACGTGGGGATTCGTGATCGAGATACAAGACATCACAAGATTAAATTATATATTTCATCACCTTAAGGGCTCCCTAAAATTAACACTATACACACAAAGAATATATACAGGGGTCTGAGGTTACAAATACAGATGGCATGGTACAAACAGGGTTAAGCAGAACAAAAGTCAGTTTACCAGGTATAGGAGTCCTTTGGGTTGTGATGAGTTCTTAGCTGTGGTCACATGGGAAGCAGTGATGTCAGCTGGTTGCAGGTCCCTCTAAACACATGGCACGATGTGACCTCCCTTCAGAAAAAGACCCGCCCGCTTGCTGGCACAAGCCTTTTAACCTGTACCTGGCCCCTCCCCTCCTTGTCTCTGGGAGGGGGCCACTCCCCCTCTGCTGGGCTGGCAGCAGATGAGCCACAAAACCGATTAGGGCTCATGTCTGCAGACCAGAATTTCACAGGGAGGTCGTTCTGGGACCAATGGATCCACCTGGGTTACGGCTACCAGTAGAGTCCAAGTATGGTACCGTGATTTGGTTTATGTGGGGAGATATGTATAGCTCCCAATGGAGTCATCCTGACTGAGCATGACACTGAGGCCACAATTACTGGCATCAGTCGGTACTATAAACGGCGGCGTGAAGTCGGCTGCCTGGGGTATCGCGAACCTGAAAAGGGCGTCCTTCAGTGCCCGGAAGGCCATATCGCAGTTGTTTGTCCAACATTTCCCGGTAGGGGCGGCATTCCGGGAGGGCACCTGCCTCCCGTTCATGATGCGCCTGCATAAGGTTCACAGGGAAGGCCTTTTGCCTTCCCTGGGCGTGGTCCAGGGTGACCAGGTACATCCTGGCATTGAGCCACTGGTGCGTGAGGTACGGGCCTTCCCAAGCCGCCTGAAGCTTGTCCTGAGGTACGGGAACCAGTATCCACACTTGCTGACCTACCTGGTGGGTCCTCTCACAAGCCTTCTGGTCATACCCCCGCTTCTTGTCAGTCTGGGCCTGCCCCATACTGTCGTGCACCAACTGTGACAAGGCCTGCGCCTTTTCCTGGAAGAGCATGACACACTCGATGACCGACACCCCAAGGGGTGGTTACGTCTCCCGTCCAGGCTTCTGTCTTAGCGGCCCCTGGGTATTTGGCCATCGGAATTTCATGCACAACCCACAAAATCTCCTCCCTGAACGGATAAGGTACCGTGAATTGTTGGTTCCTAGGCCACGCGTCCGGTGAGCCCTGCTGAACCGTTTCCCGGCGCAACCGTCCTTGGTGCCAGACCGCCCTCTGGAGGTCTGAGTCCAAGGGAGGCCGTGCCACCTGCTCCGTGAGAGCTTTAGATCTGGCGCTAGCCCCTAACGCCACCTGAAACCCCTGGTGGGACGTGGCTAGAATAGACAAGACTGACACGTCCCCTGTCAGTTCTACTACCCGCCGGTCCCTAGGCTACTCCTTCGGTGAGCCCTGCTGGATTGTGACCCAGTACAGCCGTCCTTGCACTCAGACCACCCGCTCGAGGTCTGAGTCTGTGGGAGACTGTGCCGCCTGCTCCTTGAGAGGGATCAGGCTGGTGTCAGCCACTAATGCCACCTGAAACCCCTGACGGGACATGGCCAGAATGGACGAGACTGCCACGTCCTCTGTCAGGACCTGTCTCCTGGCCTCCGTCTGACTCAGCTGCCACTTGGTTGGAAAGGGGAAAGCCATCAGACCCCTGAGGGGCCCCTAGGGCTCCAGCACTCCCACTGCGCGTGAAAGCAGCTATCTATGGCCGCTGCCACCACTGGTAGTGCCTGCTTCCCCTCGGCTTCCGACCAAGTCGCCAGTTTAGACAGACTAACCTGGCCCTTCTTGCAGTAAGCCGGATTGGAATAATGCACACTGACGATATAATATGCAATGACTGGGTCAGGTGTAAATGATAGTTAATAGTTTTTGTTTGTGACGCCAATTGCAGAGTGTGCAAGGTACAGTCACAGGGCCCTTTAAGGCGTTGCAACTCACGTACCAGGTTAGGAATGCCAGAGTGGTGTAATGTCTCTGTTTGATAATGGCAATAGTGTCAATGGTGTCTCCTACCTTGGTACGGCTGGACTCCTGGATCCTGGCTCACTTGCAATAAATGAGTGTGTTGCTAGTAGGAGTAATTGAGGAACTTGGTAGCAATAATTGAGATCCAGACTTGGAATATAATTCAAACTTGTCTTTACTCTGGTGCAGCAGTAATCCATGTGAGATACAGCAATAGTCTGAAGTCCCAGCAGGTATTGGCAATGTATGGCAGGAATCTGTCTTCTGCTTCTATCATGTGCCTGGAGTTCTCCAGCAGGATAAGTCGTCTGCTTGAGGCTCTGTAATGTGGCAGGAATTACTATCTTCTGCTCTGTCTATCTTCTGCTGTGTATGGGACTGACTAGCTGAGGAGGAATTTGGCTTCTCCTGGTCTGTGGACGTTACTCACAGTTATGCTCACAGGGTATGGTTCTTCCTGGAGTTCTGGAGGTGGCTGCTTGCTTGTCACCAGCTGAGGCTGAAAGGCTCAGACTGGGAATGAAGATCTTTGGTCTCAGCCGAGACACGATCCTGGCTTGGGATCCCTAGAACTGGGAGCTCCTACCAGCACAGCCTTCCCCTTGCCGGGGTGGCTGGCACACTAACTATAACTTCCTTCTCCACCCATGAGGCAGGATGTGGGAACATTGCACACCTCCTCAAAGAGGGGGGGTCTAAACTGGAATGTACTATTCCAGTCTAGAAATACTAAACTGTTACTAAGGCCCTGCTAAACACATTGCTGCCACCTGCTGGTGAACATGAAAATTACAGCAAATACATTTAACAAGGGTTTCAATGCACATTTGTGAGGATATGATGTTAAATTATACAGGATGAAAATGCAGATACACTTAACAGGTTGTAGCGGGGTAGAAGAGTTTCGTAACATAACTCTGGGATGTTACACTCTAACATCCCGGTTGTGGAGGAACCCTGCACTGAGGCTTTACCTGGGAGCCCTACTTCTCCTGGGACAGCCCTGACCTCATTTGCATCCTACTCCTCCGCAGCTGTCTGCCCCCTGTTTGTCCCCTCAGTAGCCATACCTGAGAACAACAGGTTCCAGCATTCTTGCTGGCCACACCCGGGGGCCTCAGCACAGAAGGCGTGAACGACCCCATCTTCCCTGAGGGGAGAGGCACACATTACATCCCCCACCCCCACATCCCTATCAACAGGCATGTTATGAACATTAACAGTATCAACAAAGGTGGACATGGCATTACATTCTAGGGAATCGGACCTTGGGGTGTCAGCGGCCACATACTTAGACACAAGCCGCCCCAGTTCCGTCCCCAGCAAAACACTGGCAGGGATATTTGAAGATCCCCCACCTCCCTTACTCCTCGCCCAAGTCCAAATAGACCTTGGTGATGGGCAGCGCAGGTTCTACGCCTCCAATCCCGGAGTAAGGGATCTCCCGGGCAGGAAATCATGGGATGCCACCAGTTCAGGCCATACCAGTGTCATCTCAGCGCCGGTGTCTCTAAGTCCCATGGCCACGGCCTGGCTCACGGTGACCAGTTGAAAATTGTCAAGGGACCTCCGAACACCCCCACCAACACACAAAACAGTGGACGGTTTCCGGGTCGATGACTGGGACGGGTCCCTCGGGCACTGGGGACACATGGCCTTGAAGTTTCCTGGCTGTTTACAGAGGTGGCAAAGTCGGTGTTCCCCCACCGACGTGGAAAGTGGGGGCAGCAGGGGCAGAGTGTGTCTTACCCCCTCTCCAGCTGACAGGTTTCCAGGCCTCTGAAGTCCTGTTGTTAGTGTACTTGTCTGCCAGGGCTGCTGTTGCAGAGGCCCCCTTTGGCTTCCGGTCACAGAGGTACTGCTGGAGGTCCTCCGGGCAATTCCACAAGAACTGCTCTGTGGCGATTAGCTCCTTTCTATTGTTCACAAAAAAGAAATATTTTCAATAAGTTCCTGTTATGGCACTTTAATTTCTGTTATGGCACTTTAATGGTAATTAAAATTGTTAAAAGTGCATACGACATATGAAAACGCACATGAAACCGCCAACACAGCCAAAAAGAGGTTAGTGTATGGATACTTTGCATACCTTTATAGATGTTGTTCTTGCCTTTATGTCACTAAAGGAAAAAAAAAATAAAAAAATAAAAAAATTTATGGGGGCCCAATATCTAACAGGTGTGGCTGGGGGTACGCTGTCCTCCTGGGCTGCAACACTTCTGCCCGGTGAGTTCATGCCTGCACCTTCTTTGACACACACACATCCCGTATGCGATGTAAATGGGGATTGCGGTGCATGCACAGTCTTAGGTTCCTACAGACTCTACATTTGTGTACCACAATCCCCATTCACCCATTCATGGCACATGCGCAGGATCTTAACACGTCGCTGTCAAGTGAGCCGTTGGTGTCAACCAAAGGAGCGGGCATGACTTCACATGGGAAAGGTGTTACGGTCTGGAGGGCACAGAGGACCCCCTACCACACCTCTTTTTACACTCTGGGCCCCCACAAGTGTTTTACTTTTTTTTTTTTAAGCTAAATAAAGACTAAAGAAGAGACTCTATAAAGGTAAAAAAAGTATCGATACATCAACATCTATTCACCTTTGCTGGCGATTTCATATGCATAAAACATATGACAGATGCACTTTATTTGTGTTATGAAAAATTGCTCTGTCTTGCGTTTTCATTTTCTATAAAAAGGCCCATTAAAATCTTCAGCACCAGGCCCATGATGCTCTTAATCCCTGCCTCTCCTGACATGTCTGTTTTAGTGACTATTTGTATTTCCATAATATAATTCCACAGAATATTTCTAAGAATTTCCAGAAAGCTGATGAGGGCGGCCGCCAGAGATTTAGAGGAAGGAGCGGAGTGGGATGGAGGAAGGCAGGGACCATTTCATCCTCCAGATCTCCGGCTCTGGTGTTTATTTCCCAAGACAATTAGGAATAGGCTGACAGCAAATGTGGGGGTGTTCCAGTGGTGGGACCTCCGTGAATTAGACACCTATGCTGTATCTTGTGAATAGGCCATAAATGTCTGCCATATAAAGACCCCTTTAATCCTGGGGACTGACAAATGAAGTTGAATGCATTTGGAGGTGTGGTCTATATAAATGGGAGTGGTCTGTGTGATTTTTGTCTCAGCTGTCCAGAAAATATTTAAGGGCGGTGGGCGACCCTGCTACAGGAGCATGTGATTGGTCCATTATAGGAGAACATGTGTGCGGATTTCTGATCTCTGAAGACGTTATGAAAAATTTATTGTGATATATTATTTATTATATACATTTTTTTACTATATTATTTATCTATTTATTTGTAATTATTTTTGTCATATTTATTAGGGAATATATTCACAATGATTGGCCATAAATCAATTTATTTTATCATCACCTATTTTGTTCTGTAACCTACATAGAAACAGTAATTATATAAATGAATATTTCAAATCATGATATTATACTTATCATAAAGGGTCATTTATAGAGATGAGTGAATCGAAGCTGACGAAGTCGAATTAATTTCGAATTTCAGGAAAAATTTTATTCTGAACAAATGCGAATTTCCTCGCGCTTCGTGGTAACGAAACGCAATTTTTCCTAACATGGAGGCTACAATGGCGGCTAAAATGGCAGCTACACGTGTAAGGACATGGGGCAAGGAACTCTGGGAAGGCGGAATGACTCATAATGGCATGCATGCAGCCAATAAACAGCCAGTCAGCGCGGTGATATCACAGCCCTATAAATACGGCGGCTATCTTAGATTCTGCCATTCACCATCGTACTTTGTTCAGGGACAGACGTTTATGCAGGCACTAGGGAGAGTGAAAGAAAACCTCATTGTGAAAAAAAAGTGTTTTATAAGTGCACAATAAGGATAGGGAGGAATCATTTCACATCATCTAAGTGCAGGGACAGACGTTTCAGGCGCTAGGGAGAGTGATAAAGAAAACATCATTGTGAAAAACAAAGCGGTTTATAAGTGCACGATAAGGATAGGGAGGAATCATTTCACAGCATCTTAGTGCAGGGACAGACGTTGCAGGGGCTAGGGAGAGTCATACAGAAAACATCATTGGGGAAAAAAAATCTGATTTACAAGTGCAGAAAAAGATTATTTGGGGATCCAAATAGCCATTATACAGCTCCCTCTTTTCAGCAATTTGTTGTAGGGGTGCAAGTGTTATAAAGCTACTAAAGGCTTTTCAACATATCTGTGGAAAAAGAGAAATATATACTCTGTTTACTTCTGCAGCTATACTGTATATGGTGAAAGCGTTTAGTGCCCTATTATAGTACAATACGAGAAAAAAAAGACACTGTTCACATTTACTGTTATTTGCACTAAAAACATGAATTGCCATATTTCAGTACAATTTCAGTTCAGTCCATTACGAGAAAAATATACGCTGTTCACATTTGGTGTTATTTGCGCTGAAAACATTTATTGTCAGTTCATCAAATCTGGTATTATTTGCGCTATAAGCGCTTCTTGTCCTATTTCTAGAGAGAAATACACAAAGTTCCCATTTTGTGTTATTTGCACTAAAAACATTTATTGTCAGTTCAGTACAATACGAGAAAAATAGACGCTGTTCACATTAGGTGTTATTTGCGCTAAAAACATTTATTGTCAATTCAGTTCAATACGAGAAAGATACACGCTGTTCACATTTGGTGTTATTTGTGCTATAAGCATTTCTTGTCATATTTCTAGAGAAAAATACACATCGTTCACATTTGGTGTTATTTGCAGTAAAAGCATTCAGTACAGTTCAGTACATTATATATTTATTGTCAGTTCAGTACAGAAAAATAGACGCTGTTCACATTTGGTGTTATTTGCGCTAAAAACATTTATTGTCAGTTCAGTACAATACGAGAAAAATACACGCTATTCACATTTGGTGTTATTTGCGCTATAAGCGTTTCTTGTCATATTTCTAGAGAAAAAGAGAAAAATACACGCTGTTCACATTTGGTGTTATTTGCGCTAAAAACATTTATTGTCAGTTCAGTACAATACGAGAAAGATACACGCTGTTCACATTTGGTGCTATTTGCGCTAAAAACATTTATTGTCAGTTAAGTACAATAAGAGAAAAATAGACGCTGTTCACATTTGGTGTTATTTGCGCTAAAAACATTTATTGTCAGTTCAGTACAATACGAGAAAAATAGACGCTGTTCACATTTGGTGTTATTTGTGCTATAAGCATTTCTTGTCATATTTCTAGAGAAAAAGAGAAAAATACACATCGTTCACATTTGGTGTATATTGCAGTAAAAACATTCAGTACAGTTCAGTACAATATACATTTATTGTCAGTTCAGTACAGAAAAATAGACGCTGTTCACATTTGGTGTTATTTGCGCTAAAAACATTTATTGTCAGTTCAGTACAATACGAGAAAAATACACGCTATTCACATTTGGTGTTATTTGTGCTATAAGCGTTTCTTGTCATATTTCTAGAGAAAAAGAGAAAAATACACGCTGTTCACATTTGGTGTTATTTGCGCTAAAAACATTTATTGTCAGTTCAGTACATAACGAAAAAGATACACGCTGTTCACATTTGGTGCTATTTGCGCTAAAAAAATTTATTGTCAGTTCAGTACAATACGAGAAAAATACACGCTATTCACATTTGGTGTTATTTGCTCTAAGCGTTTCTTGTCATATTTCTAGAGAAAAAGAGAAAAATACACGCTATTCACATTTGGTGTTATTTGCGATATAAGCGTTTCTTGTTATATTTCTAGAGAAAAAGAAAAAAATACACCCTGTTCACATTTGGTGTTATTTGCGCTAAAAACATTTATTGTCAGTTCAGTACATAACGAAAAAGATACACGCTGTTCACATTTGGTGCTATTTGCGCTAAAAACATTTATTGTCAGTTCAGTACAATACGAGAAAAATACACGCTATTCACATTTGGTGTTATTTGCGCTATAAGCGTTTCTTGTCATATTTCTAGAGAAAAATACACGCTGTTCACATTTGGTGTTATTTGCGCTAAAAAAAATTATTGTCAGTTCAGTGCAATACGAGAAAAATTTACACTGTTTACATTTTGTGTTATTTGAGCTAAAATCTTTCTTGTCATACATCTATAGAAAAAGAGAAAAATACACGCCATTCACATTTGGTGTTATTTGCGCTAAAAACATTAATTGTCAGTTCAGTACAATACGAGAAAATTAGACGCTATTAACATTTGGTGTTATTTGCGGCCTCAAGGGATATAGTAGTCTCATACACTACAAGCGCGTCTTTTACTTTCTCTGATAACCCCTGGCAAAACTGTCATCCCACTGAGTATCTGTGGCTCACCTTCGAAACTCGGAACAATAAACCTCCGCTGACCGATCTCCCTGCTGAAGCCGCCGTAATCTAGACTCAGCTAGGGAGACTCGGTCAGTTTCCTCATATATGAGATCCAGGGCCTCAAAAAACTCACAAGAGATAACAATCCCCACCCGCTGTTCCTTATTACCAGAAGAACTTGGACGCAGGCTGAAATATAATTTACAGGCTTCACGGAACACCACTACCGTATATACTCGAGTATAAGACGAGTTTTTTGGCACATATTTTTGTGCTCAAAAAGCCTCCTCGTCTTATACTCGAGTCTAGTCTAGCTCCAGTAATACAGGCAGTGCGGGGGCGGCGCTCACTCACTGACGTCACGCGCCTGCGCCGCCTAGTAGGAGAAGGCGCGTGACGTCAGTGAGTGAGCGCCGCTCCCCGCACTGCCTGTATTACCGGAGCAAAGACAAAGTAAGAATACTGCTGTGAGCGTCGGGGAGGGGGATCTGTGGATGGCACTGTAGGGGGATCTGTGGATGGCACTGTAGGGGGATCTGTGGATGGCACTGTAGGGGGATCTGTGGATGGCACTGTAGGGAGATCTGTAGATGGCACTGTAGGGGGATCTGTGGATGGCACTGTAGGGAGATCTGTGGATGGCACTGTAGGGGGATCTGTGGATGGCACTGTAGGGGGATCTGTGGATGGCACTGTAGGGGGATCTGTGGATAGCACTGTAGGGAGATCTGTGGATGGCACTGTAGGGGGATCTGTGGATGGCACTGTAGGGGGATCTGTGGATGGCACTGTAGGGGGATCTGTGGATGGCACTGTAGGGGGATCTGTGGATGGCACTGTAGGGGGATCTGTGGATGGCACTGTAGGGGGATCTGTGGATGGCACTGTAGGGGGATCTGTGGATAGCACTGTAGGGAGATCTGTGGATGGCACTGTAGGGGGATCTGTGGATGGCACTGTAGGGGGATCTGTGGATGGCACTGTAGGGGGATCTGTGGATGGCACTGTAGGGGGATCTGTGGATGGCACTGTAGGGGGATCTGTGGATGGCACTGTAGGGGGATCTGTGGATGGCACTGTAGGGGGATCTGTGGATGGCAGTGCCATCCACAGATCCCCCTACAGTGCCATCCACAGATACCCCCTCCCCTAAACAGTGCTATCATGGCACTGTTTAGGGGAGGGGGGATCTGTGGATGGCACTGTTTAGGGGGGATCTGTGGATGGCACTGTTTAGGGGGGAGATCTGTGGATGGCTCCCTGTATTTAATGCAGAGTGTGTGTGTATATAATGCACACACTCTGCATTAAATACAGGGAGTCACCCTCTTGCAGATGTGTGTATATAATGTAGAGTGTGTGCATTATATACACATACACTCTGCATTATAGCTGCATTTCCCACTCTAGTCTTATACTCGAGTCAATAATTTTTCCCATTTTTTTGGGGTAAAATTAGGGGCTCGGCTTATACTCGGGTCGGCTTATACTTGAGTATATACGGTAATTTGTCCCTCCTCCAGAAAATCTGTCAGGAAGAGCAACCTTAGGTTCCGGATAGACCTGGTTACCCATAGCAACCACTGAGTTCGAGGTCTGCTGCAGCTGCTGCCGCTGAAGGACCAACGCCCTCAATTCTGTCACTTCAAGAGACAGACCTTGCAACTGTTTTGCCAAAGCAGCAATAGGATCCATAGTGGATCTAAAAAAATTATATATTTTTTTTTTAAAAGAGCCAGATATAATACCACGTCTGATATGGCAGGTAACAGACATGCAGCGCAGAGAGGAGGGAAGGAGGGTACCCTTTCTCTAGAGAGAGGGAGGAGTGGTGACCCCTAACTCACCTAGCACTGGCACCTGGCTGCCCTGACGTCCCTAGACGGGCTGCTCACCCTTACGCCGATCACGTGCCTCATCCCTGGCTTACCCTGAAAGAAGCCCTAGGTAGTGGGTAGGGTGATGGGAGCACTAATCCTCACCACTGACACCTAGGGTAAAAACAGGGAAAGGACAAACAACACAAACACCACATGCAATCCCCAAAGGGAGACAACAAACAGGAGAGAACCGGAGATCCGACATCACCAGTTCTAACAGCTCCGCAAGCTGCACAGCAACTACAACTCCACCAGAGGTCAGAATAGAAAATCTGGAAGGTAGGTCTATATCTGGCAACAAGGGAAGTAGAAAGGGAGAATATATAGTAGCTACGAGTGGCTGACAAAGAACAGCTGAAAGGAAAAGCTAATGATTCCTAAATGGGACCAAAAGGATCGCAAACCTAAGCAGGAAAACCTAGACCGGAATCTATTCCCACAACTCGGTCATCGAGCGTTCTCTTGAAACCGAGCGAGTAGCCACCCGCTTCGACCTTCTGACCCCAGGCACAACAGGGTCAGCGATAGGTTGTGACACCATTGTGACAATAACTGATCATGATGCCAAAAGAGAAAGTGTCACCAGTGTATGTGAAGCACTACAAATCCTAAAGCCATCTTTTTAATATACACAGTATACATATAAATGATTAAAGTTACATTTTATTAGTAACCATCAGAAAATAGGCATACCTTTTGCCTTTGGGTGATTTGTATAAAAAATTAGACCCTTTTGAAATCTGACCCAGTTTATCTATAAGATTGACTGGTGGGTAGGGGACAGGGTGCTTACGCGCAAACAGGAAAAGTGGTTTTGCTGCTCGTGGCTATTCTTAGTTTTTTAAGTACCAATATGCATAGCATAGTAACATAGTTTGTAAGGGTGAAAAAAAGCATCCGTCCCTCCAGCTCAGCCTGTTATCCTGCAAGTTGATCATCACTGAAACACCTATAGAAGAAGAAGAAATGATGAGTTTCTTGTGGTTCCTTATCATGCTGTTTGTTTGGTCAGGTAAGAATATATATCTGTATATGGGACCAAATTTTACAGCTAATATGAGAGGTTTTACAATCAAATGTAGACTCCAGTATTGAAAAGTACTACTGAACATGCTACTGACAAATGCCTTATTAACAGAGAGTGAGGAAAAATTCCTAGGTCTTTTTTATGATCCATGCCATTTTTGGCATACTTCAGATTTAACAAACTCTGGCAAACTTGCTTTCAGTAGCCACTGGAAAAGGGTCACGACCGCCTGAGAAGAGTTATAGGTATTCATGGTATCTGCTTCATATCTTCAACCTGTTGATGATTAACAGCCCTTTCCTTAGTTTTTTCCCTAGGCAGCGTGCTGGGGAGAGCAGGAGCTCATGAATAACCATGACTCTTCTCAGGCAGCCATGACTCTTTTCCAGGTCCGGGCTGCAATGATTGTGATGCTGGTTCTTGGCAACCACTTACTTTTAGCTCATGAATGACACATTGCTGAAATCAGTGTGTCTGTAACTACTTCATGCTACCCTAATTGAGGGCACCATAAAGTTGATGACAGGTTCTCTTTAAGTGTGGTGGAAGATGAAGAAAGAGGTAAATCTTGATGTTACACCAAGCAGACAATTTAGTTATGTTGAGTCTACACAAGGCCATTTTGGAGCTTATATAGAACTACAAAATTAATCATACAATTATACAATTTCTTGTGGTTCACTGTTAAACAAACTATAGAACGCTACCAAACAATAATTGAATAATTGTCTGACCTGATATAAATAACAACGTAATATTCAAATGCTGCATAATAATTGATTTATTAACAATCCAAATGTATATAAGTAAAAACAACAGTAGCCATAGAATATGTGGGGACCTCATACTTAACCTGCTCTGGGTCTCCTATTCTGACAAATGCACTCTGATATGGTCAGGTTTCCTGATACAGTTTTGGAAGCCAAAATCAGGAGTGGACATAAAAGGAGAGAAAACAGATAGAAGATCCCTCTTTTTTTAATTAACTCCTGGTTTTGGCTTCCAAAACTGCATCAGGAATCCTGATCATACGGCCATAGTCCCACCTACAAATCAATATAAGGCGTGTAGGAAAATAAACCTACATGTATATTTCAAAATGAAAGTATCCAGGACAGTTACCTACACCAATCTGTACATGATTGCTAAGTACTAGTACTAAATGTGTACTGCATATATGGCACGGCACTTTATGCGTAAAAAACAGTTAATGTCTGCATAGGATCACTTTTTAACTGTATATAGATGGATATTGATTAATTAAGTCTCCAAATAGCCACTTCTCAATATCACAGTAAATAATCAGCGATTTTGTAACTGATATAGCTGGATATTCCACTGGCGCTTGTGCCCCGCTCCTCTATGTTTGGCTGCAGTATTGCAGTAGAACAGCACAAACTGCTGAACACCACACGTAAATTATAGACCAATCTCTATGATACCGCGCACTACCTTCCCCGAATAATATATGATCCCCCTGCTGAAAGATACCCGCAGTAGTACAATCAGTTTCTATTCCATATTACCTTACTGATGGTTTCTTTCTCTGTGGCATCTGTCTTTCTCTAAATGCAGTGTGGGACTCACGCTGTAACGGGTCTGGTAGCTAGGCTATGGATCGCGCCCCGGCCGGTGGCGTAATTCCGTTTGTTCAGAATTGTAACTCGTGCACTAAAGGAGCAACTAGTGATGGTTGCAAGTGCCAAACTTCTTTCCAACATGTTTCGGACAGTGCACTGTCCTTTATCAGGGAAACTAGCTGGCGCTCCTAGATACCTTACTTATATACACTTTCTCTTAATTACTCGGTTTTAATCCCTTGCCTACCGCCTCATAGTGTATTACGTTGTCCTTGGTGACAAGAACTACTACCACTTTCACTACATTTTTATCACTCCACATTCCTATTCAAACGCAAACAGTTCTATTTTATAGGTCAGGGCTGGCCAACCTGCAGCTCTCCAGCTGTTGTAAAACTACAACTCCCACCATTCCCTGCTGTAGGCTGATAGCTGTAGGCAGACTGGGCATGCTGGGAGTTGTAGTTTTGCAACAGCTGGAGAGCCGCAGGTTGGCCAGTCCTGTTATAGGTTATAAACAGTGGCTCACCAATGAGCACTAACCATAGGGATGGTGCTCACTCCCAGGGCCACACCCTCTGCCCAGGTAAATCAGTGCAATAAAAAGAGAAAAAAAATTGTAGGGCACACAAAATATTTGGATGACCGGAAATATTCAAATGGCAATATAAAATCCTTTAATTCTAAAACAACTAGTATATAAAAAAAACATATAAAAAAAATGGTGTTACTGAATGTTACATACACATCCCATGTTAAATCCTGATTGCATATTGGTACTAAGTAATGATGACATATAAAGCATTGGTCAACACAAATGGTAACGACGGTTATCCTGGTGCTAAGCACTCAGTTCAAATATGTGTGGATCAATGTTCCATAACCTTTGCCTATTATGTACATAAGGCAAATATAACCTAAATCACCTAAAAATATGGAGAATACATTGGATAAATAATAAAGATAAAAATATTAGAAGTGATAAAATTGATGTTGTAAAGAATATCTTCAATTTTGCATGATATGCAACACACTCCTTATGTGTTCACCAATATGTAAATGCTGGACGTGTTGCTTGCCCTTAAATGGCCATAAATACTTACTCAATGTTCGTCTGCTGATAAGTTTCTATTTGCATTACTTCTCCACTAATGTTAGTAGATATATGTACCGTATTTTTCGCTCCATAAGACACATTTCCCCCCCCCCCCAAGTGGGGGGGAAATGACCCTGCGTCTTATGGGGCGAATATTAATGAGCTTCCATTATGGAAGCGCTCATTAGTACCGGAGGAGCGGGAAGCGGTGAAGGATCTGTACTCACCGGTTCCTGGTCCTCCGCTGTCGGCTGTGCAGGGCTGCGCACAGCGTGAGTCGCTCTGTGACGTCATTCTGTGCGCGCCAGTTCACAGAGCACAGCCGACAGCTGATGAAGAGGATCGCGATGGTGAGGAGTGGTGGCGTCTAGGAGCAAGAGAGGTAACTGATTGTTTTTATTTTTTCATTTGAAGCAATATGGGGCTTATAAAGAGGCAATGGGGGCTGAAAAAGAGGCAATGGGGGCTGATAAAGAGGCAATGGGGCTGATAAAGAAGCAATAGTGGGCTTATAAAAAGGCAATGGGGGCTGATAAAGAGGCAATGGAGCTGATAAAAAGGCAATGGGGGCTGATAAAGAGGCAATGGGGGCTTATAAAAAGGCAATGGGGCTTATAAAAAGGCAATGGGGGCTGATAAAGAGGAAGTGGGGGCTGATAAAAAGAGGCAATGGGGGCTGATATGAGACTAAGGCTAGTCAAAAGAGGCATGAGGGGCTGATTTAAGACTGGGGGTCTGATCTGAGGTCTGAATGGGGTCTTATTTACAAACCGGATTCCAAAAAAGTTGAGACACTATACAAATCGTGAATAAAAACTGAATGCAATGATGTGGAGGTGCCAACTTCTAATATTTTATTCAGAATAGAACATAAATCACGGAACAAAAGTTTAAACTGAGAAAATGTACAATTTTAAGGGAAAAATATGTTAAATCAGAATTTCATGGTGTCAACAAATCCCCAAAAAGTTGGGACAAGGCCATTTTCACCACTGTGTGGCATCTACCCTTCTTCTTACAACACTCAACAGACGTCTGGGGACCGAGGAGACCAGTTTCTCAAGTTTAGAAATAGGAATGCTCTCCCATTCTTGTCTAATACAGGCCTCTAACTGTTCAATCGTCTTGGGCCTTCTTTGTTGCACCTTCCTCTTTATGATGCGCCAAATGTTCTCTATAGGTGAAAGATCTGGACTGCAGACTGGCCATTTCAGTACCCGGATCCTACTCCTACGCAGCCATGATGTTGTGATTGATGCAGAATGTGGTCTGGCATTATCTTGTTGAAAAATGCAGGGTCTTCCCTGAAAGAGATGACGTCTGGATGGGAGCATATGTTGTTCTAGAACCTGAATATATTTTTCTGCATTGATGGTGCCTTTCCAGACATGCAAGCTGCCCATGCCACACGCACTCATGCAACCCCATACCATCAGAGATGCAGGCTTCTGAACTGAGCGTTGATAACAACTTGGGTTGTCCTCTTTGGTCCGGATGACATGGCGTCCCAGATTTCCAAAAAGAACTTTGAATCGTGACTCGTCTGACCACAGAACAGTCTTCCATTTTGCCACACTCCATTTTAAATGATCCCTGGCCCAGTGAAAACACCTGAGCTTGTGGATCTTGCTTAGAAATGGCTTCTTCTTTGCACTGTAGAGTTTCAGCTGGCAACGGCGGATGGCACGGTGGATTGTGTTCACTGACAATGGTTTCTGGAAGTATTCCTGAGCCCATTCTGTGATTTCCTTTACAGTAGCATTCCTGTTTGTGGTGCAGTGTCGTTTAAGGGCCCGGAGATCACGGGCATCCAGTATGGTTTTACGGCCTTGACCCTTACGCACAGAGATTGTTCCAGATTCTCTGAATCTTCGGATGATGTTATGCACAGTTGATGATGATAGATGCAAAGTCTTTGCAATTTTTCGCTGGGTAACACCTTTCTGATATTGCTCCATTATCTTTCTGCGCAACATTGTGGGAATTGGTGATCCTCTACCCATCTTGGCTTCTGAGAGACACTGCCACTCTGCGAAGTTCTTTTTATACCCAATCATGTTGCCAATTGACCTAATTAGTGTTAATTGGTCTTCCAGCTCTTCGTTATGCTCAAATTTACTTTTTCCAGCCTCTTATTGCTACTTGTCCCAACTTTTTGGGGATTTGTTGACACCGTGAAAATTGGAATCAACGTACTTTTCCTTTAAAATGATACATTTACTCAGATTAAACGTTTGATCTGTCATCTACGTTCTATTACAAATAAAATATTGTCATTTGCCATCTCCACATCATTGCATTCAGTTTTTATTCACAATTTTTTCAGTGTCCCAACTTTTTTGGAATCCGGTTTGTATATTGGGGCTCATATCTGAGGTCTGATTGGGGGACATTCACTTTTGCGTGTGAGCGGGGGTCTGATTGTGGGTCTGATCTGAGGTCTTATTGGGGCCTTATTAACATTGGGGGACTGATTGGGGCTGTTATCTGAGGTCTGATTAACATTGGGGGATTGATTGCTGATCTGACCTGAGGTGTAATGAAACATATTTTTTTCTTATTGTCCCCCTCTAAAACCTAGGTGCGTCTTATGGGCTGGTGCATCTTATAGGGCGAAAAATACGGTATTGGTGGCTACATTACCTGTCCGTTGACCCGGAGTTATGCGGGGGATATATAAATGTATCGCGGCAGTCCTTGTATAGTTGTACTATGTCAGTATATTACATGGCCGCAGCATACGTGTAGATGTTGCGCTAAGCCGGCGTCCCACGTGGCGTCCCAGTGGTTAGAAGCTCGCTGATATATCCTGCACTTCAAAATGCTCTGCTGCTAATGATAATGGAGCGCTCCTGTTGCTCAATAAAGCAATTTCATCGGGTCCAGACGTTGATGCTTATGGGTATATTAGCCCCAATATACAGTCTCTAGGTCTTGTCATCAAATGTGTTTCGAGGCTTACTGCTCCTTCATCAGTGGTTGACTTCATATTGCACCTTGGCTCCCTATATAGGGGAGTATCACTTAGGAGAGGTGTAGGTTCGGTGGAGAATAACATATGGACCGGATCAGATGTTTTATGCCAATATCCCAATTTATCTCAATTGGAGTCAAATGTCCACGTTACTGCCCCATAATGTCCCCTACGTCCCCGCCCCGTCCCCCCCTCCCTTCCTCCCTCCCCCTTATCAATGTTACTAAATGCTCATATTTATAAACCTAATGCCTTTAGGCCTGCAACCATAGGAGCATTCATGCCTCTCTAACTGTTAACCTGCACGAAATGCTATATTAATATTTATAGGAGCGCAAGCTATTATGCCGGCTCTCTAGCAGCTGAACCTGGACGTCCGAGCACTCCCGGCGTCATTCAGTTGCCAAGGCGCTGCATTCAGCCCTCCTCCTGGCCGCCCCACGTGACCGGACGTTGCGCTGCGCTCCACGGCTTGGTGCGGTCCATTGGCGTTCACGTGATCGGATGATCCCACTCCCAGAGGCGGTCGCGACACACAGGGCGCGCGCTCTGCTGTTTAAATACAGCGTCCTCATGGCAATTCGGTGTGCAGCTGATAACATCAGATCAGCTGCCCCAGAGGCTCCCCTCTTCAAAGAATCTGTGGGGTCCTCCTTCCTTTAGGACCATCAATGTCCCTTTCTCTTCAATCCTAGTGATCCACTGATCTAAGGTATGCCCTGTTCCATTCTTCTTTTAGTTCCCAATATATGTGAACCCCCTTTTTTCTAGACCTTCATGTTAAATATATTTTTCCTTGCAGGATTACTTATTGTACATTTTGGATCTCTTCCCCTGATGATTTATCACTTGAAACGTGACACGCTGGGAACCATCCTATAGGGCATAAATAGGGATACCTCCCTATTCTAGGGTAAGGTATCCGGACAGGGCCGCCCCTTGCGGGGTAGGAACTCTGTGTAGATAGGCAGGTGAACACTGGCATTGCCCCCTTCCCCAATCAGGGCCTACTAGGGTCAGGGGTTCCCTGCACCAGTCTACATCTTGCAATTACCTACGACTACATCTAACCCTCGGCCCAGACGCGGTATTATTTCCACCACGCTAGGCTGATCCCTACCAGGGGGCATCTAAATGGTAAGACTGCTCCATAAATTTTAGCCATATTTCAAGCATCTGTTTGTGGCGCTATATATTTTATATAATCTAACAGTAAAAGTTATATTTTAAGCTCTCCCAAATTCTATATTGCCCCATAATGTCCACAAATCTTGGGTGTCTCATGAAAATGCTTCAATCATATTACGAATATATAACAAATATATAACTCCCCTATATAATTTAGATAATTAAAGACGCTGAATGCATTTTATTTGTGTCTTTCTTGCCGTAAAGATGCTAAATGCATTTTCTTTGCTTCTTTCTTGCGGTAATGATACCCAGAAATCCAATGTCATCAATCCACATTTCTAGCACTAAAAGTGTCTACTTATTAAAAATAAAAAATAAATAGATAAATAATAAAATTTTATAATTTAAATCTATATGTATTGTGTGGGGAGTCTTCTGTACGGTTCAGACCTACTGTACACACTTTATTTTCTATATATGAGCATATATACTGCTGATTATCTATCTTGCTTTAATCGTATTCTATATAGGGGTGATGTGAGGAGCAGAAAAATGGGGGAAGTGGATGGGGCCGGCCAGGAAGGGGAGATCGAGGTGCTGGTAAAACAGCCGGACCCCGATTTCCCATCCCTCAACCGACACCCACCCTAAAAACTATAAAAATCCAAACAATTCCATCTCCGCATTCAGGCCAGTCGGTACTAATGTATCAAATTCAAATATTTTCCTAGATTCTGCTCTAGACATATTTGCGAGATGGTTACCTCCTCACCATGGTTTCCAGATTTTTTCTAGGGCCACAAATACAAGTGAAGTGACGTCTTCATTATGGTATTGTTTGTAGTGTTGTGAAACTGTATGATTTTCAAATCCATTTTTAATGTTGTTGATATGTTCAGCTGTTAGTTTTTTCAGTGTTCTCTTTGTGCATCCAATATATTGTTTATGACATGGGCATTCTAAAAGGTAGATCATATCTGTCGTATTAGAGGACAAACTGTCCCTAATAGTGTGACGGAATGGACTATGGGTAGAGTGTACCTCTATATTCTTTCTTGGAAAATTGTCGTTCTGCAGTTATTACACATACCACGTCTGTGAAATCTCTTTGAGAACAACCAATTGGAATTTGTACCTAATGATCTTTTCTTTTTTATGGATGGTGCTACTAGCAAACCTAAACTGGGTGCCTTTGTACAGTGGATATACAAAGTCAACACACCCCTGTTAAGAACTTTTTCCACCTTTAATGAGACCTATAAACTGTACAACTCAATTGAAAAACAAACTGAAATCTTTTAGGTAGAGGGAAGAAAAAAATAAAAAATAAATAATAATATGGTTACATAAGAGTGCACACCGTTAAACTAATACTTTGTTAAAGGACCTTTTGATTTTATTACAGCACTCAGTCTTTTTGGAGTCTATCAGCATGGCACATTTTGACTTGGCAAGATTTGCCCACTCTTCTTTGCAAAAACACTCCAAATCTGTCAGATTACGAGGGCATCTCCGGTGCACATCCCTCTTTAGATCACCCCACAGATTTTCAATCGGATTCAGGTCTGGGCTCTGGCTGGGTCATTCCTTTAACTTTAATCTTCTTCTGGTGAAGCCGTTCCTTTGTTGATTTGGATGTATGCTTTGGGTCTTTGTCATGATGAAAGATGAAGTTCCTCTTCATGTTCAGCTTTCTAGCAGAAGCCTGAAGGTTTTGTGCCAATATTGACTGGTATTTGGAACTGTTCATAATTCCCTCTAGCTTAACTGAGGCCCCAGTTCCAGCTGAAGAAAACCAGCCCCAAAGCATAATTCTGCCACCACCATGCTTCACTGTGGGGATGGTGTTCTTTTGGTGATGTGCATTGTTGTTTTTTTGTGCCAAACATATATTTTAGAATTATGGCAAAAAAGTTCAACCTTGGTTTCATCAGACCATGACACCTTTTCCCACATGCTTTTGGGAGACTTCAGGTGTCTTTTTGCAAAATGTAGACTGGCTTGGATGTTTTTCTTCATTAGAAAAGGCTTTCGTCTTGCCACTCTACCCCATAGCCCAGACATATGAAGAATACGGGAAATTGTTGTCACATGTACCACACAGCCAGTACTTGCCAGATATTTCTGCAGCTCCTTTAATGTTGCTTCAGGCCTCTTGGTAGCTTCCCAGACCAGTTTTCTTCTCGTCGTTTCAAACAAATGCTGCACTACCCAAATGCACTATATAGAAAGTATATAATTGGTATATAACACCCCTGCTTCAATCAGTTTTTTGGGGGGGCAACTGGTATATCACACTAGTAGAAATTATTTGTTCCAATAGCATTTATCCCTCTGTGCAGCTGCAGTATCGCAGCAAAACCGCAAACAAATGCTGCACTGCCCAAATGCACTATATAGAAAGCATATAATTGGCATATAACACCCCTGCTTCAATCAGTTTTTTTGGGAGGACACTGGTATATCACACCAGTAGAAATTATTTGTTCCAATAGCGTTTGTCACTCTATGTAACTGAAGTAACATAGCAAAACCGCAAACAAATGCTGCACTGCCCAAATGCACTATATAGAAAGCATATAATTGGTATATAACACCCCTGCTTCAATCCGTTTTTTGGGGGGGCAACTGGTAAATCACAGCAGTAGAAATTATTTGTTCCAATTACGTTTGTCACTATCTGTAGTTGAGGTAACGCAGCTAAACCGCAAAACAAATGCTGCACTACCCAAATGCACTATATAGAAAGTATATAATTGGTATATAACACCCCTGCTTCAATCGTTTTTTTGGGGGGCAACTGGCATATCACACCAGTAGAAATTATTTGTTACAATGGCGTTTGTCACTATCTGTAGCTGAGGTAACTCAGCAAAACTGCAAACAAATGCTTCACTACCTAAATGCACTATATAGAAAGTATATTAATGATATATCACACCCCTGCTTCAATCAGTTTTTTTGGGGGGCAACTGGTATATCACACCAGTAGAAATTATTTGTTCCAATAGCGTTTGACACTCTGTGTAGCTGCGGAATCGCAGCAGAACGGCACACAACTGCTGCACAATACAAATGCACTATAATATACTTTCTATGTTAGAAAGTATATTACACCCCTCAGTATAGCACACCTATCGATAGCACACTACAGTTGCAAGAAAAAGTATGTGAACCCTTTGGAATGATATGGATTTCTGCACAAATTGGTCATAAAATGTGATCTGATCTTCATCTAAGTCACAACAATAGACAATCACAGTCTGCTTAAAGAGGACCTTTCACTACTCTAGAAACTAAAAACTAACTATATCAGTGGGCAGAGCGGCGCCCAGGGGTCCCCCTGCACTTACTAGTATGTCTGGGCGCCGCTCCGTTCGCCCGGTATAGGCTCCAGTGTCTGCGCTCCCTCTGCTGTACTGGAGTGATTTTTTGTATGAGGCGTGTCCCTTGCTGCAGCGCTTGCCAATCGCAGCGCACAGCTCATAGCCTGGCTATGAGCTGTGCGCTGCGATTGGCAAGCGCTGCAGCAAGGGACACGCCTCATACAAGAAATCACTCCAGTACAGCAGAGGGAGCGCAGACACTGGAGCCTATACCGGGCGAACGGAGCGGCGCCCAGACATACTAGTAAGTGCAGGGGGACCCCTGTACGCCGCTCTGCCCACTGATATAGTTAGTTTTTAGTTTGTAGAGTAGTGAAAGGTCCTCTTTAACCACCTCAGCTTCCCTAGCTTAAACCCCCTTAATGACCAGACCACTTTTTACAATTCTGCACTACACTACTTTCACGGTCATACAACTTACCAACCAAATGAATTTTACCTCCTTTTCTTCTCACAAATACAGCTTTCATTTAGTGGTATTTGATTGCTGCTAAGATTTTTCGTTTTTCCGATATTAATCAAAATAGGCCCCAATTTTCTCAAAAAAAGTGTATTTTTAACTTTCTCTGGTTAAATTGTTCAAATATAATTACATTTCTATACAAGTTTGTGTCAGAATTTATTGTGCTACATGTCTTTGATAAAAAAAATCCAATAAGTGTATATTTATTGGTTTGCGCAAAAGTTATAGCATTTACAAACTATGGTACAAAAATATGAATTTCCGCATTTTGAAGCAGCTCTGACTTTCTGAGCACCTGTCATGTTTCTTGAGGTGCTAGAATGCCAGGATAGTATAAATACCCCCCAAATGACCCCATTTTAGAAAGAAGACACCCCAAAGTATTTGCGGAGGGGCATGATGAGTTCATGTATGATTTAATATTTTTTCACAAGTTAGCGGAAAATGACATTTTCTGAGAAAAAATAAAAAAGTTTCCATTTCTGCTAACTTCTGGCAAAAAAAAAAAAAAAACTCCCACGGACTCACTATGCCCCTCAGTGAATACCTTGGGGTGTCTACTTTCCGAAATGGGGTCATTTGTGGGGTGTGTTTACTGTTCTGGCATTTTGGGCGGGGCTAAATTGTGAGCAACCCTGTAAAGCCTAAAGCTACTCGTTGGACTTTCGGCCCCTTTACGCACCTAGGCTGCAAAAAAGTGTCACACATGTGGTATCGCCGTACTCAGGAGAAGTAGAGCAATGTGTTTTGGGGTGTATTTTTACATATACCCATGCTGGGTGAGAGAAATATCTCTGTAAATTGACAACTTTGTATAAAAAAATAAAAAAGTTAAAAAGTTGTCATTTACAGAGATATTTCTCACACACAGTATAGGTATATGTAAAAATACACCCCAAAACACATTGCCCTACTTCTCCTGAGTACGGCGATACCACATGTGTGACACTTTTTTGCATCCTAGGTGCACAAAGGGGCCCAAATTCCAATGAGTACCTTTAGGATTTCACAGGGCATTTTTTACGCATTTGGATTCCAAACTACTTCTCACGCTTTAGGGCCCCTAAAATACCAGGGCAGTATAAATACCCCACAAGTGACCCCATTTTGGAAAGAAGACACCCCAAGGTATTCCGTGAGGGGCATGGCGAGTTCCTAGAATATTTTTTCTTTTGGCACAAGTTAGCAGAAAATGATTTTTTATATATTTTTTTCTCTTACAAAGTCTCATATTCCACTAACTTGTGACAAAAAATATAATTTTTACATGAACTCGCCATACCCCTTACGAAAGTATCACACATGTGATATCGCCGTACTCAGGAGAAGTAGGGCAATGTGTTTTGGGGTGTATTTTTACATATACCCATGCTGGGTGAGAGAAATATCTCTGTAAATGACAACTTTTCCCATTTTTTTTATACAAAGTTGTCAATTCACAGAGATATTTCTCTCACCCAGCATGGGTATATGTAAAAAGACACCCAAAACACATTGCCCTACTTCTTCTGAGTACAGAGATACCACATGTGTGACACTTTTTTGCAGCCAAGATGCGCAAAGGGGCCGAAAGTCCAACGAGTACCTTTTAGGAGGGCATTTTTAGGCATTTGGATTCCAGACTTCTTCTCACGCTTTAGGGCCCCTAAAATGCCAGGGCAGTATAAATACCCCACATGTGACCCCATTTTGGAAAGAAGACACCCTAAGGTATTCCGTGAGGGGCATGGCAAGTTCATGGAAGATTTTTTATTTTTTTTGGCACAAGTTAGCGAAAATTTATTTTATTTATTTTTTTCTCACAAAGTCTCCCTTTCCGCTAACTTGTGACAAAAGTTCAATCTTTCATGTACTCAATATGCCCCTCAGCGAATACCTTGGGGTGTCTTCTTTCCAAAATTGGGTCATTTGTGGGGTGTTTGTACTGCCCTGGCATTTGAGGGTCTCCGCAATCATTACATGTATGGCCAGCATTAGGAGTTTGGGTCCGCATCCGAGCCGCCGTTTTGGCGGCTCGGATGTGGACCCATTAATTTCAATGGGGCCGACAAAAGATGCGGACAGCACTACGTGTGCTGTCCGCATCCGTGGCTCCGTTCCGCGGCCCCGCTAAAAAAATATAACATGTCCTATTCTTGTCCGCGCTTTGCGGACAAGAATAGGCATTTATATTGCCGGCGCCCGTTCCATTCCGCAAATTGCGGAAGTCAACACGGGCGCCTTCCATTTTCTGCGCATCCGCGGTTTGCGGACCGCAAAAAATGGCACGGTCGTGTGCATGAGGCCTTATATTGAGAATACAGGTAATGAGATTTTTTTTTTTTTCGTTCAGCCTCTGGGCTGAAAGAAAAAATTAACGGCACAGATTTCTTCATTCGCATGGATCAATGTAGATGAAAAAATCTCTGCCAAAAAATGTGCAAAAAAAAAAAAGCTGCGATCGCTAATAAAGATCCAAAAAGCTCAAAAGTGATCTTTATAGCGCCGCAGCGATTTTACGGTGTTTTTGAAGTGATCAGGAAAAAAACATTTCTGTCACTGCGGTGGGGCGGACTGAATGCAAGTGTGCGCTCAAGATTAGGCCTGATCGGGCGAACACTGCGTTTTTTGTAGAGCCTAAGGTGACCCTAATGTACTGATATAGATCTGATTGCGATCAGTTTTGATCACTTACAGATACTATATAGTACTAGTGCTGATTAGCGACAGCGATGAACCTAATCAGTGACTAATCAGTGACTGCGGTGCGGTGGGCGCTAACTACCTAACAAGTGGCTAACTAACTGGCGGTGATAAGGGACCCTTAGGCCCCATTCACACGTCCGCAATTCTGTTCTGCATTTTGCAGAACGGAATTGCGGACCCATTCATTTCTATGGGTACAGACTTTGTCCTGCTCGGATCCGGAATTGCGGATCTGCACTTCCGGGTCCGCACTTCCGTTCCGCAAAAATATAGAACATGTCCTATTCTTGTCCGCAATTGCGGACAAGAAAAGGCATTTTCTATATAGTTCTGGCAATGTGCGGATCCGCAAAATGCGGAAAGCACATATCCAGTGTCCGTGTTTTGCGGATCCGCGGATCTGTGGATCCGCAAAACACATACGGACGTCTGAATGGAGCCTTACAGGGGGGTGATCAATGACAGGGGGGTGATCAGGGAGTCTATATGGGGTGATCAGGGGTTAATAAGTGACAGTTGGGGTGTAGTGTAGTGTGGTGATTGGTGCTACTTACAGAGCTGCCTGTGTCCTCTGGTGGTCGATCCAAGCAAAAGGGACCACCAGAGGACCAGGTAGCAGGTATATCAGACGCTGTTAACAAAACAGCGTCTAATATACCTTTCTGGGGTTAAAAAAATCGCATCTACAGCCTGCCAGCGAATGATCGCTGCTGGCAGGCTGTAGATCAACTCGTTTACCTTGCGATCCTGTGAACGCGCGCTCCTGTGAGCACGCGTTCACAGGAAATCTCGGCTCACGTGAGATGACGCGCCGCGTTAGGCGGTCGGGAAGTGGTTAAACTAATAACACGCAAGGAATTAAATGTTACCATGTTTTTATTGAACACACCATGTAAACATTCACAGTGCAGGTGGAAAAAGTATGTGAACCCCTAGACTAATGACATCTCTAAGAGCTAATTGGAGTTAGGTGTCGGCCAACTGGAGTCCAATCAATGAGATGAGATTGGAGGTGTTGGTTACAGCTGACCTGCCCTATAAAATACACACACCAGTTCTGGGTTTGCTTTTCACAAGAAGCATTGCCTGATGTGAATGATGCCTCGCACAAAAGAGCTCTCAGAAGACCTACGATTAAGAATTGTTGACTTGCATAAAGCTGGAAAGGGTTATAAAAGTATCTCCAAATGCCTTGCTGTTCATCAGTCCACAGTAAGACAAATTGTCTATAAATGGAGAAAGTTCAGCACTGCTGCTACTCTCCCTAGAAGTGGCCGTCCTGTAAAGATGCCTGCAAGTGCACAGAGCAGACTGCTCAATGAGGTGAAGAAGAATCCTAGAGTGTCAGCTAAAGACTTACAAAAGTCTCTGGCATATGCTAACATCCCTGTTAGCGAATCTACGATACGTAAAACACTAAACAAGAATGAATTTTATGGGAGGATACCACAAAGGAAGCCACTGCTGTCCAAAAAAAACATTGCTGCGCGTTTACAGTTTGCACAAGAGCACCTGGATGTTCCACAGCAGTACTGGCAAAATATTCTGTGGACAGATGAAACCAAAGTTGAGTTGTTTGAAAGAAACACACAACACTATGTGTGGAGAAAAAGAGGCACAGCACACCAACATCAAAACCTCATCCCAACTGTAAAGTATGGTGGTGGGGGCATCATGGTTTGGGACTGCTTTGCTGCGTCAGGGCCTGGACGGATTGCTATCATCGAAGGAAAAATGAATTCCCAAGTTTATCAAGCCATTTTGCAGGAGAACTTAAGGCCAACTGTCCACCAGCTGAAGCTCAACAGAAGATGGGTGTTGCAACAGGACAGCGAAAGCATAGAAGTAAATCAACAACAGAATGGCTTAAACAGAAGAAAATACGCCTTTTGGAGTGGCCCTGTCAGAGTCCTGACCTCAACCCGATTGAGATGATTGCTGTGGCATGACCTCCAGAAAGCGATTCACACCAGACATCCCAAGAATATTGCTGAACTGAAACAGTTCTGTAAAGAGGAATGGTCAATAATTACTCCTGACCGTTGTGCACATCTGATCTGCAACTACAGGAAACGTTTGGTTGAAGTTATTGCTGCCAAAGAAGGTTCAACCAGTTATTAAATCCAAGGGTTCACATACTTTTTCCACCTGCACTGTGAATGTTTACATGGTGTGTTCAATAAAAACATGGTAACATTTAATTCCTTGTGTGTTATTAGTTTAAGCAGACTGTGATTGTCTATTGTGACTTAGATGAAGATCAGATCACATTTTATGACTAATTTGTGCAGAAATAAATATAATTCCAAACGGTTCACATACTTTTTCTTGCAACTGTATACCAGTCCTTAAAAAGACTTTTGTGGCCCTATTAGCTAGCGTTTGGTGTCCCTAACAGTCTGTCCCTGCTCCACACAGCATCCTCTTTCTCCACTGGTAAAAGACTGAATGTAAAATGGCGGCCAGATGGGGTTTATTTATAAGGTAGGGGGTATGTCTATGTGCTGAAACTTATCAATTGGCTGTCCTGTACCACTGTCATGGTCTTACCTGCTTGCTGCTCTCCTTCGTTTGACATGTGCTGGCGGCCATCTTGGGTCCTGGGTTTCTTGTAGCCTTCCACCCTGCGGCTCCTCCTTCCCCTGGGAGGAGCTGGATGCCTAGCTCATATATATAGGAGGTCTGTGGCTTCAGTTCCTTGCTTGGTCCTCTTGTGTTCACATGCTTCTAAGACTGCTGCTGCTTCTGGTTCCTGATCCTGGCTTCGTCTGACTACCCTGCTGGTTCCTGATCCTGGCTTCGTCTGACTACCCTGCTGGTTCCTGATCCTGGCTTCGTCTGACTACCCTGCTGGTTCCTGATCCTGGCTTCGTCTGACTACCCTTCTGGTTCCTGACCTCTGGCTTCGCAAAGACTCTGCTCGGTTTCACCATCCGTTTGGACTTTTGCTTTACAGCTTTATTTTCAATAAAGCCTTCTTATTTTCACTTACCTCTTGTTGTACGTCTGGTTCATGGTTCCGTGACATTAGGACCAAGCCATGAATTCTGACGGTACAGGGCCATCCTCGCTACCCACGCTGGTTGCCAGACTTGATCAGCAGGATCACCTGTTGGGTCGGTTCGCTGTGGCGTTGCAAACCCTGCTTGAACGCACGGCTCATTTCGCTCCCGTTGCCGATGGGTCGGTTGTCGCTCCTGGGCTCGCTCCTACTGCCGCTCCCGTTGTTGCGCCAGAGTCTACCCCGACACCTGTTGTTGCGCCTGCGGTGTTTCGGGGTATGACCGGTTCTGCCCCTCTTCCACAGCGCTTTGGGGGAGAGCCAACTCAGTGCCGAGGTTTCCTTAACCAGGTGGGCATTTATTTCGAGTTGCTGCCACATGCCTTTCCTACTGAGAGATCAAGGGTGGGCTTCTTGATCTCGCTGCTCTCGGACAAGGCCTTGGCCTGGGCCAGCCCTTTATGGGAGAACAACAATCCGGTGGTTGCCGAGTTTTCCGGTTTTGTTGCTTCTCTTCGGAAGGTATTCGATGTGCCGGCTCGTGCTGCCTCTGCTGCGAAGCTCCTTATGTCCATCAGACAGGGTTCACGATCCGTAGCTGAATACGCCATTGAGTTTCGTACCCTGGCAGCAGAGGTGGGCTGGAATAATGAGGCTCTGGTCGCTGCTTTCTCTCATGGTCTCTCGGATGCCTTGAAGGATGAGGTTGCAGCTAAGGACCTACCAGTTGAGCTCGAGTCTCTTATTTCTTTCCTGATTTTGATTGACTCCAGACTCAGGGAGAGACCTTCCTTTAAGGAGAACCTGCGGAGGTCTTCTAACAGATTGGTGCCTACGTTTGCTGTCCCACCCGTGCCTCCCTCTCCTCCCACGCCTCCTGGGGATGACTTGTCTGGGGGTGAACCCATGCAGCTGGGGTTTGCTCGCCTGTCCGAGGGGGAGAGGGCACTCCGGAGACGCGAGGGCCGATGCATGTACTGTGGTCTCGGTGGGCATTTTCGGTTGGCATGTCCGAACCGTCCGGGAAACGCTCGTACCCTGAGATCCTGTCGGGGGCAGATCTTGGGTGGAGTCTCCTCGTCCCCGGTTTCCCGTGTTGACAAACCACTGATCACTGTTGTCCTCTCCTGGGTCGGGGGCTCGGTGACGACCCAGGCGTTGGTGGACTCTGGTGCTGGTGGTTTGTTCATTGATAGTGTGTTCGCTGCCGCCAATTCCATTCCTCTGCAGGCTCGAGGTTCCCCACTGGCTCTTGAGGCGATAGACGGCAGACCCCTTCTGCCGCCACACGTGACTCATGAGACCCTTCCAGTGGGGATAGCCATTGGTGCCGTTCACAGAGAGTCGGTCTGCCTCCAGGTTATTTCGTCTCCACACTACTCGGTGGTCTTGGGGTACCCCTGGCTCCAGAAGCATAATCCGACTTTCGATTGGAGATCGGTCGAGATCCTCTCGTGGTCACCGCAGTGTGGGGCTAGTTGCATCCATGGGTCTGTCAAGTTGCTGTGTACTTCCTCGGACTCTCTGTTGCCTCCTGAATACGAGGAGTACCGGGATGTATTCGATAAGGTGCGCGCGGTTGCCCTACCTCCGCACCGCCCATACGATTGTGCCATAGAGTTACAATCTGGTGCCGTTCCTCCTCGTGGCAAAGTCTATCCACTGTCGGTAGCGGAGAATGAGGCCATGGAGGAGTACGTGAGGGAGGCGCTTTCACGCGGACACATTCGCAAATCTTCGTCCCCGGCAGGGGCTGGATTTTTCTTTGTGAAAAAGAAGGGTGGTGAGTTGAGGCCTTGCATCGATTACAGGGGTCTCAATCGCATCACGATCAAGAACGCTTACCCGATACCCTTGATTTCCGAGCTGTTCGATCGCCTTAAAGGGGCCACGGTCTTTACCAAACTCGACCTGAGGGCGGCATATAACCTGGTAAGGATCAAGGCGGGCGATGAGTGGAAGACCGCGTTTAACACCAGGACCGGTCATTACGAATCCTTGGTTATGCCCTTTGGGTTGTGCAATGCGCCCGCAGTCTTTCAGGAATTCATCAACGATGTTTTCCGTGACCTGTTGCAGCAGTGTGTGGTAGTCTATTTGGATGACATCTTGGTATATTCTGAATCCATGGAGGCCCACATTCTGGATGTCAGACGAGTGTTGCAACGGTTACGAGAGAACAAGCTGTTCGGTAAGCTTGAGAAATGCGAATTTCACCGATCCCAGGTAACCTTCTTAGGTTACATCATTTCCGCTGAGGGGTTCTCCATGGATCCTGAGAAGGTTTCGGCTGTCTTACAGTGGCCCCAGCCCAGTGGTCTTCGTTCCCTGCAGCGCTTTTTGGGCTTCGCCAATTATTATCGGAAGTTCATCAGGGACTTTTCCATGCTGGCCAAGCCTCTCACGGATCTGACCAGGAAGGGCAGTAATTCCCAGGTCTGGCCGCTCGAGGCCATCCGAGCTTTTGAGGCCCTAAAGTCCGCCTTTGTGTCGGCTCCGATTCTGTCGCATCCCAACCCTGGGTTGCCCTTTGTCCTCGAGGTGGACGCGTCTGAGACGGGAGTAGGCGCCCTTCTGTCTCAGCGTAGAACACCAGAGGGTCCTCTGCTTCCTTGTGGGTTTTACTCCCGGAAACTGTCTTCCGCGGAGTGCAACTATCAGATTGGTGACAGGGAGTTATTGGCCATCGTGCAGGCCCTTAAAGAATGGAGGCACTTGCTCGAGGGTTCGGTGGTTCCGGTTCTCATCCTGACGGACCACAAGAATCTGACCTACCTTTCTGAGGCCAAGAGATTGACACCACGTCAGGCCAGATGGGCTCTGTTCTTGTCACGTTTTAATTACGTGGTCTCCTACCTACCCGGTTCCAAGAACATCAGGGCGGATGCCTTATCACGGCAGTACTCCGAGCTGTCCAGGGAGGAGTCGATTCCGACTTCGGTCATACCTCCGAATCAGATCCTGGCCGCCATTCGCACCAGCCTGACCTCTCCCCTGGGTGAGCAGATTTTGGCGGCTCAATCTGGTGCTCCCTCTGGGAGACCCAACGGCAGATGTTTTGTGCCTGAGGAGTTGCGCACTCGGTTGTTGCGAACCTACCATAACTCCAAGACCGCGGGGCATCCTGGAAAGAATCAGCTGTCCTGGGCTGTTTCACGTCTGTTCTGGTGGCCTTCCCTACGTTCCGACATCGCCGCATATGTAGCGGCATGCTCCGTTTGTGCCCAGAGTAAGTCCCCTCGGCACCTTCCGTTGGGCCTTCTGCAACCCATAGCCACAGGGGAGCGCCCATGGTCACACCTGGGGATGGATTTCATTGTGGACCTCCCTGCATCCCGAGGCCATACGGTCATTCTCATGATTGTGGATCGGTTTTCCAAAATGTGCCACTGTGTTCCTCTCAAGAAGTTACCCTCTGCACAAGAGTTGGCCACGATTTTTGCCAGGGAGGTCTTCCGGTTGCACGGTTTGCCTAAGGAGATTGTGTCGGATCGGGGGAGTCAGTTTGTGTCCAGGTTCTGGCGCGCCTTTTGCTCCCAGTTGGGGATTCATCTCTCCTTCTCCTCGGCCTACCACCCTCAGTCCAATGGGGCCGCAGAACGATCCAATCAGGCCTTGGAGCAATTCCTTCGTTGCTATGTCTCCGATCACCAAGACAATTGGGTTGACCTCCTGCCTTGGGCTGAGTTTGCCAGGAACACGGCGGTGAACTCTTCCTCTGGGACGTCTCCCTTCATGGCCAATTATGGGTTCCAACCTGCCGTGTTACCGGAGGTATTCTCTCCCCAGGATATTCCGGCTGTGGAGGATCACCTTTCCGTCCTACGTGCTTCTTGGGTACAGATCCAGAAGTCCCTTGAGGTCTCTGCGCAGCGCCAGAGATTCCAGGCTGATCGCAGACGAGCGCCTGCTCCTTCCTACCAGGTCGGAGACCGTGTATGGTTGTCCACCCGCAACCTCAACCTTCGAGTGCCCACTCCCAAGCTGGCGCCTCGCTTTGTTGGTCCCTTCCGAGTGCTTCGCAGGGTAAACCCGGTAGCCTATGCCCTTGCGCTTCCTCCTGGCATGCGGATCTCCAACGTGTTTCATGTCTCCCTGTTGAAGCCACTGGTGTGTAATCGTTTCACTTCCTCGGTTCCTCGGCCTCGTCCGGTCCAAGTGGGCAATCGTGAGGAATATGAGGTGAGCAATATCCTGGACTCACGCCTGGTCCGCGGTCGGTTGCAGTTTTTGGTCCATTGGCGTGGTTATGGTCCAGAGGAGCGTTCCTGGGTTCCCTCCGCAGATGTCCATGCTCCTGCCTTGCTCCGAGCCTTCCACGCACGCTTCCCTCAGAAACCGTTTTGTGCTCCGCGGAGGAGGGGCCCTTGAGGGGGAGGTACTGTCATGGTCTTACCTGCTTGCTGCTCTCCTTCGTTTGACATGTGCTGGCGGCCATCTTGGGTCCTGGGTTTCTTGTAGCCTTCCACCCTGCGGCTCCTCCTTCCCCTGGGAGGAGCTGGATGCCTAGCTCATATATATAGGAGGTCTGTGGCTTCAGTTCCTTGCTTGGTCCTCTTGTGTTCACATGCTTCTAAGACTGCTGCTGCTTCTGGTTCCTGATCCTGGCTTCGTCTGACTACCCTGCTGGTTCCTGATCCTGGCTTCGTCTGACTACCCTGCTGGTTCCTGATCCTGGCTTCGTCTGACTACCCTGCTGGTTCCTGATCCTGGCTTCGTCTGACTACCCTTCTGGTTCCTGACCTCTGGCTTCGCAAAGACTCTGCTCGGTTTCACCATCCGTTTGGACTTTTGCTTTACAGCTTTATTTTCAATAAAGCCTTCTTATTTTCACTTACCTCTTGTTGTACGTCTGGTTCATGGTTCCGTGACAACCACCTAATGGATGTGTCAAAGTTCTTGACAATGTAAAAGAATATGGCGCCAGTGGACATTGCCATATGTTCGCCCGTTCGGCAAATCGCGAACTAACAAAGTTCGCAGCGAAAACAACCGCCAGGCGAACCGCAAGGCCATCTCTAACCACAGCCACACGATTACAATCTCAGACACAGACATCACAAACACATGGACAATTTAGAGAGGAGACGACTCATGGATTACAATTACGACCACCACTTCTAAGGGAGAAGTCACGAAACATACCCCCGAACACGTGCACAGAACGAAAAAAGATACGGAGAGGGAAGAGAAGAAACAAGAATCTCACACAGACAACACAGAGCACGCCCATAGAAGACAACACAATAGTGAATTTGAGCAAAATTTGTTTATCTGAAGCACAAACCAGCCTTCTAAACAAAGGATTAAAATTTGCTCCTAAGACCACATTAGACAAATTTAGCACTTACATTAGTATAGAGAAGTTTATTAGAAAAATCTGTTTAAAGAAATATAATATGAAGAATCCCATTACACCTAATCACGCCGAATTTGCCACCAAATACAAGCACACTGAATTGAAAGTAAAATCTAAGAATTACCCAAAACAAGAGATTAGCAATGAGACGTTCAAGAAAAATATTGAATCTCAGATTAGGAAATTAAAAAAGGGGCCAGTATTGAATAATTTAACTAAACGTGAAACTGATGCTATTAAACAGTTAAAAGAACAGCACAATGTCACAATCAGATTAGCCGATAAGGGTGGAGCGATTGTCATTCAAGATACAGAACAATATAACAAAGACAATTATCCGATACAGCTACATACGAAAAAAAAAAAAGTGATCCCACACTTGAATATTATAAGGAACTTATATCATATTGTGATAAGGGACTCAATGAGGGGATCTTACTAGACAGTGAACATAAATAAATAGTGGGGACATCAAAACGTTTACCCATTTTCTATTGTATCCCCAAAATCCACAAAAATTATAATGAACCCTCAGGACGCCCCATGATATCAGGCATAGGTTCCATTTCCTCCAATTTGTCACAATACATAGACCAATTATTACAACCAATGGTTAAACAAATTCCATCCTATATTAAATATACTACTGATATTATATAAACATTAGAGCAAGTGGATTTTGGTGACAACTGGATATTGAGAACTATGGATGTGAACTCCCTCTATACTATTATAGATCACAACCAAGGCATGGGAGCGTTAAAGTTACAACTACAGACCAATAGCCAGCTACAGTTAAACCAGATTGACTTTATAATAGAAGGAGTCAAATATATTTATTTAGTAAATATGAGTCAGATTTCTACGTTCAGGAAAGGGGTACAGCCATGGGTACCAGATTCGCCCCAGCTATGCTAATTTATTTATGGCCCAACGGGAGACAGAAGTTATTCATCCACTTCTGGGGACGGATCTGGTACTCTGGCGTAGATTTATTGACAATATTATTTTTATTTGGACAAATACGGAAGAGTGTCTAAAGATTTTTGTACAACAGATTAATGAGAATGAAAAGAACCTTAGGTTCACTACGAATACAAGTAGATCCCACATAGAATTTTTGGATTTAAATATCACCATGAATAATCAGAAATTGATATGTAATACTTACCACAAGCCTGTTATAAAAAATAGTTATATCTATCATCCAGCTGCCATCTCCCCAGATGGCTTTCTAACATACCGACGAGTCAGTTCAGGGGACTAAAAAGGAACTGTACACTTAACGAGCAATTTGAAAAGGAAGCCACAACATTAGGCCTCATGCACATGACTGTTGTTTTGGTCTGCATCTGAGCCGCAGTTTTTGCGGCTCGGATGCAGACCCATTCACTTCAATGGGGCCGCAAAATATGCGGACAGCACTCCGTGTGCTGTCCGCATCCGTTGCTCCGTTCCGTGGCCCCACAAATAAAATATAACATGTCCTATTCTGGTCTGTTTTGTGGACAAGAATAGGCATTTCTACAATGGGCCGCCCGTTCCGTTCCACAAATTGCAGAGAGCACATGGGCGGTTTCTGTTTTTTGCGGTTTGCCGACCGCAAAAAACGGAACGGTCGTGTGCATGTAGCCTTAAAGCAACAGTTTGCAACTAAGCAATATCCGGATAAGATAGTAGAAACATCATTAAAGAAGGTGAGATAAATGAACAGGGATACATTTTCTACAACTGGAAGAGGCAAATACACAGGATAACCAGTTACGAATTATACTACCTTTCTACACCGGAAGACAGAGAAAATTATAGGAAAACATTGGCACCATCTATTAAAGGATAAAACTGGGATCTATATTGACATCTAAGCCCCTTATTACATATACAAAGGCACCCAGTTTAGGTTTGCTAGTAGCACCATCCATAAAAAAGAAAAGAACATTAGGTACAAATTCCAATTGGTTGTTCTCAAAGGGATTTCACTTAATCGGAATGTGTAATAACTGCAGAACGACAATTTTTTTGAGAAAGACTATAGAGGTACACTCTACCCATAGTCCATTCCGTCACACTATTAGGGACAGTTTGTCCTCTAATACGACAGATATGATCTACCTTTTAGAATGCCCATGTCATAAACAATATATTGGGCGCACAAAGAGAACACTGAAAAAACGAATAGCTGAACATATCAACAACATTAAAAATGGATTTAAAAATCATACAGTTTCACAACACTACAAACAATACCATAATAAAGACCCCACTTCACTTGTATTTGTGGCCCTAGAAAAAATCAGGAAACCATGGTGAGGAGGTAACCATCTCGCAAATATGTCTAGAGCAGAATCTAGGAAAATATTTGAATTTGATACATTAGTACCAACTGGCCTGAATGCAGAGATGGAATTGTTTGGATTTTTATAGTTATTAGGGTGGGTACCGGTTGGGGGATGGGAAATCGGGGTCCAGCTGTTTTACTAGCACCTCAATCTCCCCTCCCTGGCCGGCCCCCATCCACTTCCACTATTTTTCTACTCCTCACATCACCCCCAATAGAATATGAATAAAGCAACATAAATAATCAGCAGTATATATGCTCATTAGTGCTGATCGAGCACCATAGTGCTTGGGGGCTCGGGCTGAACACCACGGGATGCTCGGGTGCTCTACCGTGCACCCAAGTATAATGGAAGTCAATGGGAGATCCAGAGCATTAAACCAGGCACCCCCTGTTCTGAAGAGGGGAGGGTACCTGGCTCATAGGAAAAGGTTAGAAATTGATGGAAACACCACCAAAATGGTTTGGGAAAAGCATGGGTAGGATGTCTGGATGCATCTTTGACTCCCAGGTCGCTGCTGGGAACGATGTTGTCCGAGTAGTACGCCACTTTTACAGACTGACAATAATACGCACAAAACGAAAGAAAAAATCAAGTTTAGAGGAAAAATTGTTAGGAAACATTCTTTCCTGCATATTTATATAAAGTGCAAGTGCTGCCAAAAATTACAAGGAAGAGGCACTCCGATACAACCTGTATATCACATAAAGGAGGGCCTCATTCACATTATGGTACAATTGTTCAGGTAAGTGGGACTCCTACACTCTATAAAGCATATGCACTAAGTGAAAGGGCTGCCAAAAATTACAAGGAACTGGCACTACAATACACCCTTTATTACATATAAAAGAGGGCATCATACACCCTTGAAAAATTATGATTGATGGCCTGCTGGTGACCCTCAAAAACATTTGGAGCAAGGCCATGCTGATCTGACCATCTAAAACATTATGGGCGAGGGCCTGCTGCCGCTTTGGTGACTCTAGATAACCTGGTCACGATCGCACATCCCCGTGACGGCGACGATCCATTCGTATGTCTGCCCTATCAACTTTCGATGTTATTTTCAGAGCCAACCACGGGTAACGGGGAATCAGGGTTTGATTCCATAGAGGGAGCCTGAGAAACAGCTACGGCTACCACTTCCAAGCAAGGTAGCATGCGCGCAAATTACCTATTAGGTATAATTAGGTGAGGGCCTGCAGGTAAGCTGACTCTCAAAAAGATTGTAGGTGAGGGCCTGGTGGTGAGCTGACCCTCTAAAAGATTGTAGGTGAGGGCCTGCTGGTGAGCTGACCCTGTAAAAAATTATATGCGAGGGCCTGCTGCTGAGCTGACCCTCTAAAACATTATGGTTGAGGGCCTGCTGCTGAGCTGACCATTTAAAGAATTATGGGAGAGTGCCTGCTGCTTAGCTGACCATTGAAAAAATTTACAGTGTTTAAAGCAGGTCGGGTCGCCTGAATACTTCAGCTAGAAATAATGTAATAGGATTTTGGTTCTATTTTGTAGGTTTTTGAAACTAACGCCATGATTAACCCCTTAAGGACTCGGCCCTATTTCACCTTCTGGACTTGGCCATTTTTTGCAAATCTGACCAGTATCACTTTAAGTGCTGATAACTTTAAAACGCTTTGACTTATCCAGGCCATTCTGAGATTTTTCGTCACATATCGTACTTCATGACACTGGTAAAATGAAGTCAAAAAAATAAATTTTTATTTATAAAAAAATAACAAATTTACCCAAAAATTTTTAAAAATTGCAAATTTTCAAGTTTCAATTTCTCTACTTCTATAATACATAGTAATACCTCCAAAAATAGTTATTTCTTTACATTCCCCATATGTCTACTTCATGTTTGGATCATTTTGGGAATAATATTTTATTTTTTGGGGATGTTACAAGGCTTAGAAGTTTAGAAGCAAATCTTGAAATTTTTCTGAAATTTTCAAAAACCCAATTTTTAGGGACCAGTTCAGGTCTGAAGTCACTTTGCGAGGCTTACATAATAGAAACCACCCAAAAATGACCCCATTCAATAAACTAAACCCCTCAAGATATTCAAAACTGATTTTACAAACTTTGTTAACCCTTTAGGTGTTCCACAAGAATTAATGGAAAATAGAGATACAATTTCAAAATTTCCCTTTTTTGGCAGATTTTCCATTTTAATATTTTTTTCCAGTTACAAAGCAAGGGTTAACAGCCAAACAAAACTCAATATTTATGGCCCTGATTCTGTAGTTTACAGAAACACCCCATATGTGGTCGTAAACTACTGTACGGGCACACGGCAGGGCACAGAAGGAAAGGAATGCCATACGGTTTTTGGCAGGCAGATTTTGCTGGACTGGTTTTTTTGACACCATGTCCCATTTGAAGCCCCCCTGATGCACCCCTAGAGTAGAAACTCCATAAAAGTGACCCCATCTAAGAAATTACACCCATCAAGGTATTCAAAACTGATTTTACAAACGTTGTTAACCCTTTAGGTGTTCCACAAGAATTAATGGAAAATAGAGATACAATTTCAAAATTTCACTTATTTGGCGGATTTTCCATTTTAATAAAAATTTTCCAGTTACAAAGCAAGGGTTAAAAGCCAAACCAAACTCAATATTTATGGCCCTGATTCTGTAGTTTACAGAAACACCCCATATGTGTTCGTAAACTACTGTACGGGCACACGGCAGGGCGCAGAAGAAAAGGAATGCCATACGGTTTTTAGAAGGCAGATTTTGCTGGACTGTTTTTTTTTTACACCATGTCCCATTTGAAGCCCCTCTGATGCACCCCTAGAGTAGAAACTCCATAAAAGTGACCCCATCTAATGAACTACACCCCTCAAGGTATTCAAAACAGATTTTACAAATGTTGTTAATCCTTTAGGTGTTCCACAAGAATTAATGGAAAATAGAGATACAATTTAAAAATTTCACTTTTTTGGCAGATTTTCCATTTTAATAATTTTTTTCCAGTTACAAAGCAAGGGTAAACAGCCAAACAAAACTCAATATTTATGGCCCTGATTCTTTAGTTTACAGAAACACCCCATATGTGGTCGTAAACTACTGTACGGGCACACGGCAGGGCGCAGAGGGAAAGGAATGCCATACGGTTTTTGGAAGGCAAATTTTGCTGGACTGTTTTTTTTTATACCATGTCCCATTTGAAGCCCCCCTGATGCACCCCTAGAGTAGAAACTCCATAAAAGTGACCCCATCTAAGAAACTACACCCCTCAAGGTATTCAAAACAGATTTTACAAACGTCGTTAACCCTTTAGGTGTTCCACAAGAGTTATTGGCAAATGGAGATAAAATTTCAGAATTTCAATTTTTGGGCAAATTTTCAATTTTAATAAATTTTTCCCAGTAACAAAGCAAGGATTAACAGCCAAACAAAACTCAATATTTTTGGCCCTGATTCTGTAGTTTACAGAAACACCCCATATGTGGTCGTAAACAGCTGTACGGGCACACGGCAGGGCGCAGAAGGAAAGGAATGCCATACGGTTTTTGGAAGGCAAATTTTGCTGGACTGTTTTTTTTGACACCATGTACCATTTGAAGCCCCCCTGATGCACCCCTAGAGTAGAAACGACATAAAAGTGACCCCATCTAAGAAACAACACCCCTCAAGGTATTCAAAACAGATTTTACAAACGTCGTTAACCCTTTAGGTGTTCCACAAGAGTTATTGGCAAATGGAGATGAAATTTCAGAATTTCAATTTTTGGGCAAATTTTCCATTTTAATAGATTTTTCCCAGTAACAAAGCAAGGGTTAACAGCCAAACAAAACTCAATATTTATGGCCCTGATTCTGTATGTTAAAGAACCACCCCATATGTGGTCGTAAACAGCTGTACGGGCACACGGCAGGGCGCAGAAGGAAAGGAATGCCATACGGTTTTTGGAAGGCAGATTTTGCTGGACTGTTTTTTTTTACACCATCTCCCATTTAAAGCCCCACTAGAGTAGAAACTCCAAAAAAGTGACCCCATTTTAGAAACTATGGGATAGGGTGGCAGTATTGTTGGTACTAGTTTAGGGTACATATGATTTTTGGTTGCTCTATATTACACTTTTTGTGAGGCAAGATAACAAGAAATAGCTGTTTTGGCACCGTTTTTATTTTTTGTTATTTACAAAATTCATCTGACAGGTTAGATCATGTGATATTTTTATAGACCAGGTTGTCACGGATGCGGCGATACCTAATATGTATACTTTTTTTTATTTATGTAAGTTTTACACAATGATTTCTTTTTTGAAGTAAAAAGTACCTTTATGTAGGGTATGATATTTGTGGGATGAGATGATGGTTTTATTGGCACTATTTTGGGGTGCGTGTGACTTTTTGATCGCTTGCTATTACACCTTTTGTGATGTAAGGTGACAATTTTTTTTTTATTTAGCTTAGTTTTTATTTACATTTTTTACGGTGTTCATCTGAGGGGTTAGGTCATGTGATATTTTTATAGAGCCGGTCGATACAGACGCGGCGATACCTAATATGTATATATTTTTATTTATTTATGTAAGTTTTACAAAATAACAGCTTTTTTAAAACAAAAAAAATGATGTTTTAGTGTCTTCATATTCTGAGCCATAGTTTTTTATATTTTTTGGGCGATTGTCTCAGGTAGGGGATCATTATTTGCGGAATGAGGTGACGGTTAGATTGGTACTATTTTGGTGGGCAAACGCCTTTTTGATTGCTTGCTGTTATATTTTTTGTGATGTAAGGTGACAAAAAAATTGTTTATTTAGCACAGTTTTTATTTTTTATTTTTTACGGTGTTCATCTGAGGGGTTAGGTCATTTGATAGGTTTATATAGCCGGTCTATACGGACGCGACGATACCTAATATGTATACTTTTTATTTTCCCTATTTTTACCAAAAAATTTTAACTTTATTTGGGGAAAATAACGTTTTTGTTTATTTTTACTTGAGACTTTTAATTTTTTTTTAAGGGAAAACTTTTTTCAACTTTTTTTTTCACTTTATTTTTTGTCCCACTTTGGGACTTGAACTTTTGGGGGTCTAATCCTTTACAATGCATTCCAATGCTTCTGTATTGGAATGCATTGGCTGTATGAGTAATACAGTGTGTATTACTCATACAGCTTCCGGCCTGTGAGATCCAGGGGGCTGGATCTCACAGGCTCTTCACCGGAAGGCAGCGCGATGCCTTCCTTAGGCATCGCGCTGCCTTCCATGCCATTGGGTCCCCCCTACAGCCGCATGGAGCCCCGATGGCACCGCCGACCACCGCCGCCGCACCAGGTAAAAGCCGCAAACCGCAGGTCTGAATTGACCTGCGGTTTGCGGTGATCGCCGACACGGGGGGGTCACGGGACCCCCCCATGCATTTAGCCGAGGTGCCTGCTCAATGATTTGAGCAGGCACCTTGTTCCGATCCCCTCCCGCCGGGCGGCGGTGATCGGAACAACACATGACGTACCGGTACGTCATGGGTCCTTAAGGACTCGGGAACCATGCCGTACCGATACGTCATCGGTCCCTAAGGGGTTAAAGGGAGTCTTTCACCTCCATATGGCCATATACAGTGCTTACATTGTCCTATAGCACACCTATACATGAATGTAATGATACCTTTGTTATTTTCTTTACACTTGCAGAAGCTGGAAAAGCTAAGTTTAATTCATATGCAAATGAGCACTCGCAAGTGCCCAGGGGAGGCGTTCACTGTGTTGGAGCCCAGGCTGCTCTGCCTTTTTTATTGTTCCCCTCCCCAGCCTCTGCATATGCCCGCCCTCCTATTCCCTTGTGTCATCCTTCGGTCCGGCCAAGATCCCGAGCCAGTGCACTGCCTCACGGACCAGAGCATGCGCACTGAGATGCCCATTGTGGGCATGACATCGCTTTAACTACTGTGCATGCGCTGGCAAACGCCACATTGCCGCTGGTTTTGCGCCATTCGCTGGCGCATGAGCAGTAGTTAAAGCGATGCCGTGCCAACAATGGGCATCACAGTGTGCATGCCCCGGCCCGGCAAGGCAGTGCGCAGGATCGCGGTCGGACCAAAGTATGACGCAAGGGAATAGGAGGGCAGGCATATGCAGAGGCTGGGGCGGGGAAACAATGAAAAAACGCAGAGCAGCCTGGGCTCCAAAACAGTGAACGCCACCCCTGTGCACTTGTGAGTGCTCATTTGCATATGAATCAAAGTTTGTTTTTACAGCTTCTGCAAGTGTAAAGAAAAAGACAAAGGTACCATTACATTCATGTATAGGTGTGCTATAGGACATTGTAAGCACTGTATATGGCCATATGAAGGTGACAGACTCCCTTTAAGAGGGCCGGAGGCATCCGTATTGCGCCGCTAGAGGTGAAATTCTTAGACCGGCGCAAGACGAACCAAAGCGAAAACATTTGCCAAGAATGTTTTCATTAATCAAAAACGAAAGTCGGAGGTTAAAAGACGATCAGATACCGTTGTAGCTCCGACCATAAACGATGACACCGTCTACGGAAAAAGTACACTGTATGTCACAGATACATTTTGATAGCGCACACGTTACACTGCCGATGTGGCTCTGGTAATGTCACTGTCCGCAGCAGACACCGTCTACAGAAAAAGTACACTGTATGTCACAGATAAATTTTAGAAGTGCACACGTTACACTGCAGATGTGGGGCTGGTAATGTCACTGTTTGCAGCATACACCGTCTCAGGAAAAAGTGCACTGGATTTCTCAGATAAATTTTAGAAGCGCACATGTTACACTGCAGATGTGGCGCTGGTAATGTCACTGTCCGCAGCTGACATCGTCTACGGAAAAAGTACACTGGATGTCAGATATTTTTTGAATGCGCACACTTTACACTGCAGATGTGGCGCAGCTAATGTCACTGAGCAGGATGCGCTAAAAATATATATTGCTGTTGTCACACACAATAGTCCTTAAAAGGACTTTTGGGTCTCTGAAAAGTTTTTCTAACAGAAATCTTCCAATAACACTCCCTACACTCTGTCCCTTCCTATGCACAGCTCTTCCTAAGACTGAGCAATTTAGCGCAGGTTGCGCTACAAACATATATTGCTGCTATCACACACAATAGTCCTTAAAAGGACTTTTGGGTCTCTGAAGTTTTTGTAATAAAAATCTTCCAATAACACTCCCTACACTGTCTGTCCTTTCCTTTGCTCAGCTCTCCCTGACTAAGACTGAGCCGAACACATGTCATCGGGTACTTTATAGCACCCGATGACGCGTTTCGGTCACCCAATCACTGTAATGCCAGTCGCCAACATGGAAAAGAAATGGTGGCTCTCTCACTGTACCACTTCTGGAATGGTGCACTACCCCTCAGCACTCCCAAATACTGATGTATGAGATTAAGTGTAAAGTTTAGATAGGTAGTCACTCAATATTAGGCAAACACACGATAGATAGGTATCCACATAAATTTTATAGGCTTAAAAATATGCTGCAATATTACATATAAAACATCTCATAAAAAACAGTTAAAAATATATAAGTACCGCACAAAAATCAATAGCACTGAAAACCTGAAGTTCAATAGCGCTAAAGTCCCTGAGAGGGGCTATTATTCAATAGCACTAACACCCTTGGAGGGGCTATTTGGCCGTAGCTGTTATCTAGTAGCTCCAAGTAGTTATAGTCCAGAGACAGTTGTAATTATAAATTCCACAATTGTTGGAGAGTCATTAATATATCCACATTGTGACAATATTTGGATTTGTAATCATACAGGGTACTTTACCGCTCCTGTGGTCGGTCCGCTTGTACACCGAGGTTTTCAAGTGTAGTGCTCTGTTGTGAGCTGCAAGGACCTGTGAGTAGAGTCTGTATGTGAAGTTCCCCACGCTCCTGGGTAGTCGTTGTAGCGGTGCCGCTTGGTATCACCGCTCTGACCTTCCAGGACCTGTGTGGCGTCCCACGTGGTTTGCTGGGCGGTCAGGTGAGCTGTAGTTCCAGGCGGGGTTTTCAAATTTCTTTAGCGTAGATGGTTGCTTTAAATCCAGGTGTAGATACACAATTGTAGATACTTCTTCTTAGTAATCCCTCACTGTCATCACCAAACGCGTTTCCGAGTAAAGAGACCCCTTCCTCAGGGGTTTAACAGTGGAGGTATAATGTCCTCTTTTATATAGTATCCATGATTACCAAATATGGGTTGGAACATGGGTTGAACCATGGGTTGGACCAGTGAGGAATATCTTGAAGACCAGGAAATCAGATCCAAATGTTGTAACATATTCTTTTTTGTAACTGATTTGTGTTTCATGTACTCTGGTTCTATTGACAGATTTATCATTCAATTTTACATTTCATGCGGTATATTTCACTTTAATACATATATTAGACTTAAAACACATAAAATTCGAAAAAAATGCATGTGCGGTTTCTATGCGTTTTTTATGTGTTTTTTCTGGAATTAGGTTAAAATGGATCACATGATAAAATTGGACACATTGGTGAAGTTAAAATATACCTACATACTTAGATCATTAAAAGCTACTGAAACCGAAAAGGACACTTCGTTCAACATTCCTTAAAATATTTATAACAACAATGTACAAAATATTTATGATAATTATATATATATGTTGTTATAATGAGTCCCATCTCGATTCCGAACCTTGAATGTGTACAACGTATCATATTTTAACTTCACCAATGTATCCAATTTTATCATGTGATCCATTTTAACCTAATTCCGGAAAAAACACATTGAAAACGCATAGAAACCGCACATGCGTTTTTTTTCGGATTTTATGTGTTTTAAGTCTAATATATGTATTAAAGTGAAATATACCGAATGAAATGTAAAATTGAATGATAAATCTGTCAATAGAACCAGAGTACATGAAACACAAATCAGTTACAAAAAAGAATATGTTCCAACATTTGGATCTGATTTCCTGGTCTTCAAGATATCCCTCACTGGTCCAACCCATGGTCCAACCCATGTTCCAACCCATATTTGGTAATCATGGATACTATATAAAAGAGGACATTATACCTCCACTGTTAAACCCCTGAGGAAGGGGTCTCTTTACCCCAAAACGCGTTTGGTGATGATAGTGAGGGATTACTAAGAAGAAGTATCTACAATTGTGTATCTACACCTGGATTTAAAGCAACCATCTACGCTAAAGAAATTTGAAAACTCCGCCTGAAACTACAGCTCACCTGACCGCCCAGCAAACCACGTGGGATGCCACACAGGTCCTGGAAGGTCAGAGCGGTGATACCAAGCGGCACCGCTACAACGAATACCCAGGAGCATGGGGAACTTCACATACAGACTCTACTCACAGGTCCTTGCAGCTCACAACAGAGCACTACACTTGAAAACCTCGGTGTACAAGCGGACCGACCACAGGAGCGGTAAAGTACCCTGTATGATTACAAATCCAAATATTGTCACAATGTGGATATATTAATGACTCTCCAATAATTGTGGAATTTATAATTACAACTGTCTCTGGACTATAACGCTTGGAGCTACTAGATAACAGCTACGGCCAGATAGCCCCTCCAAGGGTGTTAGTGCTATTGAATAATAGCCCCTCTCAGGGACTTTAGCGCTATTGAACTTCAGGTTTTCAGTGCTATTGATTTTTGTGCGGTACTTATATATTTTTAACAATTTTTTATGAGATGTTTTATATGTAATATTGCAGCATATTTTTAAGCCTATAAAATTTATGTGGATACCTATCTATCGTGTGTTTGCCTAATATTGAGTGACCCCCTATCTAAACTTTACCAGTAGCCAACATAGCTACGGCATTACAGTGCGTGCCAGCACCTCCTTGCATGTTTATTGGCTGCGTAGCAGCCAAGAAAGATGCAGGACGGAGACTCGAGCATTGCACTCGAGCACATGCGGCACTCGGCCGAATACCGCCATGTGCCTAGCATCGAGATGTTCGAGCCGAACAGGTGTTCGGCCGAGCATGCTCGATCATCACTAATGCTCATATATAGAAAAGTAAAGTGTGTAGGTCTGAACAGTACAGAAGACTCCCCACACAATACATATACAGTCAGGTCTATAAATATTGGGACATCGACACAATTCTAACATTTTTGGCTCTATACACCACCACAATGGATTTGAAATGAAACTAACAAGATGTGCTTTAACTGCAGACTGTCAGCTTTAGTTTGAGGGTATGTACATCCAAATCAGGTGAACGGTGTAGGAATTACAACAGTTTGCATTTGCGCCTCCCACTTGTTAAGGGACCAAAAGTAATAGGAAGAATAATAATCATAAATCAAACTTTCACTTTTTAATACTTGGTTGAAAATCCTTTGCAGTCAATTACAGCCTGAAGTCTGGAACACATAGACATCACCAGACGCTGGGTTTCATCCCTGGTGAAGCTCTGCCAGGCCTCTACTGCAACTGTATTTAGTTCCTGCTTGTTCTTGGGACATTTTCCCTTCAGTTTTGTCTTCAGCAAGTGAAATGCATGCTTAATCGGATTCAGGTCAGGTGATTGACTTGGCCATTGCATAACATTCCACTTCTTTCCCTTAAAAATCTCTTTGGTTGCTTTTGCAGTATGCTTTGGGTCATTGTCCATCTGCACTGTGAAGCGCGTCCAATGAGTTCTGAAGCATTTGGCTGAATATGAGCAGATAATATTGCCCGAAACACTTCAGAATTCATCCTGCTGCTTTTGTCAGCATTCACATCATCAATAAATACAAGAGAACCAGTTCCATTGGCAGCCATACATGCCCACGTCATGACACTACCACCACCATACTTCACTGATGAGGTGGTATGCTTAGGATCATGAGCAGTTCCTTTCCTTCTCCATACTCTTCTCTTCCCATCACTCTGGTACATATTGATCTTGGTCTCATCTGTCCATAAGATGTTGCTCCAGAACTCTGAAGGCTTTTTTAGATGTTGTTTGCCAAACTCTAATTTGGCCCTCCTGGTTTTGAGGCTCACCAGTGGTTTATATCTTGTGGTGAACCCTCTGTATTCACTCTGGTGAAGTCTTCTCTTGATTGTTGACTTTGACACACATACACCTACCTCCTGGAGAGTGTTCTTGATCTGGCCAACTGTTGTGAAGGGTGTTTTCTTCACCAGGGAAATAATTCTTCGGTCATCCACCACAGTTGCTTTCCGTGGTCTTCCAGGTCTTTTGGTGTTGCTGAGCTCACCGATGCGTTCCTTCTTTTTAAGAATGTTCCAAAAAGTTGTTTTGGCCACGCCTAATGTTTTTGCTATCTCTCTGATGGGTTTGTTTTGTTTTTTTCAGCCTAATGATGGCTTGCTTCACTGATAGTGACATCTCTTTGGATCTCATGTTGAGAGTTGACAGCAGCAGATTCCAAATGCAAATAGCACACTTGAAATAAACTCTGGACCTTTTATCTGCTAATTGTAATTGGAATAATGAGGGAATAACACACACCTGGCCATGGAACAGCTGAGAATCCAATTGTCCCATTACTTTTGGTCCCTTAACAAGTGGGAGGCACATATGCAAACTGTTGTAATTCCTACACCGTTCACCTGATTTGGATGTAAATACCCTAAAATTAAAGCTGACAGTCTGCCGTTAAAGCACATCTTGTTCGTTTTATTTCAAATCTATTGTGGTGGTGTATAGAGCCAAAAATGTTAGAATTGTGTCGATGTCCCAATATTTATGGACCTGACTGTACATTTTAATTATAAAATTTTATTATTTATCTATTTAATATTAATATTACTTTTTAAATTAATATTTACTTTTAGTGCTAGATATGTGGATTGATGACATTGGATTTATGGGTATCATTACCACAAGAAAGACACAAAGAAAACGCATTTAGCATCTTTGCCGCAAGAAATACGCAAATAAAATGCATTCAGCATCTTTAAGCCTTTAATTATCAAAATGATATAGGGGAGTTATATATTTGTTATATGAAAATATTTATAGGTCAGTGGCTACACCTGCCTGGGGGACTATGGCTCCGTGCTCTACCCCGCGACTCACCGCTATGTCGTGAAGAAAGAATGTCAATGATTAGTAATAGATATGGGGGGCACTCAAATATCTAGAGCTGTATAAAATGATTACAATGCATTTGGATGCAATTATAAATGTATTAAAGTAATTTGTAATATGTCATCAGGCTTCAAAAATAATTAAAAGCTACTAGTAGTTATCCAACGAATTTTTTAAAATATAAAGAAAAGGAAAAAAATGTATAAAAAATATAGAATTATTTTTAAAAAAAATTTTTTATTTTTTTTTATAATTCATGTGCAGAATTCACTTCATGAGAGATTATTAGTTCGTCATCCAATAACTATGGAGTGTTAGTCATATAAATCATGTCCAAAAAGGTGGCGCTGTTTTTCTCAGTTGTTAGATCATCGTTAGCTGATAATAAATGGCTCAGTCCTCCACTGTTAAGGAAAAATATTCCAGATGTTGATTCAGACAATGATTCAATCAGTTTCTGTTTGGGTAGTATGGAGGTACCGTTCCTTCTCAATGTCAGCAATATATTTAGTATGTTTATCTGATGATCATGTATCCAGTAATTAATATGTCACTTATTTGTGAAGAAGTTTGGATACTATAACTAACCAGATGAGTTTACGATTCAGCTTTACCTCAACGCAATGCATGACTCCTCCTTCACAACCAGTGTTAACAATCATTGGGTCACCACCAATTGCCTGCAAACTTTTATCAATGCTGTTTTTCTTTAAAAAATCCACAAGATGGTTAGCAATAACTTCAGCAGGTTTCTTTTTCGTTAAGTCTTTCTCTGGAGTAAAATGGCAAAGATACCTTCCACCTGGCTCACTGCAAAAAGTGTAATGCTCTTCTTCCACAAAACTTAGAAACTGATGACTTGAGTTATCTGCTTGTAACAGAACTTTAGTGGAATCTTGGCGTCCATCAAAGAAGATACATTCAATCTTGCCTATCCGGCATCGAGCATGAAATTCTTCAAGTGATTTCATGACTTTTTCTTGGGCCCTTTTTACTTTATTGTGATCAACCACAAGTCTGTCTCCTTCAGTAATTAATTCAGCATCCAAAAATGCAGCTGTTGTAATGGCAGCTGTAGCACGTAGACCGACACCATACCTAATACTTTGCAATGCAACATTGAGCAATTGTAATCTAGTATACTGACTTATACTTGAAGTAGAAGGTACATCAGAATCCTCACATGGTATCTGCAAAGGTTCTTCAGAATCTTCATCTTAAACATCAGTTGGCTCTTCATCTTCTTCGGAGAAAAGAACTTCATTTGGTTGTAATGACTGTAATGTTAACTCTTCCTTCCTTTTCTGCTTATATTCCGAAATTCTTCTTACTTCATCTTTTTGCCTCTTCTGCTTTTTAATTTGTCTTCTGTGCTCAGGTAGATCTGGTAATCCACTTTGATCCTGTCCAACAGATCCAACCTTTTCTCTTTGACCATTAATAAACACTAGTTCTTTGACAGGGATCTTCATGTCCTTAGAACAAGAGCAGGAGATGTGCACTTCATGTTAACAGTCAGCACCGCCTGGGCATGGACCCTCAAATTCTGAACAAAGCTGAATCTCAAACTTGCAATTGAGGATGTCAAAGAGCTTGTCTAATGTTGCTATGAAAGCCTCTTTCACTTCAAGTTTTCTTTTGCCAAGTGATATGTTTTTGGCCAGTCTTCAGGACTGTGACTCTTGAATTTAAAATTGGCACCACAAAACAACTGTTTGCTAGCTCCCACTTTTCAAGCACTTTTGGATAAATATCCTTTGCAAGAGTGACTGCTGGGTAATTTCTGACATTCTCTCCACTCTGCTCTCTTAGCAGAAGGCCATATCTTAGAACATCACGCAGAGTTGGGAGTTCAGAAGGCAGCCTTTCTCGACCAGTTCCAATGAAGTTACTCATGTGAGTGGAAGTTGCCAGTCTTGTCTTCCTTTTACTAGCCATGGTTCCGAATTTTCAGATTGTGCAAGTGGAAGAAACTATTCGTGCCTGGAAAAAGAGAGACAAGAAAATGTTACTATTTGTATGATACTATGATAGAAATTGATAAAGTATGACATTAGTAAAAATTATTAAAAAGACACTCTGCTGCAAATGAGTATTGCTAGTTTAAAAACTTTTATGAATGGCATAATTTTTTTTTTACATATTTTATAGTATAATATAAGTAAATTCTTAACCTTAGAGCAAAAGTACAGACAGAAATAATGACAAGGCACTTCTTGAAAGAAGACAGTTTGCTGCGATTTTTACATAAAACGTCAAAATATCACAAAATTGAAGTAGCTATTTACCAAGCAAAACAATGTAATTGCCATTTCTTGTGAATATTATTGTGAATTGCTAACCAAAACACAACTTATTGACCACCCTCATTTTTTGAAAAAAATAATCAAAATATTTGACATGCCCTAATATATATGTGGCTGTCCAAATCGTTTATATTGTTACGTTACCCGTCCAGAGTTGTCAACAGCGGTGTTCTCCTGCTGTGCTCACCAGCTCATAGCGTGGCGTCCTACGTGAGCGGGACCTTCAGCAATGACTTGTCCTCCAGATGGATGCTAAGATACCGGGCAGCTCGCTGTGTCAATGAGTCGGGTTAGGCTGAATATGATGCCGATTTGTTTGAATACTGCAGGGATACCAAACACGTTTTGAAGCACAGTGCTTCTTCCTCAGTGGCCTGCAGTATATGGATTAAGCGTGTCATTTAAAGGGGGATCGCGTCATCTTGGGGAAGTATCCACAAAGAAGGATACATTGTCATTGAAAGACGCATGAAGTTGTGGACATAAAAGTCTGCATGCTGCGTCTCTATCTCTTATATATATAAAAATGAGTGTCTGTCTGTCTGTCTAGACGTCTGTTTGTCTGGACGTTCTTTATGCCCGACCAAACAACTGGACTGAAAGTCACTGGTAAAGGGGTGGTTACTGTGTAAGTCACTGTTAAAGGGGCGGGCACTGAGGAGGCCACTGTTAAAGGGGTGGGCACTGTGGAGGTCACTGTTAAAGGGGCAGGTACTGTGGAGGTCACTGTTAAAGGGGCAGAGACTATGAAGGTAATTGTTAAAGGGGTGGTCAATGTAAAGAGGGACGGGCACTGTGGAGGTCACTGTTAAAGGGGAAGGTACTGTGGAGTTCACTGTTAAAGGGGTGGATACTGCAAAGGTCACTGTTAAAGGGGCGGGCAATGTGGAGGTCACTGTGGAGGGCAGGCACTGTGGAGGTTACTGTTAAAGGGGCGGCCACTATAAAGGTCACTGTTAAAGGGGTTGTCAGTGTTAAAGGGGCGGGCACTGTGGAAGTCACTGTTAAAGGGGCAGGCACTGTGAAGGTCACTTTTAAAGGCGCAACCACTATGAAGGTCACTGTTAAAGGGGCGGGCACTGTTGAGGTCACTGTTAAAGGGGCATGCACTGTGCAGGTCACTGTTAAAAATGCTGTCACTGTAAAAGGGGTGGGCACTGTATAGATCACTGTTAAAGGGGCAGGCACTCTGGAGGTAAATTTTAAAGGGGCGGCCACTCTGGAGGTCAATTAAAAGGAGCAGGCACTGTGGAGGTCATTGTTAAAGGAGCGGCACTGTGGAGGTCATTGTTATGGGGGATACTGTTGATATCCTTTTACGACACACGGAAACATGAAATTAAATAGATGAATTAATTATACCCGTGCAAAGCCGGGTCCTTCTGCTAGTCTTATATAAAGATAGATACGGATGCGAAAATACTTAAATCATTTATGTTATTTGTGCGCTTGTGATAGTATGTAGACAAGAAAGTAAATTTTTGTTGGATGACATAGGCTGGTGTCAAATAAAAGTGGAAGTGAGAAAATGTTTCATTTAGGGATTTCACATGCTTGTATATCCTATTACATATTGTGAATTGTGTGGATCATTTGGTAAATCTCTGACTGTGAGTGCGTTTTCAGTGCGGTTTTTCATGTGTCAAGAGATTAGACATTCATAGAGTACGTTTATTTATCATACTGAGTATATGATGTGTAAATGTGCTGTGGTGATGATTCCTCTATTTTGTTAGCATTTCTTATTTATGTGTTTACATAAATTATTATTCTTTTTGTTTTCTTTCAGACTGTGTTTATATATGTGATGTTATGTCTGGTGTTTAATTGATTTACTCTTTGTTTCATATAAAAGCTCGAATACTTGGATGTTATTTGATAAATCCCTGAGAGTGAAGTGCATTTTCCGTGCGGTTTTTCATCTGAATTGATAAGGAACGGTACCTCCATACTACCCAAACAGAAACTGATTGAATCATTGTCTGAATCAGCATCTGGAATCTTTTTCCTTAGCAGTGGAGGACTGAGCCATTTAATATCAGCTAACGATGACATGATTTAAATGACTATCACTCCATTGTTATTGGATGACTGAACTAATAATCTCTCATGAAGTGAATCCCTTTTTTTTTTTTTTTTTTTTTTAATAACTATATTTTTTATTATTTTTTTCCCCTTCATTTATATATATAAAAAAAAATTGTTGGATAACTACTAGTAGCTTTTAATCATTTTTGAAGCCTATGACATATTACGAATTACTTTAATACATTTATAATTGCATCCAAATATATTGTAAAGGTTTTATACAGCTCAAGATATTTGAGTGCCACCCATATCTATTACTAATCATATATTTGTTATATATTCACAATATATTTGTAATATGATTGAAGCATTTTCATGAGATACCCAAGATATGTGGACATTATGGGGAAGTAACATGGACATTAGACTCCAATTGAGATAAATTGGGATATGGGCATAAAACATCTGATCCGGTCCATATGTTATTCTCCACCGAACCTACACCTCTCCTAAGTGATACTCCCCTATATAGGGAGCCAAGGTCCAATATGCAGTCAACCACTGATGAAGGAGCAGTAAGCCCCAAAACGCATTTGGTGACAAGACATAGAGACTGTATATTGGGGCTAATATACCCATAGGCATCAATGTCTGGACCTGATGAAATTGCTTTATTAACCAACAGGAGCGCTCCGTTATCATTAGCAGCAGAGCATTTTCAAGCGCAGGATATATCGGCGAGCTTCTAAGCACTGGGACGCCGGCTCAGCACAAATACCGAAAGACTGCTGCGATATACCCGCCTGCTGCGGCCACCAACAACGCTGATACAGCGCAACTATCTAAGGACTGCTGAGATACATCTAACCGTATGCTGCGGCCACCTAATATACTGACATATACAAGGACTGCCTCGATACATCTATATATCCCCCGCATAACTCCGGGTCAACGGACAGGTAATGTAGCCACCAATACATATATCTACTAACATTAATGAAGAAGCAATGCAAATAGAAACTTATCAGCAGACGAACATTGAGTAAGTATTTACGGCCATTTAAGGGCAAGCAACACATCCAGCATTTACATATTGGTGAACACATAAGGAGTGTGTTGCATATCATGCAAAATTGAAGATATTCTTTATGACATCCATTTTATCACTTCTAATATTTTTATCTTTATTATTTATCCAATGTATTCTCCATATTTTTAGGTGATTTAGGTTATATTTGCCTTATGTACATAATAGGCAAAGGTTATGGAACATTGATCCACACATATTTGAACTGAATGCTTAGCACTAGGATAACTGACGTTACATTTGTTTTGACCAATGCTTTATATGTCATGATTACTTAGTACCAATATGCAATCAGGATTTAACATGGGATGTGTATGTAACATTCAGTAACACAATTTGTTTATATGTTTTTTCTATACTAGTTGTTTTAGAATTAAAGGTTTTTATATTGCCATTTGAATATTCCCTGTGTCCTCCAGATATTTTGTGTGCCCTACAATTATTATTTTTTTTTTAATATAGTCACCTCCCCTTTTATCTTTCTTCACCACTTCTATCCCACAAAAAGTTGAGTCTGCAAAATTTCCTTCAAGTTTATAATGTCATGGGGGCGGAGCCTGACCTCGCTTCATGGCGGTTGCATCTGAATAGAGCTCCCGTCACCAAGCTCTCCATAAGCCTGTCTTCAGCACATTCTGCCTACTATGGTGAAGATTCAGCCTAAAGAACTAGTAGCTAAGATGTCCAGCGTAAGTAAAAACGCTAAACAGGACAAATCTATGGAAAAATGCCTGAATAAACCCAGACCTCGCGCTGATACAGTGCAGCCTAAGATGGCGCAGGCTGGCGCGAAGCCGCGGGACGGAGAGGCCGGAGGCCTGGTGGATAGTTCAGACGCAGAAGAGGATTATAGTGTTGTCTCTTTGGGGGCGACTGCCGAATCTCCGCTGACTGCAGCTTACCTAGACAAAGCCCTGTGCAAGGCCTTAGCCCCGTTGGCTGCGGATCTCTCTCACATTAAAGCTGACATCCGCCATAATGGAGACAGGGTTGAAACCCTGAAACAACGTGGCGAGGATCAACAACTCTTCAATGTCGCGGTCAGACAATCCTTGACCTCATGTCAAACGGCCCTTAACGACTCCATCGCAATGATAGAAGACCAAGAAAATAGGAGTCGTAGGAAGAACTTGCGGATAAGAGGCTACCCTGAGGCCCCCGACAAAGAAAATCTGTTCAGCGCTATGAAGGAACTTTTTACCTTTTTAGTAGGTGCCGATCGTGCCGCTTCCATAATAGTGGAGCGCGTACATCAATCCCTCAGGTCCAAGCCCTTACCCTCGGAGAATCCGAGAGATATCATCTGTGGACTCCTTAGTTATAGAGATACAGAGGTCTTACTGAAGAAAGCGCGGGATCTCCCTGATATCTTTATTGGAAGTGCAGAAGTCCAAGTGTTTCAAGATATCTCGCCTGCCACGCTGCAAAAGAGAAGGGTGATGAAGCCCCTGACTGTGACACTGAGAGAAGCTGGGATTAACTACCGCTGGTTATTCCCATTCGGTCTCCCGATCACCGCAAGGAATAAGAGATTTACCATTCGTGCCCCAAGCGATCTGGAGCAAATATGGGAACCCTTGGGCCTAACTCCGATTAAGGTCCCTTTGTGGCTCCCAGTCTCTATAGTACCTGACTCGCCTGCTCTCAAGATTCCGTCTAGCTGGTCAACGGTCAGAAGACAAAAGTCCCACAAACAACAACGCTCTTTCCAGCCTGACTCCAACGACTGAGAGAGGGACGGAGGTGACTTACATTCATCTTCTTACAAGTTCCAAGAGTTCCTGGGGACTGTCTTTGCTTTACCTGGTTGGACTCTCATTTCTTTTGCATTTATGTGTTAGTTAATCTGCGGAGGTACTAGCGGCCTTAATACTTCTTGCCCATTGTATAGGTTTCTTCATAGATGGAGGTAATCGTGATTGGCCTTCTCTTGATAGCTTTTTATGCTGGCTATAATTTAGACCCGCCTAAGTAGCTATCAGGTTCAGACGTGACAAGCTTATATGGGATAAGACAAGGTAGTTACTTAGCCTCTAACGTTTAAAATAAGGTTGATCTGTTTTAAGCGCCTTTCTAAGTGAATTTTACATACACCATGGAGGTGAACTCTCCTTATGCCTAATATAAGCAGGCTTATGTGTGGAGAGTTTGGGCGGATCAGGCGTCTTTTTTCTCTTTTTTTGTTTTATCTGCCCCAGCTCTAGCTCCATTGGAGCCTTGTATTTCTACTATTTGTTCATTTTATTGTTCATTATGTTTATTCATGTGTTAACACAACTCTGGATCATTTTTGGGGTGAGCGGGTCGCTAATAGGCAGACTTCCTCCTGAGAAACTATTATGGCCCCAGTGAACTTAACAATAGACTCCCTTAATGTGAAGGGTTGTAACCACCCAGTCAAAAGGAGCCGTATTATGCAGTTGCTCAGGAGGGAGTCAGCAGACATCCTGCTACTGCAGGAGACCCATTTCAAGAAAGGGCGCATCCCTAGTATGAACAGGTCAGGTTATTCCACTTGGTATCACGCCTGTTTTGACAAAGCCTCTAGAGGAGTCAGCATAGGTATTGTAATGCAAGGCACCAACAAACAGACCAGTGATGAAAGCAAAAAGGTGTTTATTCACCAGAAACATAAACGTCCAGGACACTTGCTGGTAACAAGGAATAATAACAAAAACCAGGCAAGGAGATTCCAGGAATAGTCCCAACCAGTGCTGAATGATGCTGTGCACTTGGCAGTCGAGTCACTCCAGATCTTGGGTCCGCTGCAAAGGACAAAGTTCCTGGCAGTCTTCAGTCACTAGCAGTTGTGACCTATACCTGGTTGAGGGAAAATAACAGTGGGCACTGATCTCCCTGAGAGACCTCCTTTTAAATGCCTGCTGACCAATCACAGGGTGCCAAGTGTCCACTACCATAGGTGAACAAATTGCCCTGCACCTGAGTACATGGCCTAAGGCAATCACAAGTTGATTAACCCATGGCTGGCTCCCTAATCCACTTTGCTCTTGTGAGTCAGTCTATTATGCGCCACTGGTCGACGAAGCGCATAAGAAGCGCGTACTCGCGACCGTGTATCCCTTTGCGAACCTGCCCTCGTGCGTACGCACGGACGCATGATTGACTCAGCGCGAGTATGCGAGCGCGTGGACCCAGATGCGGAAACGGAAGTCGCAGGAGACACCGGAGACAACCCTGGCCGCGGCATCTTGTCACTCGCCTGGCCACTCTGTCCCCGGGACTCCGACGGTCCTCCCCTCCGATGTCCACGCGAACGCATCCCCGCACTGGCTCGCAAAGGGGTCAGCGCTGGTGCATCAGAGACACGCATAACCTGTCCCGCAACTCCACGAGGACCCCTCTTGGTTCCCCTGGAGTGCAAAGCAGGTGAGGATCTTACATTACCCCCCCCCTCGAGGAGGCGGCTCTGAAGACTCCAAGCAAGCTTTCCCCGGATTATCCCGGTGAAAGGCTGCCACCAACTCATCCGCATGCACCTGGCGAGCAGGTATCCAACATCTCTCCTCTGGACCAAAACCCTTCCAGTCCACCAAGTATTGAAGAGACCTTTGGACAAAACGAGAGTCCAAAATTCTGTTCACCTCGAACTCCGGTACCCCTTGGACCTCCAGCGGGGATGGGGTCTGAATGAAGGGAGCGGAGTTGGCTGCCGATTTGAGAAGTGAAACATGAAAGGTGTTCACTCCTCGGATCGACGGTGGAAGAGCAACCTTGTACGTAACTCGGTTGATCTTTTGGGTCACTGGGTATGGGCCAATGAATCGAGGACCCAACTTGGAAGATGGCTGGCGCAGCGGAATGTTCCGGGTGGAGACCCACACCTGATCTCCCACCTTAAACTTTTGCTCTACGGTGCGATGACGATCAGCAAACTTCTTCTGTTGCGCCACCGCACTGCGGAGATTCCGCTGGGCCGACGACCAAATGGGATGTCTATCCTCGAACCATTGATCCACCACCGGTGAGTCAGTGGAGGGTCCGGCCAAAGAAGAGAGTCTTGGATCCCTGCCCCCCACGCACCTGAACGGAGACATCTTAGTGGAAGCATGCTCAGAGTTGTTATAAGCCACCTCCGCAAAGGGTAGATACGCTGCCCATTCCTCCTGGCAGTCTGACACGAAGCACCGGAGATATTGCTCCAGGGTCTGGTTAGTCCTTTCCGTCTGACCGTTGGTCTCTGGGTGAAAACCAGAAGAAAAAGACAAATTAATACCCAATCGGGAGCAGAGAGAACGCCAGAAGCGAGAGATGAATTGCACTCCTCTGTCTGAAACAATGTCATCCGGCGCTCCGTGTAATCGAAAGACATGATTCAAGAACAGATCTGCCAATTCTCTGGCCGAGGGCAATCCAGGGAGTGGGATAAAATGGGCCATCTTACTAAAACGGTCCACCACTACCCAGATTACCGTACTTCCAGAGGACCTTGGCAAATCTGTGATGAAATCCATGGAAATGTGAGTCCATGGAGCCTGGGGAATTGGCAGTGGGAGTAAAGTCCCAGAAGGGGCAGACCGGGACGGTTTACATCTGGCACAAAAAGTACATGCCTGGATATAGGCCTTAACATCCACGGACATGTTGTGCCACCACACGTGACGTTTAACAAGGGCAAGTGTTTTCTTAACACCCAAATGCCCGGCAGACTTTGAGTCATGAAGCTGTTGGATGACCTTCAATCGAAGGTTAATGGGTACAAACCATCGACCCTCGGGTTTGTCAGGTGGACTCTCTGCCTGTGAAGGCTCAAGAAGAGAGGACAAGTCCTCCATTACTTCTGCGGCCCCCAGGGCAGCAAGAAAACATTTAGTTGGGAGAATGGTTTCTGGCTCAGAGTCCAGGGCGGAAGCAGCCTCGGGGAAGCAGCGGGACAGGGCATCTGCCTTCACATTTTTGGAACCCGGTTTATAAGTGAGGCGGAAATTGAAGCGGGTGAAAAACAATGCCCACCGGGCTTGTCGGGAGTTGAGTCTTTTGGCACTCTCTAGATCAGGGGTGCACAACCTTTTCTGGTTGGGGGCCACATTGTCAACCTGAACCAATTCCAAGGGCCGAAAATAAACTTTAAAGGGGTATTACCAAGTGAAATACTATATTTAAGGCATATTGAACATACAGTATATATTATAAATGTCTAGTTACACTTCCAGGACTCCCATCTAATGGGACAATACATTAAAGATTCATGTGAGCAGCCACAAGACATAGACATACATGTCTGCTACCAGGTGGTTGGGGGCCGCATAGAATGGTATTGAGGGCCGCATGTGGCCCCCGGGCCGCAGGTTGTGCACCCCTGCTCTAGATGTTCTGATGGGATGTTCTGCACCCTCTAGCCAATGTCTCCACTCTTGAAAAGCCAATCTTACTCCTAGAAGCTCTCTATTGCCGATATCATAATTACACTCGGCTGGAGAGAGCTTCCGAGAGAAGAAGGCACAGGGATGTAACCTCTCAGGGTCCCCAGAATACTGTGAGAGAACTGCCCCTACACCGACCTCTGAGGCATCGACCTCGAGAACAAAAGGTCTGGAGGTGTCTGGATGAGTAAGAATTGGTGCCGTGCAAAAGGCCTGTTTCAGCGTCTCAAAGGCTCTGACTGCCTCTCTCGTCCACTTAGAAGGATTAGCTCCCTTCTTAGTGAGGTTGGTGAGAGGTACTACTATCGCAGAAAAATTCTTAATAAACTTGCGGTAGAAGTTGGCAAAGCCTAAGAAACGCTGCAACCCCTTAAGATCCTTAGGCTGAGGCCAATCCAAGACAGCAGAAAGTTTGGATGGGTCCATAGCCAATCCCTTTTCTGAGATAATGTACCCCAGGAAAGGCAACTCCTTCACCTCAAACAGACACTTCTCAAGTTTGGCATAGAGGCGGTTCTCCCTCAGCTTCTGGAAAACCTGACACACGTGTCTCCGATGAGAGACCAAATCCGAAGAGTAGATTAGTATGTCATCTAGATAGACAACAACACATCTATCCAAGAAATCTCTGAGAACATCGTTGATGAACTCCTGGAAGACCGCGGGAGCATTACAGAGACCGAAAGGCATCACGAGATACTCGTAATGCCCGTCTCTGGTATTAAATGCGGTCTTCCATTCGTCACCCTCTCTAATGCGAACTAAATTATAAGCACCCCTTAAATCGAGTTTGGTGAAGACTCGGGCCCCTGCCACCTGAGAAAACAGATCATCAATCAGAGGCAGTGGATACCGATTCTTCACCGTAATCCGATTAAGTGCACGATAATCGATGCAAGGTCTCAAGCCTCCATCCTTCTTCTCCACAAAGAAGAATCCAGCTCCAGCAGGGGAAGTGGATGGACGAATGAAATTCTTCTCAAGGTTCTCTTTAATATACTCCCGCTGAGCCTGAACCTCAGGCCCAGTGAGATTATAAAGATGCCCTCGTGGTGGCATGGTACCTGGCAACAGGTCTATAGGACAATCATATGACCTGTGGGGAGGTAACACATCAGCCCCCTGAGGACTGAACACATCTCGGAAATTATGATACTGCTGTGGTAAAGTACTTAATACTTCCATGGAGGCTAGTGACAGGTCGGGACGAATGCACTTAGTAAGGCATTCCGTACTCCACTGACAAATAAGACCCGAACGCCAGTCCATTACTGGATTATGGAGCCTTAACCAAGGGAGACCCAAAATCACGGGAGTGGATGGCATGTCAAGGACAAAAAGGCTTAAGGTCTCCCGATGATCAGCCCCCACCGTTACCTGTATTCCCGGAGTCATCCACACTGCACGACCATCTTGAAGAGGGGAACCATCAATCGCGGTCACTGACATGGTGGTTTTCGGCTGGATCAACGGGATGCCAAGTCGACAAACCAAGGTTGAGTCCACAAAATTCCCAGCGGCCCCAGAATCGATTAGTGCTGAAAACTCATGGACCTTGTCTTGCCACCGTAAGGATATGGATACCATCACCCGGCTTGGAGGAGGGATAATAGCACCTAGGGGGTTCTCCTCTATGCCCCCTAGGTTCATTCGTTTCCCGCCGGAAGGAGGGGACAGGTTTTAACGAGGTGTCCAGACTTTCCGCAAAATAGGCACAGGCCTTTCTGTTGGCGACGAGCTCGTTCTGCCTGTGTGAGATGGGAGGATCCAACCTCCATTGGCTCTTCGGCCAATTTAAGAGGCCCTGGATGTGGTCGAGAGGATGAAAACCGAGACGACCGTTCCACTCGCCTCTCACGGATTCGCCTGTCGGCATCGATTGCCTGAGAGATAGCCATTTCCAACGAGAAGGGGGTAGGCAAGGCCAAAAGAAGATCCCGGACCGCATCCGAAAGTCCCAAACGGAAGCGATGGCGTAGGGCTGCGTCGCCCCAGGTGGTGAAAGCTGCCCATCGCCTGAATTCTGCAGCGTATTCTTCAGCTGGGCGGCGGCCTTGTTGAATATGCTCAAGATTGGTCTCTGCGGTGCGAGTACGATCCGGGTCATCGTAAATCACAGCCATAGCCTCGAAGAAGGCGTCCACTGAGGAAAAAGCTGTATGGTCTTGAGGCAAATTAAATGCCCAACGTTGGGGGTCTCCACGTAGCAGTGACATTACAATCCCAATTCTCTGCCTGAGAGTGCCAGAAGCCATCGGACGCAACTGGAAATAAAGGAAACAGGAGTCCCTGAAGTTTAAGAACTCCTGTCGCTCTCCTGTGAAGGGGTCAGGCAGAGGGATCTTAGGTTCTGTTTGATGCCTTGCGATAGTGACGGGTAGTGCTGAGGCTCCCTGGATCAGCTGCTGAACCTCCTCCATCACAGTTGTCAGTTGCTCTTGGATTTGCGCTGCAGAGGCTGCTGGTATATTTGGGCGTCGTTGGAACAGCAGGTTAACGGCTCCCGTTAATTCACTCAGCTGCTGCTGGATCTTGTCCATGGCAACTGTTAGTTGGGCCCACTGTTCTGTAATGCAAGGCACCAACAAACAGACCAGTGATGAAAGCAAAAAGGTGTTTATTCACCAGAAACATAAACGTCCAGGACACTTGCTGGTAACAAGGAATAATAACAAAAACCAGGCAAGGAGATTCCAGGAATAGTCCCAACCAGTGCTGAATGATGCTGTGCACTTGGCAGTCGAGTCACTCCAGATCTTGGGTCCGCTGCAAAGGACAAAGTTCCTGGCAGTCTTCAGTCACTAGCAGTTGTGACCTATACCTGGTTGAGGGAAAATAACAGTGGGCACTGATCACCCTGAGAGACCTCCTTTTAAATGCCTGCTGACCAATCCCAGGGTGCCAAGTGTCCACTACCATAGGTGAACAAATTGCCCTGCACCTGAGTACATGGCCTAAGGCAATCACAAGTTGATTAACCCATGGCTGGCTCCCTAATCCACTTTGCTCTTGTGAGTCAGTATATTATGCGCCACTGGTCGACGAAGCGCATAAGAAGCGCGTACTCGCGACCGTGTATCCCTTTGCGAACCTGCCCTCATGCGTACGCACGGACGCATGATTGACTCAGCGCGAGTATGCGAGCGCGTGGACCCAGATGCGGAAACGGAAGTCGCAGGAGACACCGGAGACAACCCTGGCCGCGGCGTCTTGTCACTCGCCTGGCCACTCTGTCCCCGGGACTCCGACGGTCCTCCCCTCCGATGTCCACGCGAACGCATCCCCGCACTGGCTCGCAAAGGGGTCAGCGCTGGTGCATCAGAGACACGCATAACCTGTCCCGCAACTCCACGAGGACCCCTCTTGGTTCCCCTGGAGTGCAAAGCAGGTGAGGATCTTACAGGTATACATAACAACCTACCTTTTGTTATGGCCTCTATTATATCTGATCCGGAGGGGAGATATATTTTATTGAGAGGTAAATTGGGCTCAAGAGAGATTACAGTCTGCAATTTGTACGCACCAAACAGTGGTACGGCAAAGTGGCTGTGCAAAATTCTCACCATTATTTCGCAGTTTTCATCAGGCCTTTTACTAATAGGAGGTGATATCAATCTCACCCTGAACCCGGCACTGGATTCCTCGACGGGGAGATCAGTTGTTCCAGCGTCATTGCTGAGGAAATTAAATAAGCAATTGCTTGACATGGGGATGTGTGATGTATGGAGATCTACCCATGGGGACACTAAAGATTATACTTTCTATTCGGTCCCTCACAAGTCCTACCATAGGTTGGACTACATATTTATTCCTGACAGGTCGCTTATTAATGTATGTAGGTCAGACATACTTGGGATCACGGTCTCAGATCATGCTCCTATAGTATGCGTAGTAGTTATCCCAGGATTAGAGGGGTTTCAGTGGAGCTGGCGGATGAATCCCACGATATTGGAATCCACCTCACAGGTCACAACTTTTCCCAATCTTTGATATATTGAGGTCTCGACTGTTCACCCTCGCCTCCTACCAATGGGTATAGCTTCGCCACTTTCTTTGCCACAGAGAGGGGGGACAGTACTAACTTCTCAAACTCAGTTAAGGATCTCTGTAGAGGATACTTCACTGTCAACTCCCCACACACAGCTTTGATATGTGATTTTGCTAAGAAGAAACCTGGGGATTCAGTAATCGAGCACGGGAGGGCTGTTAAAATGGAAGTTTCTATATTTGGAGTGGTGTCACCTAGTTTTACTGATGCTAGAAAATTCCACACCTGTGGTTTGTCTAAGTTGTTATGTTCTAGGAGGTCTGGCAATAAACTCACCGGGAGTAGTGGAGATGGGTCAGGGGCCAGTTTCCCTTTCATTTCTTTCCAGGTTTTACTGAGACTACACATCAAGGGATCCATTGTTTTGTCATTATGTGTGTTTTTATCTGGGAGCCATAAGTGTTTTTGAAAACACTTACCTACACTATGGCTACAAATTGCTTGGACATCTGGTTGTCTTTTGGGGTCCACCATTTCCAGCCATCTATTAAGCTGTATCGCTTTATAGTATCTGGATATGTCTGGTAAGCCCAGCCCTCCTTTCTCTTTGTGTCTAGTTAGGATTTCGTGTGGTATCCTAGACCTTCTACCGTTCCATAGGAACCTTGAGAACATACTTCTCATACTCTGTAGGAAGGATTTAGGAAGCCAGATCGGTACTAATTGCATGGTATATAGGACTTTCGGCATGACGTATGCTTTCAGGACGTTTTTTCTTCCCATCCAAGAGAGATAGGGTAAGTTATGAGTATGTAGCAAGCGCTGAACATCCTTCATAAGCGGGATATAATTGTGTTGGTACAGATCTTGTGTACTACTAGGGATCGAGATCCCTAAATATTTAATTGGTCCTCTGGTCCATTGAAATGGAAGACGGGCCTTCAAGGGGGCAATCCTGGACTTGGGTATAGAAACATTCATTATCTCCGATTTAGAGTGGTTAACTTTGAAGTCTGATAAAGAGCTGTATTCGCCTATTTTCTCAATCAGCGGGGACAGTCCCTTCTCCGGATCTCTGACTAAAAACAATAAGTCATCTGCAAATGCAGTACATTTTAGTTCCCTCTTGCCATACTTAATTCCCAGAATTTCTGGGGTCTGTCTAACTAGTTGTAAGATTGACTCTGCTACTAGGATGAACAGTGAGGGGGACAGAGGACATCCTTGCCTAGTGCCATTGGTTATGTCGAAAGAAGGGGAAAGCGTGCCATTTACCTTTAGTCTGGCGTATGGATTTTTGTATAGTGTAAATATCGCAGTTATGAAAACTTCCGGAAACAGGTGACAACTTTAAGCTGAAAATTGTCTGATTATTTTAGAATTAATGATACTCCAGAGGCCTCCCCAGCTTCTGTTTGGGAGGCTCATAAATTAGTTATTCGTGGAGAAATGATTTCGCTTAGCTCATATCTTAAAAAGAAGCGACAGGAGCAAGTCACCTCACAACAGCTCAGGCCTACTTACGACTCAGGCACAGACAATATGCCCACGGCGATAAAGGCAATAAGCTCATGTCTATACTAGTAAAAAAACAGATCCAACGCTCCTTCATCAGTCAAATGGTAGATGAAAAGGGCAAAAAACATACCTCTCCCTCAGGCATAGCAGGAATCTTTGCCAGGTTCTACCAATCCCTCTATAACATTAGACCAGGAGAACGAGAAGGGGAACCTACTCTTAGATCCCAATCAATGAAAACCTTTTTGGATGCTCTCGTTTTGCCGGTAATTCCTGAGGAAGCCAAAACCTCTCTAGTAGCTCCAATCACTTTGGAAGAAGTGAGCAAAATCTTATCCACTGTCCCCAAAGACAAAAGCCCGGGCCCTGACGGGCTACCTGTTAATTACTACAAGAAATTCTTCCCCACCATAGGCCCCCATTTAGTTAAGTATTTCAACTCACTGCTTTCAGGAGCCCTACCAGCGAAACAAAATTTAGAAGCTTATATAGTGGTCATACCGAAGCCTGATAAGAACCCCGAATCTCCAGCAAGCTATAGACCGATTTCTCTGCTAAATGCAGATTTTAAGTTATGGGCAAAGATCCTAGCCCATAGGGTGGCTCCGCTGTTGCCTGGATTGGTGTCTCCTGAGCAAACAGGCTTTGTGGGGGGTAGAGAGTGCAGAGACAGCACATTTCGAGTTTTGCAGGCAATTGATTATGCTCTGAAATATTGGACCCCTCTCGCTCTACTCAGCACAGATGCTGAGAAAGCATTTGACAGAGTGGATTGGGGTTTTATGCAGTCCGCCCTTAAAAGGTTCGGCTTTCCCCAGATCTTCATTTCTGCTGTGCTCTCTCTGTACTCCTCCCCCCATGCAAGAGTACGTGTTAATGGGATATTATCCCCCTCATTCCCTATAACTAATGGGACTCGGCAAGGCTGCCCACTCTCCCCTTCACTATTCATTCTATGCCTGGAGACACTGATCCAGGCAATACGGCAGGAGGAGACAGTGGTGGGACTACAAGTTGGACCGGTGCCACATAAAGTGGCGGCATTTGCAGACGACATGCTCCTACTATTGTCTAAACCTACTGAAGCTTTCCCAGCTTTACTTGGTTTGCTGGAGACATTCGGGGACATGTACAATTTTAAAATAAACTTTGCCAAATGCAACGCTCTCGCCATTAATCTCCCCCAAAGTACCGTCTCAAACTTAGCCGCTAATTTCCCCTTTAAATGGGCTACTACACACATTAATTATTTGGGAATAAATATCACCTCTAAGTCTTCGCAGCTTTGTGATCTTAATTATACCCCTATCCTGAAAGAGGTTAAAAAACAATTAGATGAACTGCGTATCCCCTTCATGTCCTGGCTAGGGAGGGTACACATGATAAAGACCTATGTTCTCCCTAAAATCCTTTATACTATACAGACACTCCCGGTGTATGTTCCCGAACAATTCTTCACAACTCTGCGCAAAGCTCTCTCTTCCTTTATCTGGAAACAAACCAAACCCCGAATATCTCATAATATACTGATACGCCAGAAACATAAAGGTGGAATCGGATTGCCAGATTTTAAATACTACTATCTATCCTCCTTCCTTCGGCTACATTCAGAAATATTAAACCCTAATAATCACAAATTAGGTTGTCAAATAGCGAGACAAGTTCTCACCCCTACTGAAATAGCTAACTTATGGAAGGTCAGGACGGCCACTGTCTCACTCACACAACGTCATCGCTGGGTCTTCTCGAATTCTTCACCCCTCTACCAAGGTTTACTTTCAGCATGGCAGAAACTGTCGCATCTATTGGGTCTCCAGTCACACCCATCGCCTTTAATGCCAATTAAACTCCTCCCATATTATATGCTAAATGGTTACTCAGATACATATAACATGTGGCCGCGGCTAGGTAATCATACTACTGGTGACATACTGAAAGACAAACGGGTACCACATGAAGATGATATTCTGGTGTCACTCAAGTTGGATAGCTGGTCCACATTACATTATGCCCACTTTAGTTTTTTCTGTAGGCGATATTTGGATATGACCCGCACTAGCTATCTCCCCTCCTGGTATGATGTCCTTTTGACTTCAGTTTCACCAGTGAAGAAAGTTCTTTCATTGATATATAACAAAACTCTGGAGACTAACTCTGAGATCACTCCCTCTTTTATTTCTCAATGGGAAAAGGATATGGGTGCCCCTCTTATGGCATCGGACACAGTGGAAATTCTTCGTCATTCCCACAGCTATTCTAGATGTGTCCGTATACAGGAGAACTCTTATAAACTAGTAACCCATTGGTACCGAGCCCCCGCTATATTGCACAAAATGGACCCCACCGTCTCCCCATATTGCTGGAGATGCCACAGAGATTTGGGCACTAATTACCACGTGTGGTGGACATGCTCGGGAATCACAGAGTTTTGGGGAATGGTGTCAAAGGACATACAGTCTATCTGTTCTATAAGTACTCCTTTAACTCCCAAAATAGTCCTCCTGAACCTACCAACTAAAGATTACCCTCTTTCCAAAATTTTGCTGGTTCCGCACCTAATAGCGGCAGCTAAAATCCTTGTCCCACGCCACTGGCTCTCGACAGAACCTCCGTCTAGAGGGGAGTGGATAGACAGAGTTAGAGAAATATGTAGATTTGAGGAGCTATCCAGCTGGGAAACTTTCACTCACGATAGATATCTTAAACAATGGGCGCCTTGGTTTACCTGGTGTGTCTCAAATGGGTAAAATCACTTGATGCCTTTAACTTCTCACCTAGACTCAGACCTCCCCAACTGCTATGGTCTTCCGACATCTCTAACAAATAGGCCCCTATATATTGACAACCGGCCTACCCCTTCTATGTCTTAGGGACATTGCTCATCTAACTTCACCATACCAATTGCAGTGACTCTGCTTTGCCCATATATAGTGTGATCCAGGTTATGTGTTTTTTGATTATTGTTTATTTTATGTTGTTTGCTTGAATGCCTTTATGCATTATAGTCTTTCCAGATGTATCAGGCATATGATGTAAAGGGAAATAACATTATCTTGTGTGATGATGCATTGACGTGCAGTATGTACACAAACTTGAATGTATACCCTGTACTTATTTGTCTTGCCTTAATAAACAAAGATTTGAAAGAAAGAAAGTTTATAATGTCATGACAATGGATGCCCTCAAACTTCCTTTGAATATTGTATACATGTTCCCCCATCCTTTTCTTTAATTGTCTTTTTGTGATGCCGATGTAAATCTTAACACAGGGACATGTTATTGCATATATCACTCCCCAGCTGTTACATGCGATATATTCCCTAATGTTCTGCTTTTATGATCCCTCCCTGTTTCCTATTTGAATCTGTATTTTATTATTTTGCGACTTTTTACAACCTGCACATTTTTTACATTTTTTACATGGATAGAATCCTTTCAATCGACCTTCCTCCTTGTGATGTTTCACGTTCTTATTTGTGGCCATGCATCTACTCGTGGATGCCACCATATTTCCTATGTTTTTTGCCTTTCAGTAGACAAATCTCGGTATAGTAGGAATAAAATCTCCAACTATTTTATCCTCCTTTAAAATATCCCAATATTTACTGATGATCTTAAAATACATCGCTGGGCCATTATATGGTATAATGATGGGTGGAATAGTTTCTTGCTCTGTTTTTATTTTTACCATCCCTTTATCTTCAAGTAAGGCCTGTCTATTTAGTTGTCCTATTTTAAATTTTTCCCTATCAGTTTTTTTTTTTTGCTGTAACCCTTAGATTCAAACCTTTTTTGCATATGTTCTGCCTCTCTTTCATATTCTTCTACTTTCGTGCAGTTCCTTTTTATGCGTAGGTTTCTCTGTATATTTTCTAACCATCGCGGTAAGTGGCAACTTTCTATGGAAATAAAACTATTCGCATCCGTTGGTTTATTGAATGTTTTTGTACATATTTTATCCCCTTCAATATACACTCACCTAAAGAATTATTAGGAACACCTGTTCTATTTCTCATTAATGCAATTATCTAGTCAACCAATCACATGGCAGTTGCTTCAACGCATTTAGGGGGGTGGTCCTGGTCAAGACAATCTCCTGAACTCCAAACTGAATGTCAGAATGGGAAAGAAAGGTGATTTAAGCAATTTTGAGCGTGGCACGGTTGTTGGTGCCAGACGGGCCAGTCTGAGTATTTCACAATCTGCTCAGTTACTGGGATTTTCACGCACAACCATTTCTAGGGTTTACAAAGAATGGTGTGAAAAGGGAAAAACATCCAGTATGCGGCAGTCCTGTGGGCAAAAATGCCTTGTGGATGCTAAAGGTCAGAGGAGAATGGGCCGACTGATTCAAGCTGATAGAAGAGCAACGTTGACTGAAATAACCACTAGTTACAACCGAGGTATGCAGCAAAGCATTTGTGAAGCCACAACACGCACAACCTTGAGGCGGATGGGCTACAACAGCAGAAGACCCCACCGGGTACCACTCATCTCCACTACAAATAGGGAAAAGAGGCTACAATTTAAACAAGCTCACCAAAATTGGACTGTTGAAGACTGGAAAAATGTTGCCTGGTCTGATGAGTCTCGATTTCTGTTGAGACATTCAAATGGTAGAGTCCGAATTTGGCGTAAACAGAATGAGAACATGTATCCATCCTCTGATGGCTACTTCCAGCAGGATAATGCACCATGTAACAAAGCTCGAATCATTTCAAATTGGTTTCTTGAACATGACAATGGGTTCACTGTACTAAAATGACCCCCACAGTCACCAGATCTCAACCCAATAGAGCATCTTTGGGATGTGGTGGAACGGGAGCTTCGTGCCCTGGATGTGCATCCCTCAAATCTCCATCAACTGCAAGATGCTATCCTATCAATATGGGCCAACATTTCTAAAGAATTCTATCAGCACCTTGTTGAATCAATGCCACGTAGAATTAAGGCAGTTCTGAAGGCAAAAGGGGGTCCAACACCGTATTAGTATGGTGTTCCTAATAATTCTTTAGGTGAGTGTATATCGTCAAGTCTAAAAAGTTTATCTCTTTACTACTGTAACTAGGTGCAAATTCTAAGTAAAAATAATTTTTTTAATACTTTTAAAAAACTCCTGTAACTTTTCTTCACCCCTTTCCCATATAAAAACCACATCATCAATAAAACGCCGCCACAGGACGAGGCCCGCCCAGAGCTCGCCATTTGTGTGGATATGTAGGTGCTCCCACCACCTCACGTATAAATTCGCGAAACCCGGTGCGAACCTTGTCCCCATCGCAGTCCCCCACGTCTGGAGGTAAAAATTTTCATTATAAATAAAATAATTTCTCTGTAAAATAAACATAATACATTTCCCTATATATTCAATCTGAGCTTCTGGCATTTCACCCTTAGCTTTTAAAAAGAATTTGGCTGCATCACACACATTCTTAATCTCAATGACAGTGTATAGTGACTTGACATCAAGTGTGCCAATTATATAACTATCGTTCCATCTAATGTCACCTAAAATTTGTAACGTATGTTTGGTGTCAGTACGTGGGGAGAGATTGTGCATATGGTTGCAGATGCTAATCTACATACAGTATCTAGAAAGAGAGCTTGTGAGGCAATCTATCCCAGACACAATGGGTCTACCTGGCGGGTTTTGCCTGTTTTTATGTATTTTAGGGTTATGATAAAATGCCGCAATTTTTGGATATTGTATATTAATAAATGCTGCTTCTTTTTTATGTAGAATCTCTTGGCTCCCCCCTATTTGGACAAGCTTTTTCAGCTCTTTTGTAAAACGCGCTGGAAAAAAGTTTGGCACTCGCAACCATTCGTAGTTGTATAGTGACGTCACTAGTTGCTCCTTGAGAGAGCGAGATGCAATTCTAAACAAACGGAATCGCACGACCGGCCGGGGCGCGATCCATAGCCTAGGTATCAGACCCGTTACAGCTTAAGTCCCACACTGCATTTAGAGAAAGACAGATGCCGCAGAGAAAGAAACCATCAGTAAGGTAATCTGGAATAGAAACTGATTGTACTAGTGCGGGTATCTTTTAGCAGGGGGATCATATATTATTCGGGGAAGGTAGTGCGCGGTATCATAGAGATTTTGTAACTGGTGTTGACAGATAAGGCCTCTGTAGAAGTATGGGCCTGTGAACATTTGTTCCAATAGACTTAAAGAGGCTCTATCACCAGGATCAACCCTATTAAACCAGTCATACTGCCTGGTAGGGCTCATCGTGCTGATTAAAACTATACCTTTCTTTTGTCTGTATGATAAACAGCTACAGAGATATCAGCGTTTTTAGTTATATGCAAATGAGCAATTCAAGCATTCAGAGGCGGGGCTGGATATTCTGAGCACTGCCTTGTAACACCCCCTGTACTCTGCACATGCCCCCCTCCCCTTGATTGACAGGGCTAGGGATTGACAACAGGCTGAGGGCCGAGCTGTGTGCTAGTATGAAAATATAACATACACTATAGCTTCACCACACTGAGATCTGCTCAGAAAGCTAATCTACATATAACTGCTTTATTCACAGGCACAATATATGATTATACAGACACCAGTAGAGATGGCCTTGTGGTTCGCCCACCGGTTAGTTTGCGGCGAACTTTGCGCATTCGTGGTTCGCCGAACATGCGAACATATGGCGATGTCCGCCGGAGCCATATTCTTTTGCATTGCGCCGAACTTTGACCCATGACACATCCATCAGGTGGAACAGGACAGCCAATTGAGACATTTCAGCACATGGACATACCCCCACCCTATCATAAAACCTGATCTGGCAGCCATTTTACATTTAGTGTTTTGCTAGTGCAGGTAGAGGTTGCTTTGTGGATCAGGGACAGGCTGTTAGGGACACCAAACGCTAGCTAATAGGGCCACAAAAGTCCTTTTAAGGACTGGTATAGGTGTGCTATTGATAGTTGTGATATACTGAGGGGTGTGATATACTTATAATATACTTTCTAACATAGAAATTATATTATAGTGCATTTGTATTGTGCAGCAGTTGTGTGCGGTTCTGCTGTGATACCGCAGCTATATAGAGGGACAAACGCTATTGGAACAACTAATGGCAACGGGTGTGATATACCTGTTGCCACAAAAAAAACTGATTGAGGGGTGTGATATATCTATAATATACACTGCTCAAAAAAATAAAGGGAACACTTAAACAACACAATGTAACTACAAGTCAATCACACTTCTGTGAAATCAAACTGTCCACTTAGGAAGCAACACTGAGTGACAATCAATCTCACATGCTGTTGTGCAAATGGGATAGACAACAGGTAGAAATTATAGGCAATTAGCAAGACACCCCCAATAAAGGAGTGGTTCTGCAGGTGGTAACCACAGACCACTTCTCAGTTCCTATGCTTCCTGGCTGATGTTTTGGTCACTTTTGAATGCTGGCGGTGCTTTCACTCTAGTGGTAGCATGAGACGGAGTCTACAACCCACACAAGTGGCTCAGGTAGTGCAGCTTATCCAGGATGGCACATCAATGCGAGCTGTAGCAAGAAGGTTTGCTGTGTCTGTCAGCATAGTGTCCAGAGCATGGAGGCGCTACCAGGAGACAGGCCAGTACATCAAGAGACGTGGAGGAGGCCGTAGGAGGGCAACAACCCAGCAGCAGGACCACTACCTCCGCCTTTGTGCAAGGAGGAACAGGAGAAGCACTGCCAGAGCCCTGCAAAATGTCTTCCAGCAGGCCACAAATGTGCATGTGCCTGCTCAAACGGTCAGAAACAGACTCCATGAGGGTGATATGAGGGCCCGACGTCCACAGGTGGGGGTTGTGCTTACAGCCCAACACCGTGCAGGACGTTTGGCATTTGCCAGAGAACACCAAGATTGGCAAATTCGCCACTGGCGCCCTGTGCTCTTCACAGATGAAAGCAGGTTCACACTGAGCACATGTGACAGACGTGACAGAGTCTTGAGACGCCGTGGAGAACGTTCTGCTGCCTGCAACATCCTCCAGCATGACCGGTTTGGCATTGGGTCAGTAATGGTGTGGGGTGGCATTTCTTTGGAGGGCCGCACAGCCCTCCATGTGCTCGCCAGAGTTAGCCTGACTGCCATTAGGTACCGAGATGAGATCCTCAGACCCCTTGTGAGACCATATGCTGGTGCGGTTGGCCCTGGGTTCTTCCTAATGCAAGACAATGCTAGACCTCATGTGGCTGGAGTGTGTCAGCAGTTCCTGCAAGACGAAGGCATTGATGCTATGGACTGGCCCGCCCGTTCCCCAGACCTGAATCCAATTGAGCACATCTGGGACATCATGTCTCGCTCTATCCACCAACGTCACGTTGCACCACAGACTGTCCAGGAATTGGCAGATGCTTTAGTCCAGGTCTGGGAGGAGATCACCCGCCACCTCATCAGGAGCATGCACAGGGGTTGTATGGAGGTCATACAGGCACGTGGAGGCCACACACACTATTGAGCCTCATTTTGACTTGTTTTAAGGACATTACATCAAAGTTGGATCAGCCTGTAGTGTGTTTTTCCACTTTAATTTTGAGTGTGACTCCAAATCCAGACCTCCATAGGTTGAAAAACTTGATTTCCATTTTTTTAATTTTGTGTGATTTTTGTTGTCAGCACATTCAACTATGTAAAGAACAAAGTATTTCAGAAGAATATTTAATTAATTCAGATCTAGGATGTGTTATTTTTGTGTTCCCTTTATTTTTTTGAGCAGTGTACTTTCTAACATGGAAAGTACAGTTGCAAGAAAAAGTATGTGAAAGCTTTGGAATGATATGGATTTCTGCACAAATAGGTCATAAAATGTGATCTGATCTTCATCTAAGTCACAACAATAGACAATCACAGTCTGCCTAAACTAATAACACACAAATAATTAAATGTTACCATGTTTTTATTTAACACACCATGTAAACATTCACAGTGCAGGTGGAAAAAAAATGTGAACCCTTGGATTTAATACCTGGTTAAACCTCCTTTGGCAGCAATAACTTCAACAAAACGTTTCCTGTAGTTGCAGATCAAACATGCACAACGGTCAGGAGTAATTCTTGACCATTCCTCTTTACAGAACTGTTTCAGTTCAGCAATATTCTTGGGATGTCTGGTGTGAATCGCTTTCTTGAGGTCATGCCACAGCATCTCAATCGGTTTGAGGTCAGGACTGACTCCAGAAGGTGTATTTTCTGTTGTTGATTTACTTCCATGCTTTGGGTCGTTGTCCTGTTGCAACATCCATCTTCTGTTGAGCCTGAGCTGGTGGAAAGATGGCCTTAAGTACTCCTGCAAAATGTCTTGATAAACTTGTGAATTCATTTTTCCTTCAATGATAGCAATCTGTCCAGTCCCTGGCACAGCAAAGCAGCTCCAAACCATGATGCCCCCACCACCATACTTCACAATTGGGATGAGGTTTTGATGTTGGTGTGCTGTGCCTCTTTTTCTCCACACATAGTGTTGTGTGTTTCTTCCAAACAACTCAACTTTGATTTCATCTGTCCACAGAATATTTTGCCAGTACTGCTGTGGAACATCCAGGTGCTCTTGTGCAAACTGTAAACGTGCAGCAATGTTTTTTTGGGACAGCAGTGGCTTCCTCTGTGGTATCCTCCCATGAAATCCATTCTTGTTTAGTGTTTTACGTATCGTAGATTCGCTAACAGGGATGTTAGCATATGCCAGAGACTTTTGTAAGTCTTTAGCTGACACTCTAGGATTCTTCTTCACCTCATTGAGCAGTCTGCTCTGTGCTCTTGCAGTCATCTTTACAGGACGGCCACTCCTAGGGGGAGTAGCAGCAGTGCTGAACTTTCTCCATTTATAGGCAATTTGTCTTACCGTGGATTGATGAACAGTAAGGCTTTTGGAGATACTTTTATAACCCTTTCCAGCTTTATGCAAGTCAACAATTCTTAATCGTAGGTCTTCTGAGATCTCTTTTGTGCGAGGCATCATTCACATCAGGCAATGCTTCTTGTGAAAAGCAAACCCAGAACTGGTGTGTGTTTTTTATAGGGCAGGGCAGCTGTAACCAACACCTCCAATCTCATCTCATTGATTGGACTCCAGTTGGCTGACACCTCACTCCAATTAGCTCTTGGAGATGTCATTAGTCTAGGGGTTCACATACTTTTTCCACCTGCACTGTGAATGTTTACATGGTGTGTTAAATAAAAACATGGTGACATTTAATTCTTTGTGTGTTATTAGTTTAAGCAGACTGTGATAGTCTATTGTTTTGACTTAGATGAAGATCAGATCACATTTTATGACCAATTTGGGCAGAAATCCATATCATTCCAAAGGTTTCACATACTTTTTCTTGCAACTGTATTTAAGCCTGGCAGCTGACGGGTGTGTCCTTTCTCGGTTGTATGAAGATTTAAACTGAGCACATGCAACTATCTCTATGAGGTGGACAGAAAATAAAGAAAAGAACAAACAGCAGGTGGCGCTATACAAATACATTTTATGAAATAGCTCATTGGCTATACAAATGTATTAATTACATGCAATTACAAAAGTATTCAGATCTGGGTCTGGTTTGAAAAATGTAGAATATTTTCCGTGGCACAACCCGATTTAAGGTATTTGCATTATTATTAGCAAGGACAATGATAAGTTGACACCACAAAATAAGTTAGATACCTTCAGTAAGTACTTCTGATAATTGGGAATTATACTAAGAGTCCATTCACATGTCCTTACCACCACAAAAGTTCCGTTCCATGTCCCTGTAAAAAAGATAGAGCATGTCCTATTCTTGACCATAATCACAGACAAGAATAAGAATTTCTATCATAGGGCCGGCCATGTATGTGCGGTCCGCAATTTGTGGAATGCACATGAGCCAGTATGCATGTTTTGCGGATACGCAATTTGCAGTCCGCAAAACACTTACAGATGTCTGAATGGACCCTTACTGAGTTTGAAATATTATAATTAGGCTTGAGCGAATCGAGCTTCGGTTCATAAATCCAAAGTCAATTCGTTCAAACACTTCAGTTTTAATGCTGTCTGAGACCTGTCTCCATAAGGCATTAAAATGTATTGCCTCCGTGTAGCCAAAGTTTGTTTCACCTGAAGTCGCATAAGACTCCTGTGAATTAATTCAGTATTCACATCTGCGTCTTTAAAAACATTTTAAAATAGCAATCCGAAGTCGGGTTTGGTACCGGCTGATAGAGATGGCCTTGCGGTTCGCCCGGCGGTTGTTTCGCGGCAAACTTTGCGTGTACGCGATTCGCCGAACATGCGAACATATGGAGATATTTGCACCCGCCATATTCTTTTACATTGTGAAGAACTTTGACCCATGACACATCTATCAGGTGGTACAGGACAGCCAATTGAGACATTTCAGCACATGGACATACCCCCTACCTTATAAATAAACCTGATCTGTCTGCCATTTTACATTAATTGTTTTGCCAGTGTAGGGAGAGGTTGTTGTGTGGAGCAGGGACAGGCGGTTAGGGACACCAAACGGTATAGGTGTGCTATTGATAGGTGTGATACACAGAGGGGTGCTGTCACAGTCGTTACCTCTGACTGTGACCTTCCGTCCTTGCTCGTTCGGCGCTCCTCGCTGAAGTTTAGTTCCTGTGTTATTTGTGGTTCTTTATGGGTTAACTCCCCTGTGTGCCTATTTGGAGTTAATCCTCTGTCTGCTCCATGGGTGTGGCCTCTCTGCTGCACCCATGTAACCTGTATATAAGGCTGAGGTTTCCTCAGTTCTGTGTCAGCTCTCCTGGTGTGTGTTGTCTTGTCCTGCTCCTTGTTTGTACCCACTCTCCCATGCTGCTGACCCATGGGATCTGTGTCTGTCTGTGCTCTGTGGGTTTCCTACTTGTTCATTCCCGTCCTCTTTCCTGTCTTTCTGTTATCTGTTCTGCCAGTTATGTTTTAGTTACCTTGTGTGTATTCATTTGTCTCTGTTCAGCAAGCCCTTGCTGCACCTTTCTTTGCAGTAGAGTGGTATGCGCAAGGCCATGCAGTTTACTACTGGTGGAGCAAGTCCTTCTCTGCTCATTGCCACTCCTGCTCCCTTGCGTGAACTCCTGCTTGTATTTTTAGTTACCTTGTGTGTATTTATATGTCTCGGTTCAGCAAGCCCTTGCAGTATACCACTGGTGGAGCAAGTCCTTCTCTGCTCATTGTCACTCCTGTTTCCTTGCTATGTATTCCTGTTTGTGTTATTAGTTGCCCTGTTTTGTATTTGCCTGTTTATGTTATGTATGCCTATGTGCCGTCGGTACCTTCTGCTACCTGTTGTCCATTCGTTCCTGCTGTCACTGTCTAGTTCACGCTCCAGAGTGGACCCTGGCAACTTCCTGCTGCAAAGTCTAACCCTACCATCTGGGGCCCTAGTGAATACCAGGAGTTGCTTAGTCACGCCCCTCTGGAGTATTACTAGACAGTCGCGCAGTGGGGGTTTTCTCCCACTGTGCTGACGGTACATAGAGCTCATGTTTTGTCTGTGCTACCTTCCCTGATTTTTGTTTGTGCAATAAACTCTTATGTGTCTGTACCTGATTTCCGTTTGTTTATTGCTTGACGACGCGGTGGTCTCTCCTGGGACCTCCTACTCGTGACAGGTGCGATATACTTATAATATACTTTTATAATGAGTCAAAAACACATAGATCTATATAGTGATCACCTGGAAGTCAGGGGCCTAGGGGCTAGGGGTTTACAAGGGCCATTTTTATATAGGGTAAGGTTCCAGGCGGGGTCACTCTTATCAGGGCGGGTGGTCTGTGGTTAGGCTATCAGGGCCAGAATAGCACCCCCCTGTAGGGCAATATCAGGGACAGTTCTTTGCCCACCCTGTCCTTCAATGCCACATCATCATCTAACCCATGTTTTTTGCATTCCCTCCCGGATTCATGGATGTGCACTGGAACCCCCCGGATTGTGGTAGGACATATGTTTTCTGATTTGGTGCCGCCGAGCACCTGATTTAGTGCCGCGGAGCACTTGTTATTGCCTATCACATCTATGCTTTTTGCTTAACTTTAATAATTTAATTTATTTTCATTTTAAGGGATATCTTTTCCATTCACACGTCCGCAAAATGGGTCCGCGTCCGTTCCGGAATTTTGCGGAACGGTTGCAGACCCATTCATTTTCAATGGGGCTGGTATGTGCTGTCCGCATCCGCATTTGCGGATCCGCACTTCCGTATTCGTGCTTCCGTTTCCGCAAAAAAATAGAACATAAAGGACCTTAACATGTATAAAGGACCTTAACATGTATAGCTTGGAAGAAAGACGAGACAGAGGGGATATGATAGAAACTTTTAAATACATAAAGGGAATCAACAAGGTAAAAGAGGAGAGAATATTTAAAAGAAGAAAAACTGCTACAAGAGGACATAGTTTTAAATTAGAGGGGCAAAGGTTTAAAAGTAATATCAGGAAGTATTACTTTACTGAGAGAGTAGTGGATGCATGGAATAGCCTTCCTGCAGAAGTGGTAGCTGCAAATACAGTGGAGGAGTTTAAGCATGCATGGGATAGGCATAAGGCCATCCTTCATATAAGATAGGGCCAGGGGCTATCTATAGTATTTAGTATATTGGGCAGACTGGATGGGCCAAATGGTTCTTATCTGCCGACACATTCTATGTTTCTATGTTTCTATGTCCTATTCTTGTCTGCAATTGCAGACAAGATTAGGCATTTTCTATTATAGTGCCGGCAATGTGCGGTCCACAAATTGCGGAATGCACATTGCCGGTGTCCGTGTTTTGCGGATCCGCAAAACACTTACGGAAGTGTGAATTGACCCTCATAGTAACATTATTAAAGGTTAAGTTTTATCTTTATGTATATTCTAATGGATTGCCTTCCTTGTACAATGTTATAATATACTTTCTATGTTAGAAAGTATATTATAGTGCATTTGTATTGTGCGGCAGTTGTGTGCGTTTCTGCTGCGATACTGCAGGTATATAGAGGGACAAGCGTTATTGGAACAAATAATTTCTACTGGTGTGATATACCAGTCGCCCCACAAAAAACTGATTGAAGCGGGGTGTCATATACCAATATACTTTCTTTATAGCGCATTTGGGTACTGTATAGTGCATTTGTGCATGCGCGTACGCGAATATTATATTGCCAATATTTTGCATTGAAAAAAATAATGAATGGGGATTGCAAATTCGAATAATACATCTGGTATGTCACTGTCCATGTTGTGGGACTATTGGTGCACTTATAGTAATTATTTCTTGGCTGCAAATATGAACTGAAGGTTTTTCAGGTTCGCCTGCCATTAAAATGAATAGGACCCACCGCGAACTTGCGGTTCGCGAACATTTGATCGCGTTCGCACGATCGCGTTCGCGAACCGCCCCGGCAGATGTTCATCCATCACTACCGGCTGGTACCTCGGTACCAAATCCAACCTCAAACTACTATTTTTGTAAAGATGCCGATGTGATTACTGATTTTTTTCACCAGTATCGTGTGACTTTAGGTGAAACGAATTTTGCCTACACGGAGGAAATACATTTTAATGCTGTATATGAAGACAGCATTAAAACTCAAGTGTTTGAATGAATTGACTTTGGATCTCTGATCTGAAGCTCAATTCGCTCAACACTAATTATAATCCTCAACACCAAGCAGTAATCAAAGAAACAACGAATATTATTAATAAAAAGCATCTGATTATTGAGACTACATATTCTAAAAATTGTCATCAAAAAGTGTATGTACAACCATAGCCTGATAAAAGAACTGCTTCTCAAAACTTTCTGTGAGTGTGATTTCCCCCTCCTTATCTGTTCTGTGAGCTTCGGAGCTGAAAACAAACATAGTGGGAAGTAAGGGAAAGTATGTTACAGCAGTAAGATTCCACTGAAAGATGTCCCATGATTGTGAGAGAAATGCATCTAGCTGTGCAGCTGAAACAGGGAATAATATGCCTAAAAACATATTAAAGAAGCCCAAAACTAACTTTACAGTTATAATTATACAAAGAAGCACATCCATTAATCAACTTTTTTTTTTAAACTAAGTTGCGATTTAAAGTTCTTTCCTAAAATAATATTTATTCAGTATAAATTCTAGCCACTGGATAATAGAAGATAAGTTGTAAAGTGTAATATAATTATTAATTCCTCCTTATAAACTCTAGTCATTGTTTAATTTGATATAAGCCCCCACTGGACAGCAGTAATTACGATGGTTCATAATTGTAGAAGAGAAATCCATAAATTCCTAATTTTTATTTCAGTTACGTAGCTTAATACATCATTTGGGTTAAGGTTAGAGTTAAAAGTGGTTTTGTCACTTCAGAAAGTGGCATTTATCATGTAGAGGAATTTAATACAAGCCACTTACTAATGTATTGTGATTGTCCATATTCCTGCGTTGCTGGCTGGATTCATTTTTCCATCACATTATACACTGTTCGTTTCCATGGTTACGACCACCCTGCAATCCATCAGTGGTGGCTGTGCTTGTAAATTCCAGCCTCTCTGGTGATTGTGGGAGCTCACATAGGCTGGTGCTTTTCCCTATAGTGTGCAAGGGCACACTATAAGTGTGCCACTTTAAGTGGCTTGTATTAACTTTATCTACATAATAAATGCTATTTGCTAAAGTGACAAAACTCGTTTAACATCAGTATGGCTGCATTCCTCTGACATGCAGCTGACACATTTCCTGGTATAGGAAAAAATGTATCATGGATATAACAAGCAATAGCTACAACACTGTATAAACTATCATATAAAGGGGCTTTCCCACGATAGTCAGTGGCAACCTATCACTAAGATAAGCCACTTACTGATTGGTGGTAGTATGACTGCTGCGTCCTCCACCAATCCTCAGAATCAAGAATTCAGGATCCATTATAGGAGCATTGCTTTTTCATTTGGCAATTTTAACCATAATATTTGAAGGGAAAACCCCTTATTAGGGTCCATTCACACGTCCGTAGTGTATTGCGGATCTGCAAATTGCCGGCACCCCCATAGAAATGCCTATTCTTGTCCGGACAAGAATAGAACATGTTCTATTTTTTTCAGGAGCCGCGGAACGGAAGATCGGGGCCGCGCTTCGGAAATGCGAATGCGGACAGCACACTGTGTGCTGTCCGCATCTCTTCCAGACCCATAGAGAATGAATAGGTCAGGATTCGTTCCGCAAAGTTGCGGAACGGATCCTGACCCGTTCTACGGACGTGTGAATGGACCCTAAAGGGAATCTGTCACCAGTTTTATTCTTCTAGGTTCTAACAGCTCCAATGCATGCCAATAAATCCTAATATTCATGAGCTTCTGGATGCTCCCGCCCCCTGATACTGATTGACAGTTTTTTCCAATTGAATTAGCAGCCAAAAGGGAGGAGAAGAAAAAATCAGGAGCTCATGAATATTCAGTACTCATTAGCATGCGCAGGAGCTGTTCTATATAAGAGTCGGATAAAGAAAGCGATACAGCGTTTTACTAAGGGGATCTGTCACTAGTTTATGTTGCCCTTAGGACTGATGACAGGTTCCCTTTAATTATTGCACAGAGTCAATGTCATCCTGTAATGCGTTTAAGTGATTTATATTATTACAATCATACTTAGGTCTAAAGGCAACGGATCTCAGTACAGAAAAAACAAGAATTGGGAGAGCTGGAGAAGATATCACTATTCTGTGCAACTATGCCAGAACCAGATTTGCATTCTACGATAAATTTTGGTGCCGCGGTAAATGGAAAAGTAATTGTGAAGTTCTATGTGAGAGGAAATCATCAGTAAATAAATGCCATGACAAGCGAATGAGTATTGCAGATAACAAAAATGGAAAACTTGTCATAACTATGAGAAACCTTGTACTAGAAGATGGAGGAACTTACTGGTGTGGAATTAAAAAAGCATATGGGAATCCTATGATATTGGTAAATCTTCAAATCATGGATGGTAAGTTCTTCTTTGAGTTGGATGTCATACACATAAAATAATTACAAAGTAGATGAATTAATTAAAGGGGTTGTCCAATATTAGAAAAAAAGGGTCTGCTCTGCTTTTTATAAAAAAACAGAATCATGTTTGTTCATGAATAGTCTCTGCTATCGCAGTTCACACGCATTGAAATGAAGTACAAGCTACAATGTACACAGCCCATGGACAAGAATGGTGCTGTTTTTGGAAAATTGTTAGTTTTCTGCGATCATGAAATGATTTGATTCTTGCTGATCGTGATCTTTCGCCATGCTTAAGAATTCTCGTTCATCGAGCGATTATCTGAACATGCAATAAGTCGTAACATTCTTTCTTTGTGTGTAATATATGCATTGACGAGCGATTAGCGAGTTTATAATGATTGAATTATCTATTTACTACAGCAGCCATTGCTCTGTGTAATGTGAGCACTTTTGAACGCTAACAAGTCACTATTTGGTTGCCAATCGTCATCGGTATGAACTCAACTTGTCTAATACAGCCCTTAGCATAAAAGGACATTTGTCCACTAAATTAAAATTGACCTCTGAAAATGACTTTATCGTGTCTCCAGAATTTCCACCACTGCGTTGTGACTCAATTCTCCAGAATCCAAATGAAGAAATCTACCTAAACTTAAATTGGTTTTCTGACCGCTTACAATAGTGGCTAAAGACATTAAAAAACACAATAAAAAATGGGTGTCACATTAGGATTTCAGTGGATAATCAGTGACCACAGAGGTCATGGAGCATGATGGTGCTGCAATGACAAGATTAGATTTACTGAGATTTACTAATTTTGGTGCACCTCGTGGGCAGTGAACCAGTATTTGATTTCTCCCCAGTTTGATTTCTACACACCCTATTGATGCCTAGTATAAGGTAGAAACAACACCAGTTCAGACAATGTCAATAACATTTTAATACATTGTAACTGGGGGGTGGGTACCCCAATCCCCCAACCATTTCTAAAGTTAACAGAATCTCAATGGAAAAAAATATATTTTTGCAATATTTATGTCCATAAATTTCAAAAACTTTGAATGAAAAGATTAAATCAATTTAATTCATACATTTTACAGTTCCAAAAGTGTACAGAATGCAGCAAGATATGAAACACATGGTAAAGGAAGGAGAAGACTTAACTATGAAATGTTCATATGATAAGAGCTCCATAGCGTCCTATAGGAAGTTTTTTTGCCAACAAGTTTCCAGTACACAATGCAATATATTGTCAGACACCAAAGGATTTATATCAGAGAAATACAGTAAGAGGATAGAAACTGTTGATGACAATCTAGGGACGGTATCATTTACAATGAAGACTATTCTTTTTGAATATTCTGGAAAATACTCATGTGGGGTTGAGGTAGAAAAGTTGAACACATTGGCTTCTTTTGAGATTACAGTTAAACTTGGTGAGTAACTTATTTCCATTATTTTTATATTATTTAATATTAATGTTCAGTATATGAAATTTAAAGGGTATCGGTCAACAGATTTCTAATTCTGAAACTGGCTGACTTGTTGCATGTGCACTTTGCAGCTGAAGGCATCTGTGTTGGTCCAATGTTCATATGTGCCCATATTACTGCGAATTTTTTTTTAGAAGTTTTAATATATGCAAAGGAGTCTCTTGGAGCAACTGGGGAGTTGAATTTTCTCATAGAGCCTCTGCTCTCTCTGACATCTAAGTCTTGATATTCATAAGATGAGAGTCCATATGTTCATACAGGCAAACTTCACTAATCGGGACTGAAAAGATAAAAAATAAAAAACAAAATAAACACAAAATTAAAATAGAGCATGATGACATTTCAGAAAGGAGTTAAAGGTTTTTTTAAAGAGTTTTTTATTGATGACCATCAGGATAGGTTATCAGCATCTGATTGGTTGGGGTCCAACATCCGGGACTTCTGCCGATCAGCTGTTTTAAGAAGACAGGGCCGCTCTCCCTGTTTACCAAGCACAGCGCCATACATTGTATAGTGGCTGTGTTTGGTATTGTGCTCAGCCCCATTCATTTGAATGGGGCTGAGCTGCTCCTAGGCCACATGAACAATGAAGATGTCGTCACTCGGCCTAGGAAAAGCAGAGAGAAGGTGTCACGAGTTGGAGGTCCCAGGAGAGACCACCGCGTCGTCAAGCAATAAACAAACGGAAATCAGGTACAGACACATAAGAGTTTATTGCACAAACAAAAACCAGGGAAGGCAGCACAAACAAAACATGAGCTCTATGTACCGTCAGCACAGTGGGAGAAAACCCCCACTGCGCCACTGTCTAGTAATACTCCAGAGGGATGTGACTAAGCAACTCCTGGTATTCACTAGGGCCCCAGATGGTAGGGTTAGACTTTGCAGCAGGAAGTTGCCAGGGTCCACTCTGGAGCGTGAACTAGACAGTGACAGCAGGAACGAATGGACAACAGGTAGCAGAAGGTACAGACGGCACATAGGTATACATAACAGACAGGCAAATACAAACAGGGCAACTAATAACACAAGCAGGAGTACATAGCAAGGAAACAGGAGTGACAATGAGCAGAGAAGGACTTGCTCCACCAGTAGTAAACTGCATGGCCTTGCGCATTGCACTCTGCTTCAAAGAAAGGTGCAGCAAGGGCTTGCTGAACAGAGACATATAACATAACAAACATAACTGGCAGAACAGATAACAGAAACATAGGAAAGAGGACATCAAAGAGGATGGGAATGAACAAGTAGGAAACCCACAGACAGACAGACAGACACGGATCCCATGGGTCAGCAGCATGGGAGAGTGAGTACAAACAGGAGCAGGACAAGACAACACACACCAGGAGAGCTGACCCAGAACTGAGGAAACCTCAGCCTTATATACACGTTCCATGGGTGCAGCAGAGAGACCACACCCATGGAGCAGACAGAGGATTAACTCCTAATAGGCACACAGGGGAGTTAACCCATAAAGAACCACAAATAACACAGGAACGAAACTTCAGCGAGGAGCGCCGAACGAGCAAGGACGGAAGGTCACAGTCAGAGGTAACGACTGTGACAGAAATCAATGGCACTCACAGGAGCGCCAGTGCCTTCTCAAAGAGCTGATCGGCAGGGGTCCCGAGTGTCAGACCTCCACTGATCAGATACTGATAACTTATCCTGAGGATAGGTCATCAGTATTAATATCTAATTGGTATTACCATTTTTAACCCCTAGGATACCGGAGGTTTTTCATTTTTGAGTTTTCATTTTCTTCCCTTGAGCCATAACTTTTTTTTATTTTTCCATCCACATAGCTGTATGAGGGCTTATTTTTTGCAGGACAAGTTGTACTTTCTAATGCCACAATTTAATATGGCATACAGTGTAGTGGGAAGCGGGTAAAAAAATCCAAATGGGGTGGAATTGGAAAACAAATGCCATTCCTCCACCGTTTTACAGGTTTTGTTCCCATGGTGTTCAGTGGCCCTGTGCCCTTCATTCTCTGGGTCAGTACCATTACAACGATACCACATATGTAAAGGTTTTTATTTCTAACTAGTGTAAAAATCTTTGTAAACTTTGAGAAAATATATTTTATTTTACATCACCACATTCTGACCCCCATAACTTTTTTATAGTTATATATATCTACTGAGCTTTGTGGAGCTCATTTTTTGTGGTACAATCTTTAGTTTTTATTGATACAATTTTGGAGTGTGTGTGACTTTTTGATCACATTTTATTAAATCTTTTGGGTTAATAGAAGCGATAAAAAAAACTGCAAATTGGCCATTTTGACCCTATTTTCCGTTACGCCATTCGCCATATTAGAAAAATATTTTAATATTTTAATAGTACGGGCATTTTCGGTCACGGTGATACCCTTTATGTTTAAATTTTTTGTTATTTATGTATTTATTTATTTTATTCTGTGGAAAGAAGGGTGATTTAAACATACATTTTTTATATATTTTTAACAGCTTTTTTAATTTTTTTTAATGATTTTACAGCTTGTATTTGAGCCTACAAAATCCAGTATTTAAAAAAAAATATGAACTATTAAATATGATTTTTTACATCCATTAATTGTTTAGAATTGCTCATTTCTTATGTTGGCCTGCAACCTGCTGGCCAAAATAAGAATGACATCTTTAATGCCCTGGGTCTCTTCAGCTAAACCCAGCATATTAAAATTAACTACTGGCATTACTCATTAGCCTCAGAGGTTGCCGGTAAGAAGCCCAGAAGCATGATCTTCCAGGTTTTTTACCCTTTAAATGCTGTGATCTCCCTTGATCACTGCATCTGAAGGTTTTAAAGTAGTTGTCCAAGTTATTTTTTAGTCCTTTGTATGTTTCTAACTAATCAAATGTAACAGCTTTACAATGCACTTACTGCATCTGTAGTTGCTCCTTTCTCAGATTTCACTGAGGATCACATGACCTGTGATGTTAGCTTCTCTCCCTGCTCTGATAATGTTTCATGCACAAAGCCTGAGAGAGCAGATATAAATCTGTACAAGAGACGTCACAGTGCTGGCCATGCCCCCCCCCCCCCCCTGCACTGCCGGCTGCTGCTTATTTCTATCTCCCTGGATTATTAACCCCTTCAGCAGCACAGACTCAGGGCTGAAGGATTTACTGAGTAGCTGCAGGCAGTTAGGAGACAAATGCTGGGCACGGGAGCTGACAGAGGAGTTCTGCAGAGCATTGCACAACAGGTAGGGGGAAGATCCTGTGTGTATCAGCGGTGTCATTGTATAGCTGGGACCTGTAGTCCTACACATACAGCATGCTGCCGAGTATCCCAGCAGTCAGACATGTGACTCAGGGCAGACATGCTCACTCCCTTTGCAGAGCAGAGGGAGGGGTAGAGATTGTTGTTATTGCAGGTAAACAAAGGTCCAGAAGAGAACCAAGGAAATGAGGAAATAGATTTTTTTTTTTTTACCTACAACTTGCTTAGCTCAGTTATATATTGCTGCCCATCAGATTTACAGGGCTTTTTTTTCATAACTCAGACAACCCCTTTAATGATCACAATCGGCATTATTGCCTTTCGCAGTAATCAGCCATGGGTCTCTGCTGTTTGAAACAGTGGAGACCCGCCAGCCATGACGCCAGCTGCATGTGTGAGAGGGCGCCATGTTTGCCCATTGCTCCATCGCAGAACATGTATGGAACTGGTAGCGAAGGGGTTAAAATAGTAATCCATTTGGTCTCCTTCTGCAGCCCAAAATCACCCTCTCTATCCCCTGAACTCTGATGCCTTTGGGGTTACACATCTGTATTTCTTTAAAATGTTTGGCCATTGGTTATAGCTTGCCAATCTCCTCTTCTACAATTGTCAATATACGGACCCCGATCTCCCTCTTTGTCATCCCTATGTATATCAAATTACATGGGCATGTCGCAAGATACGTAGATCTGCCGAGGTCCTAAATGTAATGTGATGTACAATCTTATATTCATGTACCTCAGATGTATCACGGAACTCAAAAAATATCCCCATATATCTTCAGGCCAAACAATTGCCACAGGCAAAAGAGCCCCATCTTGGGCTACGACTGCCAAACACATTAAGCTTCAAAAGTGGAAAATAGTGACTTTTAGTAAGAATGTCCCCGAAATTCTGTGATCTCCTCCAGGTAATTAGCGGACATTCCGACAAATATGCCCTTAAATCTTGATCGGACAGATGTATAGGCCAATACTTCTGTACTGTCTCATACATTTTCCCCCACTGGGAGTTAAATGATGTAATCAATCTTGATTTCAAATCCTAAGTCTCCTACAACTTACTCATTAGTAGGGAGTCACAGGAAGCATCCTTGGCTCTCAAATACCCCTTTCTTGTATTTCTTTGTAACCTTTTTTACAAAATCTATGTTGTAAATCACACGCTTGTGCTTCGAACTTTCGAACTGGATCAGATGCGACGTGATCTTAAAAAATGGTCCGATAGGAATACCTTTAATTATCTGTGGATAAAGAGAAGACCCAGCATATATTAGGGAATTAGTTGAAGTTGGTTTCCTGTACAAGACTCTACTGTCCCTCTCCTTTATGATTAGGACGTAAAGGAATTCCACCCGGGACTGTACTTCCAAGAAAGCTTGATGTTTAGCTCATTAAAGTTCAGCAACTGCAAAAAAAAATCCAAATCCAACATGGAGCCCCGTCCAATAAACAAAATGTTCTGGATATACCTTGACTGAATTATAGCCACAGTTTTCTGTTCCCCTCCTCCCTCTGCCAGAGCTCCAGAAAGTGATTAGGTTATGAGGAGGCACAAGTCGCCCATAGCTTTTCCCCAGACCTGCAGGAAAAGGCGGTCCATTTTTGTGTTTTCGTTTTTCACTCCCTGCCTTCCCATAGTCCTAACTTTTTTTTTTCTATTCACATAGCCTTATGAGTGCTTATTTTTTCGCGGGACAAGTTGTAGTTTCTAATGGCGCCATTTATGGTTGCATACCATGTAGTGGGGTAGAATTGGGGAAAAATACAATTCTGACAAGGTTTTTTTTTTTTTTTTACACCATACACCATGCGGTAAAATTGTCCCTCTCCTTTATGATTAGGACCTGCTATCTTTATTCTCCAGGTCAGCGCGGTTACAACGATTCCACACTTGTATAATTTTTCTTGTGTTTTAGAACTGAAAAAAAATTAAAATCTTAAAAATATATTTTTTTTACAACCATATTCTGACCCCTATAACTTTTTTGTAGTTATATGTACGGGGCTGTGTGAGGGCTAATTTTTTGCGGGACTATCTGTTCTATTCAGTAACATCAATTTGAAGTGTGTGCGACTTTATGATCAATTTTTATAAAAAAATTATTGGATAGTTGAAGTGACAAAAAATGGCAAATTGGCGGTTTTTATTTTTTTTCTCGTTACGCCATTTGCCGTATGCCATTAATATTGTTATATTTTTATAGTATGGCGATGCCTATGATGTTTATTTTTTTTATTGTTTAAGTATTTTTATTTTAAGTTAAGGGGGTGATTTGAACTTCAATTATTTTTTTTTTATATTTGCGAAAACTTTTTTTTGCTTTTTTTTTACTTTCTTTAAGTCACCTTCGGTGACAATAACTGGCAATCATTAGAGTGCCTATTGTGTTCATTGATGTCTATATAGACACCATTGAACACTTCATTTGCACTATACCAATACAATGCTGCCACCTAGTGGCCTGTATTGGTATAGTCATCTAATAGGTACCAAAGCCTGCTTGAGGCTTCAGCCTATTAGATCAATGTAACAGGTTCCCTGATTTCAGCCGGGGAACGCTGTTACCGGAGCGGAAGTCCGCGACTTCCACTTCAGGACTGCGCAGATGCCATGATCACATTTGACCACGGTATCTGAAAGGGAAAATAGCAGAAACCCGGCGGCTATGGCACCCGCTGCAGGTCCTTAATGGGTTAAAAACAAAAAAATTGTGTTTCATAAAATCCAAAAGTAACAAAATATATTCAAGCGAATCAGGTTCAAATCGAATTAGTCATCTGCAGAAAAAACCTGGATGCCCTGATCCCGTGATCGTAGCATATCAACGTATACAGGGATTCCATATTGCAAGTAACCAAATACATATCATCCTCCAGGTGAATCCCATTGAACCATCGGAGGTATCCTTAGTAAAGGACGGCAGAGTCTCCACACACCTCGGCAAGTAAAAGTTGACAGGGGCGTGATGCTGCCCCCTCTTCCCCCAGTTCCGATGTGCGATCAGCTACATCATCATCTACATTTATTTGGTTGTCACTTATGTCACCTTCACCTGTCTCTTGCGCACCTCTCTGACCTCTCTCAACATGTGCTCCCACCAACTGTCATCATCGGTAGTTGCATCCTTGCTCATACTCACTCATCCTCGCTGAAAAGTGGAGCAGAGCAAGGGGCATACATTACTTTGCTAGCAGAAGAAGCAGCAAAAGCAAGAGGTAGGTTCAGGACAGGTGAGGGCACAGAGGCAGTTCCTGGGCCATGCTAACAAAGTGTGGTGTCAGAGGAACCCACCGATTCCTGGCAATGTGTATTTTTTGTCACTTGAAATGATGTTGAAGAGCAAGTCAACCATTCCAGTACAGCTGGATTGTTGGTCAAAATACAACCGCTGGTTGAGAGTGGCAGATCTGGCCTGTTGCTGCGGCTGCTGCTACCACCACCCCTTCTTCTGCTACTACTCGTGTTGGCTACAGCAAAATTTTTGCCATTGCCCATTCATTTAGAGGGCCCAGGCAACTGTCTGATGGCCATAGTGTACACTAACTGTATCAGTAATATAACAGATTAACTATAAATGTTGCGATATATTAGACTACGCTTTAATACTCAGTGTCACGCACAGTTAAGTCTATGTGTAAAAGATTAACTATGAATGCTGCAGCAGTTGAACAAGATAAATGTGGCGATTACACTCAACCCGCCATCTCCTTATGCTCTCCCTACATCCTCCAAAAACTCTCCCTACAATCTCCCTGCCCTGTCCCAGCAATCTCCATTTCCAATAATCTTTTTTTAACTTTTTACAGCAACACTGTCCCTAGCACATGAGCGTTTGTCATGTCTCTCCCTCCCTATGCTCAGCTCACAGTAACATGGCAGATACCTCGCAGGATGAGGCTTTCATAGGGCTGTGACATCACAGGGGATGGCTTTCTGCGAATTGGCTGGCTGCACAACATTATGGGAGATCTCAGTAGAAATGTTCTCAAATTCCTTCTTTCACCAAATTAATAAAGAAATCAACCAGATGGTATAATGACCAAGGGGTGAAATGTTGGGAGCGGCGGCACATATGCATAGGAAACCTCAAAGGTTGGTCATCCATTTGTTCATCCTGAAGGGATTGTAAATTCCTTAAAGCCTGTCTTTTCATTGGCAAGGAAAGGGACATCATACATATTTCTCCCAAAATGTTTTTAAAAAGGTAACTTCCTCCCTAAAATTTCCAGATCCTTCACAGCTGTGAAGAGATCAAAGTTACTCATTGGGCAAAGGTAAGCCCTTTTTGGAGAACTTCAACTTGCTCAATATATGAGAAGAAAGATTAATTACCTTCAGAGTCTCCTGTATCTCTTTTCCAATCGATTCATACTTTTTTTTCTTTCTCTTTGTGGAGGGAATCCTGGGGTGTATGGGTGGTTTCGTGAATTGTCTCCATCTACCCCCATTTGTCGAAAAAAACGAACTCCACATCCCTCATCTGAGGCAATTGTGGTACTAGAGAAAGAGGGTGTGATGGATCCCGATCTTTCACGCTCAGCCTGCCAGCGATATACTTTTTTTGTCTGAAAGTCCCTGAGGTCACAGTGAAATTTTTTTACTTTCAATTCTTGAATCTCCTTCTTCCATTTACATAAGTCTTCATCTAATGATTTATCAAATGCCCACAATCTTCCTTAGGGCTCATGCACACGAACGTATTTTCTTTCCGTGTCCACTCAGTTTTTTTTGCAGACCGTATGCGGAGCCATTCATTTCAATGGGTCTGCAAAAAAAACAGAAGTTACTCCGTTTGCATTCAGTTTTCGTATGTTCGTATTTCCGTTCCGCAAAAAAATAAAACATGTCCTATTATTGTCCGCATTACGGACATGGATTGCACTGTTCTATTAGGGGCCAGCTGTTCTGTTCCGCAAAATACGATATGCACACGGACGTCATCCATATTTTTTGCGGATCTGTTTTTTGTGGACCGCAAAATACAAACGGTCGTGTGCATGAGCCCTTAGTAAGGACTTCCTGTAGTTTATCCCTCGCCGGGTCAATTTCCTTCTCGATCTGCTCTAGTGATTTACGGTCTGACCCAATAAGTACTTCAATAAGAGCAGGGTTGTTCAGACTGGAAGCCATCCATACTCACTTGTCCTATAGCTTGACTCTATGTTTACCAAAATATCCACCATGATCTGCACAGTTAGTATCATAAATGAATCTTTGATATGAACCTCACAATGCTGGAATCACACATGTACTTTTGATTCAGTAGTAAGGTGAAAGCAGGAACCTTATAAAGGAAGGACTGATAAGTCTCCTCTCTTATTGTCTACTCCTGTGTTTGGATCCAAAACTGCCACAAAAAGTGCATGTGTGATTCCACCCTAAAGCCTAAAGCACACGTCCATGGAACACAGATCATGAGATACCGGCCTGGATTCCTGCTGAGTCAAGGAGAGCACGGCGTCATTGGTTGCTATGATGCCGTGCGCTTCGTGCCACTGCTACTGTACAGTAATACACTCATATAGATCTTACAAGTGTATTACTGTACAGGAGCGGCAGCACGAAGCGCTCGGTGTCATAGCAAATAATGATGCCGTGCGCCCCTGCACTCAGCAGGAATCCAGGCCAGTATCCGACGGTCCGTGTTCCACGGACGTGTGCATGAGGCTTAAGGCTGAGTACACACATGCAGTTTTTACTTCAGTACATGCATGCAGTTTTTTGTCAAATATTTGGTGCAAAGGTAGAGTAGACATAAGGGGTAATTTATTAAGACTGGCATTTTAGACACCGGCCTTAATAACCCCTATATCTGGTGTGGATCCGCCAACGTTATAAAGAGCCTCTACATAACTTTGGGATATCCTGCGCCAGTTTAAATGTAAGTCAGCTTTCTTGCTGGCTTACATTTAGACCATTTTATACACCTAAAACAGTTGTAGAAAATGATGACTGAGATGGGCCCGCAGGCCCTTCCCCGCCCACACCACGCCCACTTTTTTAGACCTGGCATGAGCGGGGAAAAGTCGCTGATTAGTTGCACCGCAATCTGCACCTGAAATACGCCTAATATAGGTGTATTTCAGGATAATAAATGATCCCTATAGTCTTTCCAGCATTCTTTTACTTCCTAAAACCCTTTCCGCCCTGCACTTGATATTTAGGCAACATGCCACTTGAGGACACATCACCACTGTGGCTAGTCAATGGCTGCAGCAGCATGAATGACCCTGTCCGTCTGGAAGGTTACAGGATATAGATTGGAAGACTGTAGTAGGGAACCAAGGACCCAAGGAGCTGGAATAGAGTGGTAGGGTGCAGGTGAATATGGTCTTTTAAAGAGGCACAGTAGGCTGGGCTTGAAATAAAAAAAAAAGAGCACAAAGCTGGATAACCCCTTTTAGGTACAAAATAGGGTGGATCCCTAGGAGCATAAGGTTTTGCAACAAAAAAGTGACAGTCCATCCTAGAAAAGATGGTGGAGCCAGAGTCATCTCCTTTTTATATTCTTTAATATGTGCAGCTGTTTTTGGCTGTTCGATTCTCGGCATATGCGAAAGTAGCCTAAACCATTTAGTGATGTACTACCTATGAAGAGGAATGTCCCAGAGATAAGCCTAGGTCTAGGACTAGAGGTGAGCGAATTTTCAAAAAAAATTTGGTTTGAATGTGACGTCGAAGATCGAGTCAACCATTCAAGAACCGCTGGGTTGCTGGTCAAGGCATGACTGCTAGCTGAAACTGGGATCTCAGGCCTCTCAAAGTGACCCCTGCTGCCATGGCCCCTTACTCTGCTGTGACCTCTGCCTGCACCATAAACAGGGCCTGGCACTTCTTTGTCTGACATACTGTTAGATCAAATAAATAAAAAGGAAATTAAAACACCCCAAAAAAGTCTGTAATTTTCTCACTTCACCACACAACGGCTAATAAGCCCTTTTTTCACATTAACACACGCCACAAAAGGCTTTAGTACATATAACTTCACCGCTGAACGGCAAATATATTTTACTTTTGCCACTAATACATGCCACAAAAGCCTTTAGAACATATAACTGCACAGCTGAACGACAAATATATTTTACTTTTGCCACTAATACACATCACAAAAGTCTTTAGAACATATAACTGCACAGCTGAACGGCAAATATATATTTCTTTTTCCACCTATATACGCCACAAAAGGCTTTGGAACATATAACTATAACGCTAAACGGCAAATATATTTTTCCTTTGCCACTAATACACACCACAAAAGTCTTTAGAACATATAACTGCACCGCTGAACGGCAAACATATTTTACTTTTGCCACTAATACAAGCCACAAAAGTCTTTAGAACATATAACTGCACTGCTGAATGGCAAACATATTTTACTTTTGCCACTAATACAAGCCACAAAAGGCTTTAGAACATATAACTGCACCGCTGAATGGCAAATATATTTTTCTTTTGCCACTAATACACACCACAAAAGTCTTTAGAACATCTAACTGCACTGCTGAACGGCAAATATATTTTATTTTGCCACTAATACATGCCACAAAAGGCTTTAGAACGTATAACTGCACCATTGAATGGAAAATATTTTTTTCTTTTGCCACTAATACACGCCACAAAAGGCTTTAGAACATATAACTGCATCGCTGAGCTGCAAATATATTTTTATTTTGCCACTAATACACAACAAAAAGTGCTGTCATTTTCAGACTTTACCACACAACGGCTAATAAGCCCTTTTTTCCCGCTAATACAAGCACAAAAATGCTTTGAAACATCTAACTGCACCGCACAAGGGCAAATAAGACATAGAAATATTTCCTTGTAATAACCCCTGTTAATGCCTGTATCAAACAGCACTTGCACCCTAATAAGAACAGTTTGCTGGAATAACAGAGCTGTATAATGGCAATTTGGATCCCCAGTCAGTGCAGCAAGGTGTAATAGTGTAATAGTGATTGTTACTATTACCCAGGCTGAAACCTCCCCTACTGAACCCTGTTCAAGATAAATGCTCTGTAATGAATAATCTTTCCCTGCACTTGTAAATTGTTTTTTTTAGCACAATTAAGTTTTTTCTAGCATTGTCCCTAGCGCCTGCTGACATCTCTCCCTGCACTAAGTACACTGGAAAATGGCAAAATCCAAGATGGCTGAGGTTATTTATAGGGCTGTGACATCACAGGGCTGGCTAGCTGCTGATTGGCTGCATGCATGGCATTATGGGGGATCCCACCTTCCCAGAGTTCCTTGCTCCATGTCCTCACATGTGCAGCAGCCATTTTAGGAAAAAATGTGATTCGTTATCACAAAGTGAGAAGAAATTCTGAGTCAGTGTGGATCAAATTTTTCCTGAAATTTGGATCGAATTCCACTTTGTCAACTTCGATTCCCTCATCTCTATCTAGGACTATAGCTAAGGTATATAAGGTATGTACAGTATTACCACACTATAGGATTTGAGCAGTTTAGGGCTGATTGGTTCTGTATGATCACGCCCAGATTCTGTTGACCATTATGTTTCTCGGTGTTCTTCTAATTTTTACACAGAGATACACAAGGATTTTTATGCTTACAGATGCTCAGGGAAGATATCATGACACGCACCATTGTACCCTATATTAAATATGGACACCACATCGAGCCGGAGTGAGTGTCTATTCTGGACATTCTTGATTAGTTACAAACTGTCTCCGGAATTTATTCTACTAGTATAGACATGTATAACATGCACTATATTAGTGACTCAATTTGCAAGCTGCAGTTGGTGGCTTTCATACAACATCTATGCCGCGCAATATATATCAAAATGTATCGTAGTGTTGACCGGAAAATGTTTTACAGATCTGTGGTAAGATAACAATCTAGAAAAGGAAGCATATATAATACACTGCTCTTGAAACAGGTCAGTAAAATATTGCTAAAATTCTGAAAAATATAACCATGTTCTATGAAATCTTATTTAAAAACTCGTTAAATACATTTTTGCACATTTTCTTGCAATGTATACTTATAAAAGAACATAAAACTGAATTTGACCTAACCAGCTTTGTATATGATTCCAGGCTATTGACTTTTCAGATTATTTCATTCACCGTTGCTTTCAAAGTTCAAATTAAAAGAGAAATGGTTGTTGTTCTGCATTCTACATGTGAAACTCACAGTCAAGGCTCGTGCACATTTTATATATTGTACTCGTTTATATAGCGCCAACATATTTCACATTTCTGTGTCATCACGCACTGTCCCCCTTGGACAGTATCTAAGTACCCAATGAACCTATTAGTATGTTTTTTTCAGTGTGTCAGATTTTAGGTACAGGCCTGCAGGTAAGCGGACCCTGTAAAATCTTATATGCAAGGGCCTTCAGGTGAGCTGACCCTCAAAAAAATTATATGCGATGGCCTGCAGGTGGGCTGACCTTGTAAAAGATTGTAGGTGAGGGCATGCTGCTGAGCTGACCCTGTAAAAGATTGTAGATGAGGGTCTGCAGGTGAGCTGACCCTCTAAAAAATTATATACGGGGGCCTGCAGGTGAGGTGACCCTGTCAAAGATTTTAGCTGAGGGCCTGCTGGTGAGCTGACCCACAAAAAATTATATGCGAGGTCCTGCAGGTGAGCTGACCCTGTAAAAGATTGTAGGTGAAGGTAGGTAGAATTCAATGGGAGTACCCGAGCATTAAACCAGGCAACCCTGCTCTGAAGAGGGGAGGGTGTCTGGTTCATAGAAAAAGGTCAGAAATTGATGGAAACACCACCAAAATGGTTCGGTAACACAGGGGAAGAGAAGGCAGTGGTGTGATTTATTTTAGTTTACTTAAATACCTTTCCTTACGAGGTACCCTGAGACTTCCTCAATAACCTCAAATGATAAATGACCCCATACTGTGTAAAAGTAGACTTACACACATCTCTATATGTTGGATATGTCTGCCATATTGCTTTAAAAAGAGTAACTGCCTACACATTTCAGAACTGTATCTGCCCAAATCTGCTAGACATAAGCCAAAAGAACATACACAGTTAGCATCTGGCACATAGAAGCTTTTGGGTCTACAACACAGTTTATATGTGGATACCATTTTTAATTCCAGGCGTATACATACTGTAGGGCAAATGTGATATTTAATTTAATCATATCTGTCACACAATAAAATGGGCTGAAATACTTATACTTTATTGTATATATAAATACCATACTTTATTGCAAACTTGAAACTAACTCTGCAACCTACAATACAGATAACGCAGCTAAAACAGCAACGTAGCGGTCATTATTACACAAAAGGAAGTCACACTCAACCGTATATTCAGTAAAAGTGTCTAGTCTCCAAACCTCAATTGAGTTATAAAAAGCAAATAGGTCTTTGTATGCTCTGAAAATTAACATGATTTTCTTGCAATTTAGAACCAATTTCTTTGCCAGTGATCACCTTTATTAACAGTCCTGAAGGTTCCTGCTTAGGACTTCCAGTGGTTATAACCTGTGAATCTAGCACAGGATTTCAGCTGCAGTATTCCTGGTACAAGAACAATCAGACCGTGTCAAATACCAAAATTCTGGAGATACAATGTGGATCACTTGTACAGAATGAAGAGTATAAATGTGAAGCTGCTAACCAATGGCAGAAAAGAAGTGTCCCTGTCAGAGTGGTGCTTTTAAAATTCACTGAAGACACTTGTTCCTATCAAGTGTTAACTGAAGGTGAGTCATAGGAAAAATATTATCAGTTTAACAGAGTGATGATGGGTAGTCCTCATGGTATATTTGATATTTGAAATGTCAACCATGTAATCCAAAGAAGCGCTGATTCTGCCAGAGCTGAAGCCACCCAACAAAGCAACCATTAAACAGTCAAAGCAGTAGCTTTTAAAGCACTTTTATTTTATTTTTAAGCTTCAATACAAAAACTAACATTGCTCTGTTATGGTAGTCAGTGTGGAACCACTGTGTCAACCAACAGATTAGACTTTGGGATAGTCCTACGGGCGTTATTCAGGCTGTCCCCTGGCTTTTACCCTTTAACGCCTATACAGTGATCTAGACTTTGCTGCAGGGGAACCACCAGGCCACCTGGTCCTGAGGTAGTCTCTGTATAATTGACAACTGACCCACATGGGTCAGAGATACCGGTGCAGAGCACGGAGGGGTCAGGTAGAATCATATTCATGAAGAGGCTGAGGTCACAGCAGGTGAAGTAAGTGCTATATGGTAAACTAGCAGAAGGACTCGGCTTCGCACGGGTATATATCATCTATTTAATTTAATGTTTGTGTGTGTCGTTAAAAGATATTGACAGTATTCCCCATAAAAGTGACATCTACAGTACCCTGCCCCCTTAATAATGACCTCCACAGCCCCCCACCCATTAACACTGACCCCCCACAGTGCCCCGTCTCTTTTAAATAGGACCTCCACAGCAGCCTGCCCCTTTAACAGTGAGTTCCACAGCACCCCACCCCCTTGACAGTGATCTCCACGGCGCCCCTCCGTGATTGTAAATGCGATGGTGCAGATTCTTTTAGCGAACATGCATACATACCCTCAGATTTATATATTAGATGGTCCGAGGTTAGGGCGGGCAGTGAAGGGAAAATATGGAGGACAGGTAAGATCAGGCAGTTGAGGGTCAGAATCTAGTAAACAGGGAGAGGTCGGTACACGGGCAGGATAACAAGATAAATCACAGCTCTCTTATGTTTTCTTAGGAGTGGGAAGGAACAAGGGTTTTCACAGATCAGATCAGACTCATATCTATAACCCAGATTGTGCTAAATCAATTTTCGAAGTCATATTTTATACCCTTATGCTTAGCCCTTGGTCAAGTTTTCAGAGCTTCCCGCAAATTCATTAACATGTTAACTAATGGAAAGTATGCTAGTCCTTAAAGGGGTTGTGCAAGAATGGGAAGGGGGTGGTGGCAAAGCTCCCCTACTTGGCTGGTTTTGAAAAGGGAAGCTTACTTACGTGCTTCCCCGCACTGGATCCCTGCTCCTTCTCCTCCCGGCCTGTGATGCTCTACTGGCTCCCTAGCTGAAAATATCTGGTTTGAAGCCACTTGCAGTCGATCACAGCTCCCCTTATGTCATGACTAATGGTAGCATGATGGGGATCCGGTCACTGCCGTGGATAGTGATTGGCTGGAGGCGTCGTCAAACCGGATGTTTTCACCGATGAAGCCCAGCGGAGCATCGCAGACCAGAAAGAGTAGGAACAGGGAGCCAGCGCCGGGAAGCTTTCTTTTACAGGGTTTGCCAATCCCCCCCTATTCTTGTACAATCCCTTTAAGGCCAAAATCACCTCGATCTCCCAGACTTACTGTATGATGTGCTCCCTGAGCTCAGTAAATGAAACATGTGAATAGCACATACATAAAATTTCTGTTTAATCATTAGAGTTTTAAAGGGTTTCTATCACTTCATATGACATAATTAGCTGGCAGACACTAGCGATCTGCTAGTGTCTGCTCTGGCCAACCATCCTACTATAATCACTTGTGGGGCAGCGGTTTTGCTAAAAAACTAACTTTTATAAATATGCTAATGAGCCTCTAGGTGCTATGTGGGCGTCATTAGCACCTAGAGGCTCCGTCTACCTTCATACACAGCGGCCGCCCAGCACGTCCCTCCAGCCCGCCCATGTCCTCCTCCGTGTGACGCAGCGGCCGAATTCTCGCGCATGCGCCGTGCGCGGCTGTATTCGGCGCATTAGAGATGTCTGAGCTCGGAGCGGTCAGACATTCAATGCGCATGCGCGGAACAGCCGCGCATGCGCATTGAATGTCTGACCGCTCCGAGCTCAGACATCTCTAATGCGCCGAATACAGCCGCGCACGGCGCATGCGCGAGAATTCGGCCGCTGCGTCACACGGAGGAGGACATGGGCGGGCTGGAGGGACGTGCTGGGCGGCCGCTGTGTATGAAGGTAGACGGAGCCTCTAGGTGCTAATGACGCCCACATAGCACCTAGAGGCTCATTAGCATATTTATAAAAGTTAGTTTTTTAGCAAAACCGCTGCCCCACAAGTGATTATAGTAGGATGGTTGGCCAGAGCAGACACTAGCAGATCGCTAGTGTCTGCCAGCTAATTATGTCATATGAAGTGATAGAAACCCTTTAACTTTTCTGTTATGATTTTTTCTTTTTATGTATGTGGCTGTTTAATGTAACTTAAGATGAGAAGCAATACAATTGTTCCTTCACCACCTCTGCTGCAACCACTGCTACAACTACTCACGTTGCAGTTACCTCGGAGACTACTACCCAGTGTTCATCTGACTTTATTTCAAGGTACAGTGCATTTTCTATATTTTCATGGGTATGACATAAAGCAAATTTCACCTTAAAGGGGTTATCCAACCCCTATATTGACCCCCCATGCCCGGGCCCCTTGTATACATTATACTTACCTGCTCCCCGACACCCGCATCGCTCCAGATCCCTGCACAGCCGCCGCTGCACCTCACTGTCGCTTGGATCAAAACATCCAGCGATAGGTGGCGGCAGCTAATAGCAGACCGCAACAGGGACGAGCCTCCCTAGCATTAGCATTGGCGTGCATGAGAAATACACTTTTGGGGTAATTTATTAATTCCAGCATTTTAGACGCCGGTCTTAATAACACTGCGCTGTCGCTTGATGCGCCAAAGTTATGTAGAGGCGCCGACCTTTAGATAACTTAGGTGCTGGCTATGCGACTTGCTTAAATCTACGCCAGCTCCCTCACTGGCGTAGATTTAAATCATTTTCTACACCAAAAAAACTGGCGTACAAAATTATAAATGAAACGGGTCAGCAAGCATTCCCCTTCCCCGCCCACGCGACGCCCTCTTTTTCCACCACCTCGGAAAAGTGGCATGAGCTGGGAAAAATTACAGATTTGGCTGCAAATCCCCTTTGTGACTGATTCTGCAAGAAAAGTATGCCAAAAAGTGGCGTACGTCGCTTCATAAATGACCCCCTATGTTCCTATGAAGACCTGTCACAGGCAGGGGCTCCATAGGAACTAATGTGTGGCAGCTTCTGTTTATTCAGGAGGACAGAAGCTTCCACACAATGCATCTGGCTCCCCCAATCTCCACCGGGGGGAGCTGGAGCACACCCCAAGTGCGTGCTTTCAGGTTTTAGCGTATCCAGATGCCATGGTCACGGTTTACCACGGCATCTGAAGGGTTAATGACACAAAGATAGGTAACAGGGTTGATGTTCCTGGAGGGAAACGCCAAATGGAAAAGGATTTAGGAAAACTAGAAGAATGGTCAGAACTCTGGAAACTGAAATTTAATGTGGATAAGTGCAAGATAATGCACCTGGGGCGTAAAAACCCAAGGGCAGAATATAGAATATTTGACACAGTCCTGACCTCAGTATCTGAGGAAAGGGATTTAGGAGTAATTATTTCAGAAGACTTAAAGGTGGGAAGACAATGTAATAGAGCAGCACGAAATGCCAGCAGAATGCTTGGATGTATAGGGAGAGGTATAAGCAGTAGAAAGAGTGAAGTGCTTATGCCGCTGTACAGAACACTGGTGAGACCTCACTTGGAGTATTGTGCGCAGTACTGGAGGCCATATCTCCAGAAGGATATAGATACTCTAGAGAGAGTTCAGAGAAGAGCTACTAAACTAGTACATGGATTGCAGGATAAAACTTACCAGGAAAGGTTAAAGGACCTTAATATGTATAGCTTGGAAGAAAGAAGAGACAGAGGGGATATGATAGAAACTTTTAAATACATAAAGGGAATCAACTCGGTAAAGGAAGAGAGCATATTTAAAAGAAGAAAAACTACCACAAGAGGACACAGTTTTAAATTAGAGGGGCAAAGGTTTAAAAGTAATATAAGGAAGTATTACTTTACTGAGAGAGTAGTGGATGCATGGAATAGCCTTCCTGCAGAAGTGGTAGCTGCAAATACAGTGAAGGGGTTTAAGCATGCATGGGATAGGCACAAGGCCATCCTTCATATAAGATAGGGCCAGGGGCTATCCATAGTATTCAGTATATTGGGCAGACTAGATGGGCCAAATGGTTCTTATCTGCCGACACATTCTATGTTTCTATGTTTCTATGTCCACAACTGACATTACCACTGTGTGTGGACATTAATGCCAGGTGCCTCCTGTTTAAAACAGCAGGCCCCACCGCGGCTATGACGCCTGCTTCGCTCACAAGCGGACGCCATTTTTAAATGCCCCTCTGCCGACGTAAATTTAAGTTGGCCAGTCGGGAAAGGGTTAAAGTTCATAAAGTTCAACCATAAAGTATAATGAATTCACTCACAACTAGGAGATTTAGAATATTTGTGCCTGCTGGAACCATACACATAAATGATCTGAGCCAAGAAATATGTAATATGATATATGATATTGCTATGATTATACTATTACGTATCCTTAGATTGGAATTTGACAATTTTTTTATTTACTTATTCTTCTTTTTCAGCAGTTACAGTGTTGCAGGACATGGGTAAGATTTCATAAATTCCATAAACTACAATTGAAAGAGTCACACAGATTTGTGGTCAGCTCTATGCCTTGTGTCCTCCCCTCTGAAGTGTCAACCTACCAGATAGTTATGCCTTTATGGTATACAGTCAGGTCCATAAATATTGGGACATCGACACAATTGTAACATTTTTGGCTCTATACACCACCACAATGGATTTGAAATGAAACGAACAAGATATGCTTTAACTGCAGACTGTCAGCTTTAATTTGAGGGCATTTACATCCAACTCAGGTGAACGGTGTAGGAATTACAACAGTTTGCATATGTGCCTCCCACTTGTTAAGGGACCAAAAGTAATGGGACAGAATAATAATCATAAATCAAACTTTCACTTTTTAATACTTGGTTGCAAATCCTTTGCAGTCAATTACAGCCTGAAATCTGGAACACATAGACATCACCAGATGCTGGGTTTCATCTCTGGTAATGCTCTGCTGGGCCTCTACTGCAACTGTCTTCAGTTCCTGCTTGTTCTTGGGCCATTTCCCCTTCAGTTTTGTCTTCAGCAAGTGAAATGCATGCTCAATCGGATTCAGGTCAGGTGATTGACTTAGCCATTGCATAACATTCCACTTCTTTCCCTTAAAAAACTCTTTGGTTGCTTTTGCAGTATGCTTTGGGTCATTGTCCATCTGTGCTGTGAAGTGCCGTCTAATGAGTTCTGAAGCATTTGGCTGAATATTAGCAGATAATATTGCCCGAAACACTTCAGAATTCATCCTGCTGCTTTTGTCAGCAGTCACATCATCAATAAATACAAAATAACCAGTTCCATTGGCAGCCATACATGCCCATGCCATGACACTACCACCACCATGCTTCACTGATGAGGTGGTATGCTTAGGATCATGAGCAGTTAATTTCCTTCTCCATACTCTTCTCTTCCCATCACTCTGGTACAAGTTGATCTTGGTCTCATCTGTCCATAGGATGTTGTTCCAGAACTGTGAAGGCTTTTTTAGATGTCGTTTGGCAAACTCTAATCTGGCCTTCCTGTTTTTGAGGCTCACCAATGGTTTACATCTTGTGGTGAACCCTCTGTATTTACTCTGGTGAAGTCTTCTCTTGATTGTTGACTTTTACACACATACACCTACCTCCTGGAGAGTGTTCTTGATCTGGCCAACTGTTGTGAAGGGTGTTTTGTTCACCAGGGAAAGAATTCTTTGGTCATCCACCACAGTTGTTTTCCGTGGTCCCCCGGGTCTTTTGGTGTTGCTGAGCTCACTGTTGCATTCCTTCTTTTTAAGAATATTCCAAACAGTTGTTTTGGCCACGCCTAATGTTTTTGCTATATCTCTGATGGGTTTGTTTTGTTTTTTCAGCCTAATGATGGCTTGCTTCACCGATAATGACAACTCTTTGGATTTCATCTTGAGAGTTGACAGCAACAGATTCCAAATGCAAATAGCACACTTGAAATGAACTCTGGACCTTTTATCTGCTCATTGTAATTGGGATAATGAGGGAATAACACACACCTGTCCATGGAAGAGCTGAGAAGCCAATTGTCCCATTACTTTTGGTCCCTTAACAAGTGGGAGGCACATATGCAAACTGTTGTAATTCCTACCCCGTTCACCTGATGTGGATGTAAATACCCTCAAATTAAAGCTGACAGTCTGCAGTTAAAGCACATCTTGTTTGTTTCATTTCAAATCCATTGTGGTGGTGTATAGAGCCAAAATTTTTAGAATTGTGTTGATGTCCCAATATTTATGGACCTGACTGTATCTTGTGGATATACCATGAATGTCTCAGATTCAGAAATTTAAGTAAACCAGTGTCTAGTATAGTGTAGAGCGTGATAGGGCATTGGATCCAAAGAGAACCCAAGATAGAATCCCACTGCACTAGGCATTATACAGTAATAGTTTTGACTAGATTGTTGTATTAAAGAGAACCTGTCACCTCCCCTGACATTCCCTATGCAATAACAATTCTGAAGCATTTTTTCGTATTAATCTTGTGCCATTCCTCTATTATCCCTACTAGATATTAATGAATTGCCTGCAATAAAGGTTGACTGTGCAGGCACACACCCCCAACTGGTAACATCCAGCTGGAACTTTATTGCAAACTGCTGGTAATTAATTTTTATAAACTTTTAGTAGGAATAATAAGGGAATGGCATAACAAAGAGTGACCAGAATCGTTATTACAAGGGGGATACAAGTAGTTACCAAAACAGACATGTCACTAGAGTTGACAGATCCTCTTTAAGTTGCTTAAAATAGAACCCATACAATGCCACACATAGTACCCACTATAGTGTCGCTAACCACCCATTGCTCCCTAACAGTGCCAGTCAAACAATGCTAGACATACACAGACGAGTCTCATTATTATGATCATTTCCTACTTTCCACATTAGGAACGTGTAGCTCATGAAGGAAGTCATGCGTCGTGAGCTGGATTGGTGGGAATATTAGATGTGCGATATGTGTTTGATAGGCTGTCTGCACACATATGTTGCTGTCTTGGTTAAAAAGGGCAATTTATCAGAGCTGCAAAAAGGGATGATTATTGGCTCTCGGGCCAAGGGCGGCAGTGGACAAATGGACATTGTGAATAAGTGATTCGGAAACTGCATAGCAGCACATGCCATTAATGTAAGGTGAGCATCGTCTATGAAGGTGAGCAAGAGCAGACCATCAGTCTACAGTGGAGCAGATCACCACCAAAATGAACCAGGTGGCTACCAGGAATGTGTCTAAAACAACAGTTCAGAAAAACCCTACTGCATATGGGGCTCCAAAGCAGACGGATGGTCACTACACCCCTGCTTTGGCAGAAAAGACTTTTCACTGCTGTTTCAGGATTTCACCTCCACTGAGAGTTGCCTTCTCTAAAGAGTCATGTTTCCTGCTTCACCAAATGGATGGACATTGGCGTGTAAGGCAAGAAACACCAGAGAACAAACACCATGCAACCATTGCTGGAAGAACACAAGCTGGTGATGGCAGCATTATGGTCTGGGGAGTGTTTTTGTGGTATTCTCTGGGCTCACTCATCCATGTGGAAGGCGCTTTCAATGGATTTAGGTATGAATCCATCTTTGCAGATCATGTGCACCCATACATGCTGATTGTCTTCCCTGGGGCAGATGGGATCTTCCAGCAAGACAATGCAACATGTCACACGGCTAGAAATGTCCAACATTGGTTGGAAGAGCTTGACCAAGAATTCCAAGTACTAGCCTGTCCCCCTAATTCCCCATGGTTAGACTTGAACCCAATTGAGCATCTGCGGTACCACCTTGATTATTGTGTTCACTCTATGGATCCCCCCACGCACCCTCCAGCAGCTGTGAGATGTACTGCAGTCATTATGGCTCAAGATACCTGTGACAACCTACACCAGGACCTTCTAATTCACTCCTAGCCCGTCTAGCTGTTGTCCGTCCTGCACACGATGGTTACTCTGGATATTAGCTGGTGGTGATAATATTGTGACTCGACTGTGTATAATGTTCTTTAGAACAGTGTCTGCCAACAGCCAGCCTAATTAGAGTGTTAGCCACACGGTGCATTTTTAGTACTGTCCCTGTCCGAGCACAGTATTCTGTTCCTAACCACATCTGTCTGACATGGAATATACATGTGAGCATCCTTTAGAGGACGTTCACATTTATCTTCCAAGTATCTTTTGTCAAGCAGGTATGTGATTTGAGGGCTGAACAAAATTGCATCTCGGCTACAGATTGTGCACTTCAGGTCCATAGGAACAGAAAACCCACAGAAAATGGACAACGGCAACTAATTTAAATAAAATTCCATCCTTCACTTTTAGTTACTCCAACTGTTGAGCATTGAATATATACAGTCGTGGCCAAAAGTTTTGAGAATGACACAAATATTAGTTTTCACAAAGTTTGCTGCTAAACTGCTTTTAGATCTTTGTTTCAGTTGTTTCTGTGATGTAGTGAAATATAATTACACGCACTTCATACGTTTCAAAGGCTTTAATCGACAATTACATGACATTTATGCAAAGAGTCAGTATTTGCAGTATTGGCCCTTCTTTTTCAGGACCTCTGCAATTCGACTGGGCATGCTCTCAATCAACTTCTGGGCCAATTCCTAACTGATAGCAACCCATTCTTTCATAATCACTTCTTGAAGTTTGTCAGAATTAGTGGGTTTTTGTTTGTCCACCCGCCTCTTGAGGATTGACCACAAGTTCTCAATGGGATTAAGATCTGGGGAGTTTCCAGGCCATGGACCCAAAATGTCAACGTTTGGGTCCCCGAGCCACTTAGTTATCACTTTTGCCTTATGGCACGATGCTCCATCGTGCTGGAAAATGCATTGTTCTTCACCAAACTGTTGTTGGATTGTTGGAAGAAGTTGCTGTTGGAGGGTGTTTTGGTACCATTCTTTATTCATGGCTGTGTTTTTGGGCAAAATTGTGATTGAGCCCACTCCCTTGGATGAGAAGCAACCCCACACATGAATGGTCTCAGGATGCTTTACTGTTGGCATGACACAGGACTGATGGTAGCGCTCACCTTTTCTTCTCCGGACAAGCCTTTTTCCAGATGCCCCAAACAATCGGAAAGAGGCTTCATCGGAGAATATGACTTTGCCCCAGTCCTCAGCAGTCCATTCACCATACTTTCTGCAGAAGATCAATCTGCCCCTGATATTTTTTTTGGAGAGAAGTGGCTTCTTTGCTGCCCTTCTTGACACCAGGCAATCTTCCAAAAGTCTTCGCCTCACTGTGCGTGCAGATGCGCTCACACCTGCCTGCTGCCATTCCTGAGCAAGCTCTGCACTGGTGGCACTCCGATCCCGCAGCTGAATCCTCTTTAGGAGACGATCCTGGCGCTTGCTGGACTTTCTTGGATGCCCTGAAGCCTTCTTAACAAGTATTGAACCTCTTTCCTTGAAGTTCTTGATGATCCTATAAATTGTTGATTGAGGTGCAATCTTAGTAGCCACAATATCCTTGCCTGTGAAGCCATGTTTCTTTGCAGGTCACCATGGTTAACAATGGAAGAACAATGATTTCAAGCATCACCCTCCTTTTAACATGTCAAGTCTGCCATTTTAACCCAATCAGCCTGACATAATGATCTCCAGCCTTGTGCTCGTCAACATTCTCACCTGAGTTAACAAGACGATTACTGAAATGATCTCAGCAGGTCCTTTAATGACAGCAATGAAATGCAGTGGAAAGTTTTTTTTGTTGATTAAGTTAATTTTCATGGCAAAGAAGGACTATGCAATTCATCTGATCACTCTTCATAACATTCTGGAGTATATGCAAATTGCTATTATAAAAACTTAAGCAGCAACTTTTCCAATTTCCAATATTTATGTAATTCTCAAAACTTTTGGCCACGACTGTACATCTTTCTATGATATTATTTCTATGAGGCCAATGAAGGAGGTCTGCCTCCTGCTACAATTTTAGTCCATGAAAAAGGTCAGTCATAACTGTTGTTTCATCTTTTTGTCACCTCTAGACTTTTCAGCAATGAATGGAATCATTGGCGATGGATTTTGTTTTTGGTGATGACTTTTACTCTATTACTGATGTGTGTAGTCTTAAAAAGTAAATTTGGTAAGTTTTTGACCATAATTATCTTGATAAAAGAGTTCTATCGGCTAGTACTGAATATGGAGGTAGAACAGTTTTTTTTTAAATTCCACCTCCATCCAACAGAACCTGTACAAAGAAAAATACTTGCTCTGCTGCAGCCAATGACTGGCCTCAGCAGTAATGTGTCACCAAGCAGCACATCACTGCTGGGTCACGTACTGCTTGGGAAGAAAAGTCATTTTTTGCAGCAGCACACATGACCCCACCCATACAGATTAGAGATGAGCGATGTTTTAGAAAAATTCAATTCAGTCGCTTCGCCAAATTTTTTCCAAAAATTTGCTTTGGTCCGAATTAATTAGTCACGAACAGTGTTAAATTAAGTCTATCCCAGCCTGCAGTTAAACTTTAGGAAGAATCTATCCGGATATAAATCACAGTGCAGTGCAGCAACATGTATAGCTAGTACTTTCTGGTAGCGAAACAGTTACTGTGCATCTGAATGACAGGCAGGTCACATATATGGTCATGCACATCATGCAGGCCACCAACATTCCTAGCTAACTCCTAGCTAAACAAAAAGAAAGCATACAGCATCCTTCAGTAAAGCAAAAAAATAAATAAATAAACGCTGCGTGCCCATGCAGGTCTCCCAATGACTCTTTAGTGTAACAAGATAAGGCCATGGAGGCAGCGCCAATAAAGTAGCAGAGAAAAAAAAGTTCTTTTAATGCATGTTATGAATCACTTCTGTTAGATGTAGAATGACTGTGCATCACTATTAGGCTTAGTTTACATTTATTTGGTCAGTCATTGTCAGCCCAGAGCAGGTGCGAGTCAAACCCACAGAACAGGTGCAGATTTATTCTTGATACCTAATCAGAGAGTAGGCTTGGCTCCTGAATTTGCCTCAAAATAAGTGATGGAAATAACTGACCAAATAACAGAAGTGGGAACTCCACCTTACAGGTAAATGTGACTGTCAGGTGTAATTTATTGGCATGGACTTAGGCTACTTTCACACTAGCGTTCGGAGCGGATCCGTCTGATGTTTCATCAGACGGATCCGCTCCGATAATGCAGACGTTTGCATCCGTTCAGAACGGATCCGTCTGCATTATAACTTAGAAAATTTTCTAAGTGTGAAAGTAGCCTGAGCGGATCCGTTCAGACTTTACATTGAAAGTCAATGGGGAACGGATCCGCTTGAAGATTGAGCCATATAGTGTCATCTTCAAACGGATCCGTCCCCATTGACTTCCATTATAAGTCTGGACGGATCCGCTTGCCTCCGCACGGCCAGGCGGACACCCGAACGCTGCAAGCAGCGTTCAGGTGTCCGCTCACTGAGCGGAGCGGAGGCTGAGCGCTGGCAGGCGGATGCATTTTCAGTGGATCCGCCTCCACTGAGAATGCATTAGGGCCAGACGGATGCGTTCGGGGCCGCTCGTGAGCCCCTTCAAACGTAGCTCACGAGCGGACACCCGAACGCTAGTGTGAAAGTAGCCTTAACCGTGCAGTGACCCAATATTCAAGGAGTGGCCGCATAACAGGGCGTTCGCCTAGGACGCCGGCCTGCTGGGGGTGCCCTGGTGGGCTCCCCCTGTCTGGGGCTGCAGCCCTGGGCGAGCGACTCTTGAGCCGCCCCCAGCGCCGTTACAGGGGGGCCAGGAGGTGCTTAAATATGACAGAGCAGGCATCTGCTCACCCTGATGGCAGGTGCCTGCTCTGCCAGTAAATTACCGGAGGAGAGGAGGCGGGCGGCAAGGGAGGCTGTTCTAGCAGCTCCCCACTCCTCCCTCGCGCGCCTTCTGTGATGCCAGAATATGACGTCATTCTGGCACCGGCATACTAAACGGCGCGCTGGAGGCCTGAGGAGCTGCACCACACTGGACCCCAGGGAGGTGAGTGTTTAAGTGTTTGACTGAGTGAGTGTCTGCCTGTGAGTGTCTGTCAGTGAGTGAGTGAGTGTATGTCTGTCTGTCAGTAAATGTATGTGTGTCTGTCATTGAGTGTCTGTGTGTGTATGTCAGTGAGTGTATGTCAATGAGTGTGGATGTCTGTCGGTCAGTAAGTGTCTGTGTGTATGTCAGTGAGTGTGTGTATGTTTGTCAGTGAGTGTATATGTGTGTGTTTGTCTGCCAGTGAGTTTCTGTGTGTGTGTGTTTCAGTGGGTAGGTGTATGTCTGTCAGTGAGTGTCTGTCAGTGAGTGAGTGAGTGTGTGTGTCTGTCAGTAAGTGTCTAAATGAGTGTATGTGTGTCTGTCAGTGAGTGTATGTGTGTCTGTCAGTGAGTTTCTGTGTACGTCATTCAGTGAGTGTCCGAGTGCGTGTCTGTCTGTCAGTGTGTGTGTGTGTGTCTGTCAGTGAGTGACATGAGGGGGCGACAAAATGGATCTTTGCCTAGGGCGGCAAAAATCCTTTCACCGGCCCTGGCAGTAAGACTGTGTTCACATCCATCAGAAGAACAGCCCAAAAAAAGCCTTCACACAGTCAATATTTGGTCAGCATTTGATCAGCATTGGTGAGGTAAAAAGAGAAGTGGGTGCAAAACAGAGATGACACGTGATTGGAATATATGCATGTCTTCTGTGTTTTGGACCCACTCCTACTTTTGGCTTCCAAATCATAATCAAATCCTGATGCAAAATACTGATCATGTGATAGAGGCCTTCTGGACTCTCAAACGACAGGACTTTTTTTTTTTTGACGGTTTAGAAGAACAGAAGAATAAACAGTGATGTCAACACGGCCAAACAGGGACCCTAGTGGCCTTGTAACAGACTGGTGAGGGTGGCAACAGCATGAAGAGTCACAATAGTGGGCCCGGAACAGAGTGGGGAGGGGAGGGGCAAAAGCAGTAGCAGTGACAACATAAGTTGTGGCAAAAGGCAGTAGAGGCAGCAGGCGTGTGGCATCAGGCGGGTGACACCATCAGAATAGTGGCAGCAGGATGTGGGCAGAAATAATGCGGATTTTGTAACAATGTTCCGGTGTGGCAGCACACTACAGTCAGATCATTACTGCCAGAATTATATACTCTGTTGTATCAGACACTGGTGTCTGGAAATCCTGGTTGATCCAGGCCTGATTTATCTTAATAAAGGTTAGTCTCTCAAACATTTTGGGTTGAAAGGTAAGTTCTCTATGGGTAACTATACCCCCCGCCGCACTAAACACCTGTTTTGATGCCACACTACTGGCCGGGCAGGAAAGCTTGATCAGGGCAAACTTGGCCAGCTGCAGCCACAATTCAAGTTTGGCTACCCATTAGTCCAGGGGATCTTGGATCCGTGTAGACAGATTGCAGTCCAAGTATGTCACCACCTGCTGGTTCAGATTCTGCTCCATGTCCTGCTTCTGGGTGGTTTCTCCAGTAGTTGGGTGAAGAAAAGTGCTCATCAGAGACTCAAGACTTAAGTTGCTGCTGATGGAGTTGGTGCTGTTCCTGCCCCCCACCACTCTCCAGCAGTCATGGCAATGGCGTGTGAGCTCAGAAAGTCCTTCCGGTTAGACCTTTGTGAGGATGGGAGATGGAATGCGTAGGCAGCGACCAACCGACTACAAAGGATGTCTCGATAGTAGTTGAGTTTTTTATCTCTCTCAGAAGGTGTAAAAAAGGCCCCTGTTTTGGACTGGTAGCGAGGGTCTAACATTGTGGAGAGCCAGTAGTCATCACTCTGCTGAATGGTGATAATGTGGCTGTCACTACACAAGCAAGGAAGAAAGTGGGGTTGCGTGGAAACGCTAAAAAGGACCACAGAGAGGCGCCAAAATCCCTAATATCTAGGGTTATGATGGTATAAAACCAAAAAGATTGAGTTGTTAGATGTACATAAGTGGGGTGGCAATACTTTCACACTCACCAATTATTATAATTCTCACGGTCAATTCGTATATGGTATGCAATTAGCAAATGTGGTATTAGGTAAATAAAATGTATTTGTGCTCGGATCGACTATCAGAATGACAGTAACCTAAACATAGCAGTAGAGTAGTGGCGGAACTGTTGTAAAGGGTAGCCTAAAGGGGGCCACCCTGTAAGTAAGGATGATATGAGGGTTGGGTGGGAGGGGCATGACGCGGCTGTGAACGTGATGCGAACGTAGCTGACAGGGGGAGGGGTACGCAGTGCTTTATATACGATGTGCGGGAGCCTCTCCTCCCACAAATACGGCAACTGCGTTGCCTACACTTGTGCTCGGATCGACTATCAGAATGACAGTAACCTAAACATAGCAGTAGAGTAGTGGCGGAACTGCTGTAAAGGGTAGCCTAAAGGGGCCAAAAATACAAGACTCAGTAGTGGAGAACCACTACTGAGTGTACCATGGTGATTTCCAACGACCCGGTACTTAATAATGTGAACAGGTACATTGTACTTGACGCTGCTGAGGCGGCTCCTGTTCTGGATGAGTGGCTGGTTATTCTTAACGGATCGATATTAAACTAAGGCTATACGACACGTACGTACTCAGGGATATATGACTGCTTGGGGGCCGGAGTTGTACGCTAATACAAGGGGAGTTAGGCGGAGCGCATTTGATGAATTCCGACCGTACGTTAAAGACTGCCACTGGACACCACTTGTTACTCGTAGGGAAGAACTAAAATTTACAGTTTTGCCTGGTCGTGAGGTTTTGTGTGATCAAGTGTGGGACACGGAGGAACCTAGGCATTTGGTTGTTTGTTTTAGCACGAAGATACTGCTAGTGATGGGGCACGTGAATTTCCCAGGCCGCAGGAACCCCCTGAAACGTAAATACAGTGCTGTTTTGACCAAAGCGCAAGTCCTTAACCAAAGGGGTCTGCACTTAACATAAACAACATGGATTTAACATTTCACCTGAGAATGGTATCCTGGACATCTTACTCACGGTTGACGCGTTAAGTATTCCACACAGGAATGCACTAATAGGGTGTGCTAAGAATGAAGATGACACGTCTGGATAGGAAAATGCCAATGGTGTTGTATCCCGGCTAAACAACTTGATCGTTCCGTGAGAATGTTTAAGATCTAAGTGGCAAAAAAGCGATAAACGTTAGTAGGTATGTGATTTGATACAACCCTGTTGCGGGCAAGACTGTTGAAACCTGGAAACGGTACCAAGCCGTCTCGTAATTACTTGCCGTATTCTTGGATAATGACTTCTGCCTTATTACTGTACCTCCTACGGGAAGATGGACCGATACCCAGGACTTTGGCTGGACATCAACCCCTCAGCCCAAGTTAGAAGATGAAATAAGCATGCCTGGGAGAAGATGATGTCCGCCAAGGCAGGCTTGGGCGGAGCCATGCGTGAGAGACTCTAAGGGCGGAGCCATGCGTGAGAGACTCTAATGGCGGAGCCATGCGTGAGAGACTCTAAGGGCGGAGCCATGCGTGAGAGACTCTAAGGGCGGAGTCATATGTGTAAAATTAACACGGAGAAGCCATGCGTGAGAGGCTCTAATGGTGGAACCATGCGTGAGAAACTCTAAGGGCAGAGCCATGCGTGAGAGACTCTAATGTGTAAAATTAACACAGAGAAGCCATGCGTGAGAGGGTCTAATGGCGGAGTCGTATGTGTAAACTAGAATGGAGAAGCCATGCGTGAGAGGCTCTAATGGCAGAGTCGTATGTGTAAACTAGAATGGAGAAGCCATGCGTGAGAGGCTCTAATGGCGGAGTCGTATGTGTAAACTAGAATGGAGAAGCCATGCGTGAGAGGCTCTAATGGCGGAGTCGTATGTGTAAACTAGAATGGAGAAGCCATGCGTGAGAGGCTCTAATGGCGGGGACGTGCGTGAGACTCTACTGGCGAAGTCATATGTGTGACACTAAACGGAGAAGCCACGCGTGAGACTAATGGCGGAGTCATATGTGTAAAACTAAAACGGCAAAGTAATGCGTGAGAAACTCTAATGCAGAGTTATATGTGTAACACTAAAACAATGAAGTAATGCGTGCGAGACTAACGGCGGAGTTATACGTGTAATACTAAAACGGAGAAACCATGCGTGAGAGACTCTGATGGCGGAGTCATGTGTGTATAACTAAACGGTAAAGTAATGCGTGAGACTCTAATGGCGGAGTTATGTGTGTAAAAGTAAACGGCGAAGTAATGCGTGAGGGACTCTAATGGCGGAGTTATGTGTGAAACACTAAAACGGAAAAGCCATGTGTGAGAGACTCTAATGGCGGACTTATATGTGAAACACTAAATAGCTAAAGCCATGCGTGGCGGAGCCATGCGTGAGAGACTCCAATAGCGGAGTCATGTGTATACAACTAAACGGAGAAGCCATGCGTGGGAGACTAAAGGCGGAGTTCTGTGTGTAAAACTATAACGGAGAAGTCATGCGTGGGTGACTAAAAGCAGATGTGTGTTTTTTTTGTTTTTTTTTTCCTTTTCCCACCGCTTATGTGTCACCAATAGGATTCGCATGACCATGATCATCTCCGACAATGAAATTGAGACACTAATCAGCCTACAACCGTATAGCACCCCTAATGGACAATACTAAAACCGGACACCGGGCGCCCGAAGCCAAGGGACTGAACTGGATGACCTCGTGGTGATGATAAGTAGTAAAACATAAGCCAGACCTGATGGAAAAATGCATGGACAGTAGTGATGCGAACCACATGCGCAACCGAAACATTAATCAACCGCGAACCGTGAAATGATGGGGGAAAACAAGAGCCAGAGGCATTGCAGCTCGCTAAGAGAAGACCCTTGTCACGACCAACGAATGACCAACTTGTGAACGTGGTAGGAACACACTCTTATAGGCCTAGAAATGAAAAGAAATACAGCTTTAGTGGAAGCAGAGTATAACGCATGATATAAGAACAAGTGGGTGAATGCAGCACTGGATGTGAGTGGTGCCTAAAACATGGTCTGGGCACGGCTCTGAGTATAAGCATGAAGAGCATGGTATAAAGCAGTTGTATGAATGCAATCTGAAGTGAGCAGAGTGTTGATGGAAAGCAACCGCGGACGCATGAACGCCGCTCAGCAGCGAAAAGCGCATGGGCCGAAAGAAAATGCGGACAACTGAACGTAGCTTTTGAAGTTTTTTGTTTTTTTTTTCTCTCCCCCTCGTATTGGCCTAGAAACACGTGAACGTGGTTGAACACAACCCTGATGCAATGCCAATTGATAGACATAGAGCACCTACGGACATGCACGTAACCGCTGACGCGTGCCTGCCCGTAAGTAATGTTTACCGAATAAACACATTCACATGAAAGAACATCGGAACTCAATCACAGATGTCATGACCCTATCTGCTAGGGCCACCATACGTGGACTGCTGATGCACATTACCTGACACCTTGCATGTTTGGCGCTAACTGCAGACGTGCGCCACCCACGTAAAACAGGGGACCGTTAAACATTTATATATCTATTTATTTCTCTTTACCATCACTTTAGCACAGCGTGCGAAGCTGGAGCCACTGCAGACACACGCCCCGCGTATAACCAAGTATCAGCAACATACAAACACACGTACTCTAAGCACGTGCAACCCCAATACTGACCAGGACGAACGAACCAACAACCATCGTACGACCATTAGCGCCCAAACTCAGCTCCATCCTAGAGCGCCACATGTCGCTGACCACAGCATGGGTCCCGTGTGAACCACTCTGATCCTACCATAAACGCCAGCACCCTACTGGAACCTTCTGCCGTCGCTCAGCCATAAGGAGCCTCCATGCCAGCTGCTGTATGCTAGAGCAGACCCAGGTAGTGAAATCAGCTGACACAACCCTACTGTGGTATATTTAGACTGACGTATAATTGATAAGCTTGTATGGGCACTGATACAGTATATTGGTCCTGTATGTATGGACTGTTATGCCGTAGTGACATGATATGGGCACTGACTGGTGACCACTACATTTGTGTCCACTGATGTGTTGGCTCCGTATGTACGGTCAATAACATGATTTCCCAATTGGCCCCCATGGATACTGTGGGCGACAGGCGGGGTAGCCCCTGTCAATGTGGGTGATAACTTGGAACGGCCACTAACAATGATAGAACCAGCTGAGGGTTTACATAAAGCATACAAGAACATGCTAAAAATAAATATAAATGCCGCACTGATTAGACCGAAACAAACGTTGCGGCGATACACTATCAGGAGAGCGATATCAGGACTGTTTACAGCGTTGCCATGGCGCTGACCGAGGACGCACAGCGCAGGAACAGGGAGCCCGACTTCGGAACCGGTGGTTTCGTGTGTCAGGCGCGCAGGTGCGGAGTACTCATGGAGACGCGGGGTTGCATGGCGTCCGGTTCCCATGACACCTGCGGGGTGTGCCCCCCGCAGGCGCCATGAGATAGCATCACACTCTATGGAAAATGGTACGCATGCGCACTAGGTATACAGGAACGCCGAACGGAGCATGTACCTCCGTTGGACATACACTGAGTGGATGGTCTCCTTAGCGATGAGTACCCCAGGTCCTCGTCAAGCATTGCAGTAAGTACGTTCTTAAGATTTTTTTTTTTTTTCGTACTGGAGCGGGTTGTTACGCTCTTAGCTGCTTTAGGTGCCGCTCCTGCGTTTGGGCCTCCACGTGACTCTCTGCCTGCTGATGCTCCGCGTCTTACTGGATGGTATGGAGGGTTCACGCAGCTAGCGGCGTGTCGGCATTACCCCCTGTGTTTTTCCAGATTCAAAACCACTGTTCTACGAGAGCCGGTGTCCGCCGTGCAGGTAGTTCAAGGCGGCTGCACAGAGAACCGAATGTGCCGAGCCGCATGTGACAAAGCCACCTGTCCGGACGTGGGGCTCGGCTGTCAGAAGGAAAAGCGCGAGGCCGGACTTACCCTACCCGAACCGGACACACCCGCCGAAGAACGATGTGGGAACTCTGCTAGCCGTACATTGGGGCGCAGAGGACGCTGACCCCGCTCGCGACCCGGAAGTAAAGATGCGCATGACGCGGCTGTGAACGTGATGCGAACGTAGCTGAGGGGTACGCAGTGCTTTATATACGATGTGCGGGAGCCTCTCCTCCCACAAATACGGCAACTGCGTTGCCTACACTAGGCAAATATAAAATCAAGATGTAAAATCAAATCAAAATTTTAGTGACTCACTTCACCCAGGAGGGTAATGTGGGATAAAGCACAAGACACCCACATCACACCTCCTGCGCCTGGATCGCCAGTAGAGTCTCACGGAGCATATAGGTATATGCTCCTGATGAAGGGGACCCATTAAGAGGCCCCGAAACGCGTCGAGCTGCTCACTCCCCCACCCTGGCTTTGGAATAAAAGAACATAAAGAATGAACAAGAACTCCTGAGTGATCATTGTTCATCCGTGAGACTCTACTGGCGATCCAGGCGCAGGAGGTGTGATGTGGGTGTCTTGTGCTTTATCCCACATTACCCTCCTGGGTGAAGTGAGTCACTAAAATTTTGATTTGATTTTACATCTTGATTTTATATTTGCCTAATACTTTTTATTTACCTAATACCACATTTGCTAATTGCATACCATATACGAATTGACCGTGAGAATTATAATAATTGGTGAGTGTGAAAGTATTGCCACCCCACTTATGTACATCTAACAACTCAATCTTTTTGGTTTTATACCATCATAACCCTAGATATTAGGGATTTTGGCGCCTCTCTGTGGTCCTTTTTAGCGTTTCCCGCAACCCCACTTTCTTCCTCCTAATCACCCACCTTGAGGGCATCAGGGTGGGTCGAGACCATTGGCAGCCTGCCCTTCTTTGTTCCACTATCGTTTCTCTTATATATATATACATATATTTGTTTTCCAAAAATTCAGGTACAAACGAACCATACGTATTTTTGCCCTACCTTTGGCGCCCTGCGAAGTTATCCCTGGACCATCGTTCTGAAGGCCCAGTGACTAACCCTCTTTTTTCTTCCCCTGTCTCTGACTACACAAGCAACTCAGGAAGGATGCTTCTGTCTATTTGCACAAGGGACTCAGAGGGACTCTCTGCCTCCATCTCCACTGCATACTGCAACAGTGTGTCAAGGTCATCGGCATTGTCTTCCTCATCTCCCTCAAGCTCCTCATGTTATCTTCTGTTGCTTGGGCAGATAAACCACCTAGTTCTGCATAAAATCCCTGGGTGTTATGCCCTCCTCCTCACCCTCCTCCTCCTCCTGTGCCAGTTCAGCCAGTTTGGCTAACGTCAAAGTTACACCGGGGAGTAGTCCTGTCCATTTGCAGCATCAAGAAATCGTCACAGGTTTCTTCTGCTCATACAGTCAGTCCAACATATGGAGGGTGAAGTTCCAATGTGTGGAAACATTGCATATGAGGTGATGTAGAGGAAGGGAATTATTCTGCCTTTGCAGCTCAGTTATCAGTGACCATAGTTCCTATCTTCATTTGGTATGGAGACAGCCAGGATTCAACTTCTTGGTTGATGACACAGAGCAGTTCCTCCCCGGTGTGACTCCATTCGCCCATGCTGACTAGGTGCAGAGCCACATGACAATGCCGTGCTTTGTATAGGTGGCAAGCTGGAGGACCACTCTGAACTGTTCCTTCAGTGGAAGCAGTTGACAATGAGTCTGATGCACCTTACGTCTATGTATAACTGAACAGATTCATTATTAATGGTCCAGCAGATTAACTAGGTACACACGCCTGTATATTAGACCGACTGTTGAGACTAAGTCTGATGCACAGTCAGTCTAATTATAATAGAACAGATTAAGAATAAATGACACAGCAGTGGAAAAAGATGGACAGGGTGATTGCACAGACCCTGCACTGTCCCTACACTGTCCCTATCCAAGATTCTACAATTAAAGAGGACCTGTCACCACTCCTGACATGCCTGTTTTAATAGCTTTGTGCATTCCCTGTGTAATAACAATTCTGGAGCAGCTAGTCTTATGGCTCTATATTGTGCCATTCCTTTATTATTTCTACTAGATGTTATGAATGAATTGCTAGCAGTCTGCAGTAAGGGTACAGAGGGGTGGTAACAAGTTGGGGGGGGGGGGTGTACCTGCACAGTCTGAAAATGGCAGCACTGATTGGATAGAGTGAGTCTGTGCAGGTACACACCCTCAACTGGTAACCACCCCTCTGTACTCTTACTGCAGACTGCTAGCAATTCATTCATAATTTCTAGTAGAAATAATAAAGGAATGGCACAACATAGAGCCATAAGAATAGATGCTCCAGAATTGTTATTACACGAGGAATGCATGAAGGCATGTGAAAGGTCCTCTTTAAAGCTTTGTTAAACTCTGTCCCTAGCACTTGGCACACCTGTCCCAATGCTCAGTTCACTGTAAAATGGCGGAGATCGAGCGGGATTAGGCTTTTTGTAGGGCTGCGACATCACAGGGGATCTGCTGATTGCATGGCAGTCCGGAAGCCAAAACTGAGTGGCGGGAGCAAATTAGTGTGCTTATTTTCACAGATCCCACCTGCTGTGGGTGGAATAAAAAATAAAAAAAACATACTGGGCAACCTTTTTAAGGCTACGCTGACATGGTCGTCAGATGCTCCTTCTGCAGTTGCAGCAGATCTGTAGGTAAACTGCGTCTGTATACCACAGGTGGTATCAGTTGTGCAATATAAACCGCAATGCAAGTGTGAATAGGGCTATAATTACAGTGATTTGTGCCCTACTTCCAAATAAAAAAATTATCAAGACTGGCGTTTCATACACCACCCTTGATCTAGTTTGCACTGGAGTAAGATGTGACTAATTTATCATGAGGTGCATGTCTAGTCCTCTGTGTATCAGAAAGACATGTGTACTCTATAATGTATGCCAGTTCCTGGCATAAATTACCAGCATATTAACCACTTCCCGACCACCCATTGACTATAAACGTCTTGGGTGGTTGGGTTTATCTCTGATCAGTTGTTTGGAAAGTCCTTTCAGAGATGGCAGCTGCACGCTAATCGTGCAGCTGCTGAGTGGGGTTCCCACTGTCAGTGACAGCAGGGCACCCCAGAGAGAAGGTAGTACAAGCACTGTGTATACAGATCAGGAAGCAATGTGCTGCTTCCTGTCCCGGCCCGGCCATGTGTCCGCCGGGGCTGGGGGAGTGCAGGAGCTGCCGTGTCTTCCATAGACCACGATCAGCCCTGCACTGAGGCTGTACAGTGCAATATTATGCTGTACAGCAGGAATGGCCAAACTGAGGCTCGCCAGCTGTTGCGAAACTACAATTCCCAGCATGCCCAGACTTCCTACAGCTATCAGCGGGAATTGTAGTTTTACAACAGCTGGAGAGCCCTGCAGGTTGGCCATCCCTGTTGTACAGCCTGTCTGGGTGGTGTATTTCCCCTGTAACTGGGGCTGCTATGTCAGCCCCAGTTACAGGAGACATCAATAGTGAAAAAAAAAAAGTTAAGTTAATTGCCCCCCAGAGGTCTTGTATGACTTTATTGGGGAAACAAAGTGTAAAATAAAAAAATAAAAAATATAAATAATAAAGTGTTTTATAAAAAAAAAGTAATAAAAAAAATGTTAATAATAGAAAAAAAAAAAATAGACATTTTTGGTATAGCCGTGTCCGTGACGGCTGGCTCTATAAAAATATCACATGATCTAGCCCATCAGGTGAACCCCATAAAAAAATTAATAAATAAACATTAGCCAAACATTAGCTTTTTTAGGTACCTCACCTCCCAAAAAACATAATGTTAATTGATCCGAAAATGTATGTACAACAAAATGGTAGCAATAAAAACGTCAACTCATCTTGCAAAAAATAAGCCCCCACATAAGACCATAGCCAGAAAAATGTAAAAAATATGGCTCTAAGAAAATTGCAACACAAAGGCCTCTTTCTTGCGTTGCGTTCTTCAGTTTTTTCCACGCGAGTGCAATGCATTTTACACGCGTGTGAGAAAAAACTGAATGTGGTACCCAGACCCAAACCCTGACTTCTTCACCGAAATTCGGATTTGGGTTAGGTATTCTGTAGATTTTATTATTTTCCCTTATAACATGGTTATAAGGGAAAATAATAGCATTCTTAATACAGAATGCTAAGTAAATTAGGGATGGAGGGGTTAAAAAAAATAATAAAATAAATAAACTCACCTCATTCACTTGTTCGCGCAGCCTGGCTTGTCTTCTTTCTCCTTCTTTGAGGACCTGGGAGAAAAGGACCTTTGGTGACGTCACTGCGCCCATCACATGGTCCATCACCATGGTGATGGACCATGTGATGAGCGCAGTGACGTCACCAAAGGTCCTTTTCCTCCCAGGTCCTCAAAGAAGAAAAAAGAAGACGAGTCGGGCTGCGCGAACAAGTGAGTTAAATTTTTTATTTTCATTTTTTTAACCCCTCCATCCCTAATTTACTTAGCATTCTGTATTAAGAATGCTATTATTTTCCCTTATAACCATGTTAATAAGGGAAAATAATAAAGATCGGGTCCCCATCTCAATCGTCACCTAGCAACCATGCGTGAAAATTGCACTGCATCCGCACTTGCTTGCGGATGCTTGCAATTTTCACGCAGCCGCATTCACTTCTATGGGGCCTGCGTTGCGTGAAAATCACCAATCATGTGCACAGCCCCATTGAAGTGAATGGGTCCGGATTCAGTGCAACGCGCGGAATTCTCGCCTGTGTGAAAGGGGCCAAAAACTTGATTTTCTTTCTAAAAATGCTCTTATTGTGTAAAACGTAAAAAAAAAAATATTTATATATTTGGTATTTCTGCATCTGTAACAACTGGCTCTACAAAAATATCACATGATCTACTCCATCAAGTGAACGGCGTAAAAAGCACAAATAAAAATTACACCAAAACAGCTTTTTTTAGCCACCTCGTCTCCCAAAAAACATAATATTAATCAAACATAAAGTTGTATGTAGCCCAAAATGGTAGCAATAAAAATTTCACCTCATCCCGCAAAAAACAAGCCCTCACATAAGACCATAGCCAGAAAAAGTAAAAAAAATATGGCTCTAGGAAAATGGCAACACAAAAACATGATTTTTTTTTCTAAAAATGTTCTTATTGTGTAAAAAGTAGAAATAAAAAAAGTAGAAATAAAAAATACTAGATATATTTGGTATCTTTTCATCTGTACTGATCGGATCTACAAAAATATCACATAATTTACCCTATCAAGTGAATGGTGTAAAAAGAAAATATAGAAAAATGACACCCAAAAAATGAGATAAAAAGCTACCAGAAAGCCATAAAGTTTTTTGAAAAAGAAAGTTTGGGCCTAAAGCACCATTTTCTTGTAAAAAAAATTCTATGAAACGCCTGTTGGGTCAAAGTGCTCGCTACATCCTATAAAAATTCCTTGGGTGGTGTAGTTTACAAAATATGGTCACTTTTTGGGGGTTTTCATTGTGGGGGTACCTCACGGTCTCTTCAAATGCAACATAGCGCCCTAAGACCATTCCAGCAAAATCTGCCCTCCAAATATCATATGGCGCTCCTTGCCTTCTGAGCAGGGGAGTAGCTAAAGGCTCATGGGCCCAGGGCAAGAGTTCAGCTTCCCTTCTTCCCTCAGCAATTTATGGCAAGGGGCAGGGGTGCACGTAGCCTTTCTGCTGCCAGAAGCAAAAATGTAAACGTTCCCCCTATGCAAAATTGTCAACCTAATCCTTTCCCTCCAGTCCTACTGTTAAAGGGGTTGTCCTCTTTTTACTACTAATGACCTATCTTGTTTTCTCTGCTCTGTTCACCCGCTCACCGCAGCATTTGTAGTGATGAGCAGGTAAACAGAGCAGAGAAGGCAACGCTCGTACGGAAAAAAAAAGCAGACAACCCCTTTAAAAGCATACTTGGAAAACATTAGATACAGCCCTACAGAACATACAGGGTAATACAGGTAATTTCATCCACGTCTCGTCTCTACAGTTTAATAAACAGACATCTTAGTTTCCTACTTTTCCATCATCCTCCTCACCTTCTAAGCACCCCATCTTGCCCCCACCCACAATACTGTGTCTGCCTTGCTACCTAATACTATCCTGCAGAGACAGTCCCCCTGAAAATACTGGTACAACACAGTGCGCCAGTACAAAAAATACCCCCTTACCTTTCAGATCAGACCACCATATCAAACCCCAGTTGAGACCCCCGCATCTCAGACCAGACCCCCTTTAGACCTCTGTCAGACCCCATATCAGATCCCAGTTTTAGACCTCAGATCAGACCCCCATTAGACCTCCAAACACCCATATGTGACCCCCATTAGACCTCCAGACCCCCAATCAGACCCCCATTAGACCTCTCCAGACCCCATTAGACCTCTCTAGACCCCCAATCAGACCATTCAGACCCCCAATCAGGCCCTTCAGGCCCCTAATCAGACCATTCAGGCCCCCAATCAGACCTCCAATCAGGCCCTTCAGACCCCCAATCAGGCCCTTCAGACCCCTAATCAGACCCTTCAGACCCCTAATCAGACCCCTCAGGCCCCCAATCAGACCCTCAATCAGGCCCTTCAGGTCCCTAATCAGACCCTTCAGGCCCCCATATCAGACTTCAGATCAGACTATAAAATAAATAAACAAACTTACCTCTCCTGCTCCGCCGCTCCTCTTCAGGTCCGGCGGTCTCCCATTTTCTTCTCTTCCCAGGGCCCACGCTGGGATACAGCCGAAACGTTGCTGCTTGATTTTATGGCACACTTTCTGTAAAGTCTGTCCAATAAAGAATTCACTGGAGATGCTGCCGCTACCCCCCGCCCCCCCCCCCCCCCCCCTTCCTCCTGCATATTAGTAAGGATTTCAATTATGGAAGCGCTCTCTAGTATTCCCTTTATAAGACGCACTGCATCTTATAAAGGGAAATATACAGCACCACTGGCAAGGCGGGCCCCCTGGGCCCCCCTGTTTTAGGGGCCCGGTTGCAACTGCGACCGCTGCGACCCCTATAGTTACACCAGTGCTTCTGAGCCCTGCCGTGTGCCCATACAGCGGTATACGACCACATATAGGGTGAATACCACTGGATATCAATATACACTATATCCAATTATTAGGCATATTTGTGTGGTCATCAGGCTGAGGTTCTGGCTAAGGGCTCTTTCACACTTGCGTTATTGTCTTCCGGCATAGAGTTCCGTCGTCGGGACTCTATGCCGGAAGAATACTGATCAGGATTATCCTAATGCATTCTGAATGGAGAGTAATCCGTTCAGGATGCATCAGGATGTCTTCAGTTCCGGTACGGAACGTTTTTTGGCCGGAGAAAATACCGCAGCATGCTGCGCTTTTTGCTCCGGCCAAAGATCCTGAAGACTTGCCGCAAGGCCGGATCCGGGATCAATGCCCATTGAAAGGCATTGATCCGGATCCGGCCTTAAGCTAAACGTCGTTTCGGCGCATTGCCGGACCCGACGTTTAGCTTTTTATGAATAGTTACCATGGCTGCCGGGACGCTAAAGTCCTGACAGCCATGGTAAGTGTAGCGGGGAGCAGGGGAGCAGCATACTTACCGTCCGTGCGGCTCCCCGGGCGCTCCAGAGTGACGTCAGGGCGCCCCAAGCGCATGGATCATGTGATCACATGGATCACGTCATCCATGCGCATGGGGCGCTCTGACGTCATTCTGGAGCGCCCGGGGAGCCGCACGGACTGTAAGTATACCGCTCCCCCGCTCCCCGCTCCTACTATGGCAACCAGGACTTTAATAGCGTCCTGGCTACCATAGTAACACTGAAAGCATTTGGAAGACGGTTCCGTCTTCAAATGCTTTCAGTACACTTGCGTTGTTACGGATCCGGCAGGCACCTCCGGCAACGGAAGTGCATGCCGGATCCCAACAACGCAAGTGTGAAAGAGGCCTAAGAGCCACATTTTCCTGTAATAATTACATTTTTGGATTGATATACATATATTTTGTATTCACAGGGGCAGCACCCAGACAGGATACTTCCTTTCCTCTCATTATGACACATGAGTGAACTTCTGTTTCTTAATTTCAGCAATAATCTCACATTTTCTTTTTTACCTGTAACTATGAAGATGAAGACAACTGTTCATAGGATTGCGGTTTGCTCATAAAGCTGCATAGTTATTTACAGAGATTCCACCGGTTTGTTGTGTATTACGTGCTATACAATTAAGGGCAGGGTGGATAAAAATCAACGATTTAAAAAAAAAATGAAAATAAAATATGATTTTTTTTATTTAAATCTGATTTTTTTTTTTATATAAAATGCTTAATAAGGCTGTATATGTTGAATTTTTTTGGTAAATAAATTCCATTAATCCATTCACAATGTCATGCTCTTCCAGAGGTTTTTGTAAGATTATTGGGCAGTTTCTCTGCCTACTATTATCACAGATGCTTGGTTTACTTTTGCAGTTCTCAAAACTGAATTTGACTCAGCAGAGATCACATGCCTCTTCTTCACAGCAAAAATGTTATAACATGAACAGAGTTGAGAAAAATACCTTAATCCTAACTTCTATAAACCTATGAATGCAGAATCAACCTAATCAAACTAATATGAAAAGTTATTCTAAAAATCTTCATCTACTTGCATATTATAAGTTATACCAGCAAGAATTAGTCTTTATGTAGAAAACTATGATTTAAATCAAGCCTTACTGACTAGTGATTTAAATCGTGATTTAAAACAGTTTGATTTAAATCAAATCCACCCTGATTAAGGGTACTTTCACAGTTTTTCGGTATTGAGTTCCATCATAGGAGCTCAATACCGGGGAAAAAACGCTTCAGTTATGTCCCTATTCATTGTCAATAGGGACAAAACTGAACTGAACAGAACGGAATACTCCAAAATGCATTCCGTTCCATTTATTTGCGTTCCCAGACCAGAGAACAAACCGCAACATGTTGTATTTTGCTTTCCGAGCAAGACTGATCCGGCATGACCCCCAATGGAAGTCAATGGGGACGGATCCGTTTTCTCTGCCACAATCTGCCACAATAGAAAACTGATCCGTCCCTCATTGACTTTCAATGGCGTTAATGACGAATCCGTCTAGGGTATGTTAAAGATAATACAACCGGATCCGTTCATAACGGATGCAAATGGTTGTAATATCAGTAACGGAAGCGTTTTTGCTGGACTGTTCCGGATCCAGCAAAAGCGCTAGTGTGAAAGTAGCCTAATAGTAAAATAAAGCTTGCTTGCTCAAATGCTTCTTTATAAAGATGCATTTTACAGTGTTATACAGTTTGATTTAATTTTTTTTTTATAATTTTAATTTTATAATAGTTTTATAATTTTAGAAATTATACATTTATTTGCAAGACGTACATTATATGTTCACCTATTGTGAGTCAAAGGTGAACACAATGCTTTTGAATTTGTTGATTACATGTAATGCAATTCTTCAGTTTGCTAATATAATCTGTGCTCTATGGTGTTCTAAGTTTTTATTTTTTATTTGACTATCAAGGTAAAGGAAATAGGCACATGGCTATAGTTTCCCTAAGGCTGGGTGAACACACAGCGAAAAGATTACCATAAGGAAACAACCCACAAATCCACGCCAAAATTCCCTATGAAATTTGCATATCTGCTGTGAAAATTCACATAATTTCTGCAATAAATAGGATTCAGGGATACTATTTCTCCTTATGAGGAGCTCCTAATCGGCATGAGGAGTCTTATAGGCAATACATGCTCCTCTAGAATTCTGGGAAGAAGGGATGCAGCTGAGCTCTTAACAATCCCTACCTCTAATGCCACCAGATTTAAGGCAGCTATCCTATAAGTCAATGTTCAAACTTTTAAACAGGCCTTGGGACATAACTTTGATAATAATGAAGCCAGCATCTCATCTGCAGACAGCTGTTTCAGGGTGATTGTCCCTCATCAGTGCAGAGCAGAAAGGACTGGCTTAACCAGCTCAGGACCGCCGTACGCTCATACAACAGGTGGCAATGAAGGAGGAGGAAAAAGAACAGCTAACACATCTTGCTGTCTGCCCTGTAGCTGATGGGGACCCACAATGAAAAACTTCTATGTGGGAGAAGCAGGTGGAGGTGTTGTCACTTGAGCAGGAGGAAGAGGAGTCGGAGATGGAGATGCAGGAGAAAGAGGATGATAATGATGACGGTGACATTGGCCACAACACCCAATCTTCTCAATGCCGGACGGAAGTGGAAAGAACTGACAGCTCGGTCACACTAGCCAGAATGGTGACCTGTAGACGCGTTTTGAATCAGTGACATGCAGTTCGGTAACATCAAGCAGTCTGAAAATTACTGTATAGCCATGCTTTAAGACCTTCACTGTCGACTACTTTGAGCATTTTAGACCGCTCATATCACGTTATAGCACAGTTGCCCAACATTAACCACTACAGGACCGCCGTACGCAGGATTGCGTCCTGGCGGGGGCCCTGTTATTCCTCCTGGACGCGCCGGCGCGTCCTCTCGCGAGAGCTGAGATTTCCTGTGAACGCGCACACACAGGCGCGCGCGTTCACAGGAACCGAAGGTAAGCGAGTGGATCTGCAGCCTGCCAGCGGCGATCGTTCGCTGGCAGGCTGTAGATGCGATTTTTTTAACCCCTGAAGGGTATATTAGACGCTGTTTTGATAACAGCGTCTAATATACCTGCTACCTGGTCCTCTGGTGGTCCCTTTTGCTTGGATCGACCACCAGAGGACACAGGCAGCTCTGTAAAGTAGCACCAAACACCACTACACTACACCCCCTCCTCCTGTCACTTATTAACCCCTTATTAACCCCTGATCACCCCATATAGACTCCCTGATCACCCCCCTGTCACTGATCACCCCCCTGTCATTGATCACCCCCCTGTAAGGCTCCATTCAGACATCCGTATGTGTTTTGTTGATCTGCGGATCCGCAAAACACATACGGACGTCTGAATGGAGCCTTACAGGGGGGTGATCAATGACAGGGGGGTGATCACCCCATATAGACTCCCTGATCACCCCCCTGTCATTGATCACCCCCCTGTAAGGCTACATTCAGACGTTCGTATGTGTTTTGCGGATCCGCGGATCCATGGATACACGGATCCGCAAAACACATACGGATGTCTGAATGGAGCCTTACAGGGGGGTGATCACCCCATATAGACTCCCTGATCACCCCCCTGTCATTGATCACCCCCCTGTAAGGCTCCATTCAGACGTCCGTATGTGTTTTGTGGATCCGCGGATACACGGATCCGCAAAACACATACGGATGTCTGAATGGAGCCTTACAGGGGGGTGATCACCCCATATAGACTCCCTGATCACCCCCCTGTCATTGATGACCCCCCTGTAAGGCTCCATTCAGACGTCCGTATGTGTTTTGCGGATCTACGTATCCGCAAAACACGGACACCGCGGATCTGCAAAACACAGACACCGGCAATGCGCATTCCGCATTTTGCAGATCCGCACATTGCCAGAACTATATAGAAAAAGCCTTTTCTTGTCCGCAATTGCGGACAAGAATAGGACATGTTCTATAGGCTCTACAAAAAACGCAGTGTTCGCCCGATCAGGCCTGATCTTGTGCGCACACTTGCGTTCAGTCCGTCCCACCGCAGTGATATAATTATTTTTTTCTGATCACTGCAAAAACACTGTAAAATTGCTGCGGCGCTATAAAAAGATCACTTTTGAGGGGCATGGCGAGTTCATAGAAGCTTTTTTTTTTTTTTGGCACAAGTTAGTGGAAATTGATTTATTTATTTTTTGTTTTTTCTTACAGTCTCATATTCCACTAACTTGTGACAAAAAATAAAATCTCACATGAACTCACCATACCCCTCACGGAATCCAAATGCGTAAAATTTTTTAGACATTTATATTCCAGACTTCTTCTCACGCTTTAGGGCCCCTAAAATGCCAGGGCAGTATAAATACCCCACAAGTGACCCCATTTCGGAAAGTAGACACCCCAAGGTATTCGCTGAGGGGCATATTGAGTCCATGAAAGATTTAACTTTTTGTCACAAGTTAGCGGAAAGGGAGACTTTGTGAGAAAAAAAATATATATCAATTTCCGCTAACTTGTGCCAAAAAAAAAAAAATTCTATGAACTCGCCATGCCCCTCACGGAAAACCTTGGGGTGTCTTCTTTCCAAAATGGGGTCACATGTGGGGTATTTATACGGCCCTGGCATTTTAGGGGCCCTAAAGCGTGAAAAGAAGTCTGGAATATAAATGTTTAAAAATGCCCTCCCAAAAGGAATTTGGGCCCCTTTGCGCACCTAGGCTGCAAAAAAGTGTCACACATGTGGTATCGCCGTACTGAGGAGAAGTTGGGCAATGTGTTTTGGGGTGTCATTTTACATATACCCATGCTAGGTGAGAGAAATATCTCTCTAAAAGACAACTTTTCCCATTTTTTTATACAAAGTTGTCATTTGACAGAGATATTTATCTCACCCAGCATGGGCATGTGTAAAAAGACACCCCAAAACACATTTCCCAACTTCTCCTGAGTACGGCAATACCACATGTGTGACACTTTTTTGCAGCCTAGGTGGGCAAAGGGGCCCAAATTCCAAAGAGCACCTTTAGGATTTCACAGGGCATTTTTTACACATTTTGACTTCAAACTACTCCTCACGCATTAGGGCCCCTAAAATGCCAGGGCAGTATAACTACCCCACAAGTGACCCCATTTTGGAAATAAAACACCCCAAGGTATTTCGTGATGGGCATAGTGAGTTCATGGAAGTTTTTATTTTTTGTCACAAGTTAGTGGAATATGAGACTTTGTAAGAAAAAAAAATAAATCATCATTTCCCGCTAACTTGTGCCAAAAAAAATAAAATTCTAGGAACTCGCCATGCCCCTCACGGAATACCTTGGGATGTCTTCTTTCCAAAATGGGGTCACTTGTGGGGTAGTTATACTGCCCTGGCATTTTAGGGGCCCTAATGCGTGAGAAGTAGTTTGAAATCAAAATGTGTAGAAAATGCCCTGTGAAATCCTAAAGGTGCTCTTTGGAATTTGGGCCCCTTTGCCCACCTAGGCTGCAAAAAAAGTGTCACACATGTGGTATCACCGTACTCAGAAGAAGTTGGGCAATGTGTTTTGGGGTGTCTTTTTACATATACCTATGGTGGGTGAGAGAAATATCTCTCTAAAAGACAACTTTTCCCATTTTTTTATACAAAGTTGTCATTTGACAGAGATATTTATCTCACCCAGCATGGGCATGTGTAAAAAGACACCCCAAAACACATTGCCCAACTTCTCCTGAGTACGGCGATACCACATGTGTGACACTTTTTTGCAGCCTAGGTGGGCAAAGGGGCCCAAATTCTAAAGAGCACCTTTAGGATTTCACAGGGCATTTTTTAGGCATTTGGATTCCAGACTTCTTCTCACGCATTAGGGCCCCTAATATGCCAGGGCAGTATAACTACCCCACAAGTGACCCCATTTTGGGAAAAAAAACACCCCAAGGTATTCCGTGATGGGCATAGTGAGTTCATGGAAGTTTTTCAAAATGCGGAAATTCACATTTTTGTACCATAGTTTGTAAACGCTATAACTTTTACCCAAACCATTTTTTTTTACCCAAACATTTTTTTTTTATCAAAGACGTGTAGAACAATAAATTTAGAGAAAAATTTATATAGAAATGTATTTTTTTTAAAAACAAATTACAACTGAAAGTGAAAAATTTCATTTTTTTGCAAAAATTTCTGTAAATTTAGATTAATAACAAAAAAAGTAAAAATGTCAGCAGCAATGAAATACCACCAAATGAAATCTCTATTAGTGAGAAGAAAAGGAGGTAAAATTAATTTGGGTGGTAAGTTGTATGACCGAGCAATAAACCGTGAAAGTAGTGTAGTGCAGAATTGTAAAAAGTGGCCTGGTCATTAAGGGTGTTTAAGCTAGGGGAGCTGTAATGGTTAAAGGGGTGAGAGGCCTAAGTCAGGATTTGGGGGATCCTATATCTCCTTTTGGAGAGCACCTAGTCGGTGTGAGGAGCCTTGTAGGCTAGATAGTGAAGAATTTTTTGTGCGGGATTTTTCACCATTGAGGTAAGTAGGGTTTGTCAAAACCACATTTGCTAACCTTGTACTGTATTTTTGTGGAATTTAAGCACAGTTTTCTCCACTAAAATTCCCTGAAGAAAATAGATGTGTGAACTCACACTAAAGTTGTTGTTTTAATATTAGCAATTCTCTTTATAAGCTTAAATGAAATCCTATGCAACTTCTGTGCAGATTTATTGGAGTTGTGTAGCCTAGCAGTACCTCTGTATGCAGTGTGCGCATGAAATGCTCATATGCACTCTTATATTCATTTCAACGAGGAATGTAATCTGCACAGAAATCTGCAACAAAATCCACACTTTTGTAAAAATCTATACCTGCAGATTTTCTGGCGGATTTTTCTACTAATTGGGCCTCACACCTTAGTGTTCACTAAGAATATGCAAACGTGCAAGATCACTCCTATGGAGATAACATGAACTTCATGTAAAGGTTACACAAGACACAGCAGAGAATTACAGGAATAAACAATGAGCTAACAGCTGTGTGTTTTCAAATTTCCCATGACTGGCCGCAGTTCAGACACCACAGTAGGGGGAAGTCCAGTGCTGTAGTTGGAAAGCAGCATCTGTTGGGATTTTGACATCATGCAGATGTCATTTCAGTTTTATTCTCATAGCTTCTGTTCCTAAAATTCGATTTGCTAATCTATGAGTGTTAGAAATATGTAATAAAAGTTATATAGTTAGGTAGTTATATTTTATTTAGAACCAAATTAGTGAGTACCAGCAAAAAGCCAACAGTCCCAGTTTTAGAAGATTTGTATATGTAATACTTTAAAGGGAACCTGCCACCTAAAAAGCGCCTCCCAAACCACCAACATTACCTTAAAGTATCCAGCAGTATGTCTCTTTTCTTCCCGTGGTCAGATGCGCCAAAATTGTGAAAAATAACTTTTAATCCCGTGCACGCGCTGTATAACAGCAGAGTTTGAAGTCAAGGGGAAAGCTTTACAGCCGATAGTTTTTGGCTGTTCAGCAAAGTCGGCCGAAGTCTCACGTATACGGCCTATGGTCTCTATTAGGGCGCTTGCGCATGGCTCTTGACGCATGCTCGCATCAGGGAGCCTGCGCCTTCCCTTTAAGTGTTTTCTGCCCCCATTCCTCCCAGCCTTTAAAGTGAACCTCTGTCTCATGTAATTCTTAGTTCCAAAATTCTGTGCTGATTAAATTCCTAATGTAAGTTTGTAGCAGTTTTTCTCATACAGAGCTCCAAATCCCCTGCATAAACATAGCATCAGAAAAACTATGGTCACCGCCCAGCGACACAGTTAGCAGACTCAGAAACTGCTACCAGTCTTTCCTAACCACTACAGTTGGTAGGAAGATAAGGCTACCCCTGGGTTCTTCACTACAGCCACTGCCAGCTTTACATGGTGGTCTGTGCCTGCTGCGACCCTGTGCCCCTACTTCTGCAGCTTTGCTAGGGTTTACTTGGTTTCTGTGTGCACCTCCTTGACTAATAGGCTAATCAGCCCTGCTGTATATTCTGTGTTCCACCCCTTGCCTGTGCAACAGGGTCTGTCTGATTTTTTTTCTAGTCTGTTGGATCTTGTGAAGGAGCTATTTTCAGTTTGTCGATCTGTGGACCATATTCTGCCTGACTCCTGAGTCTGTCTGTCTGCCGTCTGACCTGTACCTGTTACCCTTTTCATCTGCCTGTGCTACATCTTCAGGAATCACAAGAAGCCAAATAAGCAGACAAGAGGTTGATCAGGAGTTCAAATGAAATAATATTGAGTAGTACAATGTGCTGGAACATGCATATAAAGTCACAAGCAAGGACAGCAGTAAGCACAAGGCTTAAATCCTCTGTCTAGCTCTGGGATTGGACACTGAGTCAGAAACCAGTTTGGCTCGATGTCCAGTCTCAAGGATAGATTAACCAGCAGATGCGTGACTGGTCAGCATAGCAACCCTCCTAAAACGGTCATGTACTAGATCATGGCATGTTAATTTCCTGGAACATAGATTTAGATTAAAATCTAACATGCTTGCTGCCTAAACCCTCCACTTGAGGAAACATGGAAGCTTATTGCACGCAGTCTTATTACTGACTTCAGTATGCAGTTTACTCCCAAGACCCCTAGTCAGGAGATTTAATGCTCTGTATCAAAAGGCCCCACCATAGAGGATTCCTTCAAGTTTGGGCTCATGCACACGGCCGTTGCCCGGCCGTGCCCGTATTGCGGCCCGCAAAGAGCAGGTCCACAATACACGGGCACCGGCCATTTACACCCCGCATCACCGATGCGGACCCATTCACTTGAATGGGTCCGCAATCTGGAAGGCCGATGCGGAACCGAGGCACGGAACCCCAAGGAAGCACTATGGAGTGCTTCCGTGGGGTTTCTTTCCGTGCCTCCGCACAGCAAAAAAATAGAACACGTTCTATTTTTTGCGGTGCGGACGGATCACGGACCCATTCAAGTTGAATGGGTCTGGATCCGTCGTGGCAGTCGCACAGATAGCGCCTGTGCATTAGGGACTACAAATTGCAGCCCCCAATGCACGGAACAGCCGTGTGCATGAGGCCTTAACCTCACCCATGCAATGCAGTTTGTGGGACTTAATATAATGTAATTTTTGCTAGTCTCTATATATATAGATATATAAAAAAAATATATATGATTTGTGCAATTCTCATTTCTTTGTAACCTGTTTCATGCCAATGACTCACTTGCTTTTTATCGCTCATTTATTAAGAAATATTGCATTTCCTGGATACACCAGCATACCCACTTTAACATTTAGTGTGATATAACATATATACATTTCCGTTTTTTCAAAGAGCAAATGATATATTTACAGTCTTGATTCTTTAGCGTTAGCATTGAGCTCAGCCAAAACTCTACTGTAGTAACTATGAGAAGAGGTGTTAACAAGTCCGTAATCACAGGACAGACGTAAAATGCCTATGTTTGTGTCTTTGCCTTATTCACACACGCATACAAGTCTTTGATACCATCTTCTGGATTTTTTGGCAGTAGTTTCACCTCTGCATAAGTGGTTTCTGGAACAGCGTTTTGGGGGAGATTCTTTTCTTTACGTTTTGCATCGTGCTTCACCTCCGTGTAGATAAGTCCATCATCTGGTTGTGATACTTTCTGTGTGAATCATGAAGCGGAATATAGTCAGGTTTACATATGTATCAAAAATATTGGTATGTGCAGATGTCATTTTACCATTTCCATTAATAACTTGTTGAAGGACAAATTTACTTTCCACAAACTACGGTACACTATTTACATTATTTAAAGGATAACTTAGGTGGAGCGGAAATTAAAGGGGACATCTGGGACATTGATGGCCTATAGCTAGGATACACCATACATAACAAAATAATAGCAAAGACAGGTGCACTCTGCGGTCTTACTAAACCCTCAAACTGATTTTAAAATTGAGAGATTAGCCAACATATCCTACGGTGTAGGACATGTCTGAGCCCGAGCACCGCGCCAAGGTTTCTCAAGTAGCTCGGGAACCTAACACTCACCTACCTGCGCCATATGGGCTATACCAGGAGCCAGTGGGCAAATTACAGGAGCATGAGGCCGACTCACAAACAACTCACCAGTTACCTCCAGCATTTGACCATGCTTGCAATGGGAGGAGGGAGGAGTCTGCGAGTCCCACTCAAGACTGGCTGATAAGGCCCAGGCCTCACAGGTGCACCTAAATGTGACCTGTAGATGGAAAACAGGCACATTTAAATTGGAGTTTATACACCTCCAGGAATCTCTATATATACAAACTGAAAATAATGGTGTGGTATTAAACAACCCGAGCTACTTGAGAAACCTTGGCGCGGTGCTCGGGCTCAGACATGTTCTACACCGTAGGACATGTTGGCTAATCTCTCAATTTTAAAATCAGTTTGAGGGTTTAGTAAGACTGCAGAGTGCACCTGTCTTTGCTATTATTTTGTTATATTGTTATATTGATTATCACATCCACATAATTGCTATCTTGTGTAGGATGTATATTGTGGTACTTGTGGTTCGCTGCGGGCATCCTCCACTGTATGCATTTTTGCTGGGGATCGTCATTAGCAACGGGCCACAAGTGCAGGATCTGCTCCCCTATATATATGCACAACTGCATGTGGGTTTGAGCACGTCCTGCTTGTTTAATACCACGCCATTCTTTTCAGTTTGTATATATAGATACACCATACATGTCAGATTCATGTAAGTCCCACTTCTGAGACCTGCTCCTATTTCGAGAAGAGCTTAAAGTGGAGGAGAGCACACTGCACATATGCAGATTACTCCACATGCACATAGAAGAAATCATTGAGCTGTCGTATTAAGAAAATCTGTGATATCTATTGGTGGCAGAGGTTGGCACATAATGAAGGCAAATGAATGTATGCGAGCATGCAATCTACACTGTTATTAATATGGGGAAATACAGCTCATCAGATACCTGCTTCCCAATCAGGTCAGTGATTTATTGAACAGGACATTTTTTTACATGGCCTGAAAGTAAACAGTGGAGGTGACTTTTTGTCAGTGCTATTGCATAATGGCCTGTAAAATTACCTTGATTTCAGCATAAGTGGTTTCTTCTGGTTTTGTTGCCCTTGGCTTCTTATTGTGATTATTAAATACAATTTTACCATAATTAAGGTCGCCATCTTGATTCTATGAATGAGATGTTCAAAGACATGAATGGATGTTAGATTTGACATGTAAACCACTATTTACTAAATGAAGATCCAAATACACAGTGGAATCACATTATTATGACAACTTCCTACTTTCAACGTTGGCAGCGTGTAGCTCATGAAAGTAGTCACGTGTTGCGACTTGGCTTGGTGGGTATATCAGGTATGCGATAGACTGTCGGCAAAAGGGGATGATGTTGAGGAAGGGTTTAGACACATGCATATATATACATATATGCATGCAAACACGTGCATGCATGTATGATATATATGCATGCATTAATGGTCACTTATAGGGTGATGTGTGCGGATGTGCCAAGCATCTGCGCACATCTGCCCTTAGTGGCCCAAGTCTGGCAAGGGTCTGGTCATCCTGATGGATACAAAGAGCTCAGATTCAGCAGAATCTGAGGCCTTTGTTCTAATTATCTCCAGCGCCGCTGGAGATAATTATGCATGATAGAAGGGAGGGAGAAACCTCCCCTCCTTCTATTATGCACATTCTGGCAGCGCGATTACTATCGCGCTGTCCGGAATGCCAGGTGCTGCAGGCGGGAGATCAAAGGCTTCTCCCGCCTGTCTGCTAGAGGCGCGGCCCCGCTGTGCGCGTGCAGGGACGCGCGGGCTGGCGCGATGATGTCATTTACAGATGATAATTGACTTTTGGGTGGCAGTATTTCTGAATCTGCGCACTTTGTGAACTGTTTGGGTGCTGCTGTGGTGAAGTTAAATTGTGAGTGGACAAATGGCACCATTGCGAAAAGCAATGTGGAGACTGTGGAGCACCACGTGCAGGATTCAAACCTAAAACCTTCATTAGTATTCCTGTACAATGTTATATATACCAGTACATTGTAGTTAGCAAAATTCCATCAGCTGGGACACAGGAACACAAGCGGATATCAGGAACCTTAGCAGGACCTTGACACTGAGGCATCTGGGAAAGGGGCTGAGCCACTTATATATGATCGGGAGGGATAGTATTGGTCCGCGAGGTCACATGACCTAACCCATAAAGCCCAGGAAGTGACGCGCGCTGGTCCTTAAAGGGCTTCTGTCATGAGAAAAATAGTTATGTAGCTGACTGACATTAGTAATGTGCTAATGTCAGCAGTACATAACAGTATGATTTATAACTCCCTGCCTGCCGTCGTTCCCTCAAAATAAAGACTTTTATAATATGCTAATGAGCCTGTAGGTGCTAGTGGGGCATTGCTGCAGCACCTACACCTAGAGGCTCCGTCTTCTCACCCTTTGGTGCGCCCATGTACAGTTGATTGACATCCGAGTTCTCCTCAGTTTCCCGTAAATCCCACGCCTGCGCCGTCCCGTTTAGTATTCAGCACAGTGAGGAAGGCGCAGTGAGGAAACCGGCAGCAGGAATGCGTCCTTCACTCACTGCGCCTGCGCCGAAGGAAGGAAGCCGGCAGCAGAAGCGCATCCTTCACTCACTGCGCCTGAGCCGAACACTAAACGGGACGGCGCAGGCGAGGGATATACGGGACACTGAGGAGAACTCGGATGTCAATCAACTGTACATGGGTGTGCCAAAGGGTGAGAAGACGGAGCCTCTAGGTGCTGCAGCAATGCCCCACGAACACCTAGAGGCTCATTAGCGTATTTTAAAAGTCTTTATTTTAAGAGAACGGCGGCAGGCAGGGAGTTATAAATCATACTGTTATGTACTGCTGACATTAGCACATCGCTAATGTCAGTCAGCTACATAACCATTTTTCTCATGACAGAAACCCTTTAAGGAAGTGCTTCAGGAAACAAGCAGCAAGCATGCTGTGGCCAGGGCTGAGAGGAAACTGTGGAGCGGATCCAAGAACAACAGTACCTACACAGACAAAGCCCAGGACTGCAGAGGTGAATGGGAAGCACTGGCCACAGATCACCGCTGAACACGGCGCCTGGGACCGCGGCGGTAAGCAGGGAAACAGCGGCGCACAGCAGCTGCTGTTACAGTAGCCTTCTCTAGTGAGTCACGTTTTCTGCTTCATCGAACGGATGGACGTTGGTGTGTCAGGTGAGAAACATTAGAGAACACAAGCTGGAGGTGGCAGAGTTATGGTCTGGGGGAATGTTTTCATACCATTCTACTCATCCAAGTGGTAGGCACTCTCAACCAATTTTGCTATGAAACCATCCTTGCATATCACATAAATCAATATTTGCTGATTGTGTTCACTTGGTAAGATGGGATCTTCTAGCAAGACAATGCTGGACATGTCACACAGCTAGAAATGTTCGACATTGGTATGAAGAGAATGACCAACACTCGAACATCTGTGGGACCACCATGATTGTCGTATTCACTCTATGAATTCTCCCCTATGGACCGTCCAGCAGCTGCTGGAGTCATCATGGCTCCAGATACCTGAGACAACCTTCCAGGACCTTAATGAGACACTCCCAGGTTGTCTCTGCAGCACACGGCAGTTAATCTGGATGTTAGTTGGTGGTCATAATAAGGTGACTTGACTGTGTATAGTGATGAGTGAATCGAAGCTGATAAAGTGGAATTCGATCTAAAGTTTTGGGAAAATTCGATTCGAACCGTTTCGATTTCCTGGCGCTTTGTTGTAACAAATCAATTTTTTCCTAAAATGGTGGCTACACATGTTACAAAGTGAAAGTAAGAAGCCCGGGAACACGAGATCACCCATAATGCCATGCAGATAGCCCCTGTGGTGTCACAGCCTTATAAGACCCTCATCCTGCCCAGTCTCTGCCATTATACTGTAAACTGAGTATAGGAAGAGACGTGACAGGCGCTAGGGACAGTGATCAAGAAAGACTTTAATTGTAAAATATTGTATAGGGAGAGTTCAGGGACAGCGCAGGTACAGTGTAGGGAGATCATACAGAGATTTTTTACACAATATAGGGAGAGCATAGGGAGAGCATAGAGAGAGTGCAGGGACATATTGAACAGTGTCCCCCTTGAGAAATAGATAAGCAATTCTATTACACCTTGATTAACTAAGTGGGGTTTAAAAGCTGTCTAATACTACTGCTTGTGGTGTTCACATTGTTTTATACATAAGTAATTCTATAACGCCTTCATTCTCACCGGGAAATATCTCTGTAAGATCTATGGCCAATCTGCCCCTGGATGCTGCCACCTGCCTGATGCCACACACCTGCTTCCTCTGTTGCCATCTTCTCCTACTGCCACTATCTTGTGCTGTTACTGCCACTGCTGTTGCTCCACACCTCCCCACTCTGTGACTGGACCACTATGTTGACTCCTCATGCTATTGCCACCCTCACCATTCTGTGCCTGGGCCACTATGTTGACTCCTCATGCTGTTTCCACCCTCATCACTCTGTGACTTGGGCAATATGTTGAATTCTCATGCTGTTGCCACCCTCCCCGCTCTGTGACCAGGCAACTATGTTGACTCCTCATGCTGTTGCCACTCTCACCACTCTGTGACTGGGCCACTAGTGTCCCTGTTTGGCCTTGTTGACATAACCATTTATTTTACCCTTCTTCTGATCTGTCAGAAGAAATTAAAAATAAAAAAAACAACGGATCCTGTTTTTGGAGCATCCATAAGGCCTCTATCACACGGTCAGTATTTTGCATCAGGATTTGATCATAATTTGGAAGCCAAAAGTAGGATTGAGTCCCCAAACACAGAAGACATGCAAATATTTCCATCACATGTTATCTCTGTTTTGGACCCACTGTTTTTGCCTTACCAATACTGATGAAATACTGATGCAAAAAACTGACCAAATATTGACCGTGTGATAGAGGCCATTAACGCCCTGCATGCAGGACTTCTTTTCCATCTGAATAAAACCGATTTCATAGGCCAATAGCCAAAACTCATGCAAATTGAGCATGAGGCCTCTATCACATGGTCAGTACTTTGATAGTATCAAGATGTGATCATGATTTGGAAGCCAAAAGCAGGAGTGGGTCCAAAACACAGAAGACATTCAAATATTCCCATCAAGTGTCATCTCTGTTTTGGACCCACTCCTGTTACTGACCAAATACTGACTGTGTAAAGGTGGATGCTCAGAAGAAAGGATCCGTTTTTTGGGGGTTGTTCTACTGACGAATCAGAAGAAGGAAAAAATAAACAGTGACATCAACACAAACTTACTGCTGACACCCTCTCCATTCTGTTACCTGACGCTAACATTGCTCAGTTTTTGACCCGTAACTGACCAATTAAGTGAAGTGTGAACTGAATCTAAGAGTGACGCCTGTCACCTGCCTGTCATATTGACGCACAGTAACTGTTTCACTACCACAGTGGACTAGCTATGCATGTTTCAGCAAATCACAGTGATGTACAGTGGGATACACTCTCCCTGCAGGTCAGGAAATAACTGATTTATAACATGCTTGTGACAAATCAATTCAGATCGAATCAAATAAAAAAAAAAATCGGCAAAGCATCAGAATCAAATTATTTAACCTTTTCAGGACGCATGACGTACCGGTACGGCATGTTGTCCTGGTACTTAAGGACACATGACGTACCGGTACGTCATGTGTATTTCCGATCACCGCCGCCCGGCGGTGATCGGAACAAGGTGCCTGCTCGAATCATTGAGCAGGCACATTGGCTAAATGCGCGGGGGGGTCCCGTGACCCCCCTGTGTCAGCGATTGCCGCAAACCGCAGGTCAATTTAGACCTGCGGTTTGCGGCTTTTACCTGCGGTTGTGGTGGCGGAGGGCAGTGCCATCGGGTCCCCATGCGGCTGTAGGGGGGACCCGATGGCATAGAAGCCAGCGCAATGCCTAAGGAAGACATTGCGCTGCCTTCCGGTGACGAGCCTGTGAGATCCAGCCCCCTGGATCTCACAGGCCGGAAGCTGTATGAGTAATACACACTGTATTACTCATACAGCCAATGCATTCCAATACAGAAGTATTGGAATGCATTGTAAAGTATTAGATCCCCAAAAGTTCAAGTCCCAAAGTGGGACAAAAAATAAAGTGAAAAAAATGTTTAAAAAAAAATTTAGTTTTCCCCCCAAAAAATTAAAAGTTTCAAGTAAAAATAAACAAAAACTTAATTTTCCCCAAATAAAATTACAAAAAATTGGTAAATAATAGGGGGGGGGGGGGGAATGTATACATATTAGGTATTGCCGCGTCCGTATCAACCGGCTCTATAAACATATCACATGACCTAACCCCTGAGATGAACACCGTAAAAAATAAAAAATAAAAACTGTGCTAAATAAACCATTTTTTGTCACCTTACATCACAAAAAGTGTAATAGCAAGCGATCAAAAAGTGCCAATTAAACCGCCATCTCATCCCGCAATAATCATACCCTACCCAAGGTAATCGCCCAAAAACTGAAAAAATTATGGCTCTCAGACTATGGAAACACTAAAACATGATTTTTTTTGTTTAAAAAAAGAAATCATTGTGTAAAACTTACATAAATAAAAAAAAGTATACATATTAGGTATCGCCACATCCGTGACAACCTGGTCTATAAAAATATCACATGATCTAACCTGTCAGATGAATGTTGTAAATAACAAAAAATAAAAACGGTGCCAAAACAGCTATTTCTTGTTACCTTGCCTCACAAAAAGTGTAATATAGAGCAACCAAAAATCATATGTACCCTAAACTAGTACCAACAATACTGCCACCCTATCCCGTAGTTTCCAAAATGGGGTCACTTTTTTGGAGTTTCTACTCTAGGGGTGCATCAGGGCATGGTAGGACATGGTGTCCAAAAAAAACAGTCTAGCAAAATCTGCCTTCCAAAAACCGTATGGCATTCCTTTCCTTCTGCGCCCTACCGTGTGCCCGTACAGCAGTTTACGACCACATATGAGGTGTTTCTGTAAACTACAGAATCCTGGCAATAAATATTGAGTTTTGTTTGGCTGTTAACCCTTGCTTTGTTACTGGGAAAAATAGATTAAAATGGAAAATTTGCCCAAAAATTTAAATTCTGAAATTTCATCTCTATTTTCCAATAATTCTTGTGGAACATCTAAAGGGTCAACGACGTTTGTAAAATCAGTTTTGAATACCTTGAGGGGTGTAGTTTCTAGAATGGGGTCATTTTTGGGTGGTTTCTATTATGTAAGCCTTGCAAATTGACTTCAGACCTGAACTGGTCCCTAAAAATAGGGTTTTTGAAAATTTCTGAAAAATTTCAAGATTTGCTTCTAAACTTCTAAGCCTTGTAACTTCACCAAAAAATAAAATATCATTCCCAAAATTATCCAAACATGAAGTAGACAGATGGGGAATGTAAAGTAATAACTATTTTTGGAGGTATTACTATGTATTATAAAAGTAGAGAAATTGAAACTTGGAAATTTGCAATTTTATAAATTTTTTGGGTAAATTTTGTATTTTTTTTATAAATAAAAATGTTTTGTTTTTTTTTTACTTCATTTTACCAGTGTCATGAAGTACAATATGTGATGAAATAACTATCTCAGAACGGCCTGGATAAGTCAAAGCGTTTTAAAGTTATCACCACTTAAAGTGACACTGGTCAGATTTGCAAAAAATGGCCTGGTCCTTAAGATGAAATAAGGCTATGTCCCAAAGGGGTTAAAGGGAACCTGTCACCTAGAAAATGAATATTAAACCACCAGCAGTACCTTATTGCAGCCTGTAGTATGATTATAAAGGTGTCTGTGACTTTTCTGTGCAATGCGGCAAAAGTCTGTAAAAAGACTTTTATTTAACGGGCCGCGCTATGTAAACGATAGTCTTGAAATCAAGGGGGCAGCAGCTTTCTCACCTGAAGTCAAGCGCGCCCCCTTTACCTCCCCATAGCTTTTAATTGATAGGATGCCCGATTCCTTCACTGCCAGTTGCTTGAATGTAGTCTCTCTCATGCGCGGACTCTCGTGTGCGAGTGCCTGAGTATTGAGCTTTTGAACAATACCTCATAGCAGAATGGAACAGTGCGCAGGTGCCAGTATTGCAGAGACACAGCGCACATGCAAGACTACATTCAAGCGTCCAGTACTGAAGGAAATCCTATCAATCAAACGCTATGGGGAGGTAAAGGGGGAGGGGCACGCTTGACTTCAAGACAATCAGCGTGGCCAGTTGAATAAAAGTCTTTTATAGACTTTTGCCGCATTGCACAGAAAAGACACAGAGACTTTTATAATCATGCTATAGGCTGCAATAAGGTACTGCTGGCGGTTTAATATGCATTTTCTAGGTGACAGGTTCCATTTAAAACTTCGCTCATCTATGTGTATATAAATTGCAAAACAGCTCATTTATCTATCTTCACATTCACACCTGCTCCGTTTTTTTGACATTCGTTCATGGAGGTTTAAAACTGTTAGGCCCCTTTCACACGAGCAAGTTTTCCACGCGGATGCGTTGCGGGAGGTGAACGCATTGCATCCGCACGGAATCCTGACCCATTCATTTCTATGGGGCTGTTCACATGAGCGGTGATTTTCACGCATCACTTGTGCGTTGCGTGAAAATCGCAGCATGCTCCTCTTTGTGTGTTTTTCACGTAACGCAAGCCCCATAGAAATGAATGGGATTGCGTGAAAATCACAAGCATCCGCAAGCAAGTGCGGATGCGGTGCGATTTTCACGCATGGTTGCTAGGAGACGATCGGGATGGAGACCCGATCATTATTATTTTCCCTTATAACATGGTTATAAGGGAAAATAATAGCATTCTGAATACAGAATGCAAAGTAAAACAGCGCTGGAGGGGTTAAAAAAAATAAAAAATCATTTAACTCACCTTAATCCACTTGATCGCGATGTCGGCATCTCCTTCTGTCCCCTTTACTGAATAGGACCTGTGGTGAGCATTAATTATAGGTCAAGGACCTTTGATGACGTCACCCCGGTCATCACATGGTACGTCACATGATCTTTTACCATGGTGAATCACCATGGTAAAAGATCATGTGACGTACCATGTGATGACCGGAATGACGTCACCACAGGTCCTGTTGCTGCACAGAGATCAGATGAAGCCAGAAGGAGATGCCGGGCCGCGAACAAGTGGACTAATAAGTAGACAAATAAGTCACAGGGGCCTGATGAGATACACCCAAAATTATTAAAAGAGCTTAGTGGTGAGCTGGCAAAACCGTTAACAGATTTATTTAACCAATCATTAGTAACAGGAGTCGTCCCGGAAGATTGGAAATTGGCTAATGTCATGCCCATTCACAAGAAAGGTAGTAGGGAGGAATCGAGCAACTATAGACCAATCAATAGTAGGCAAATTAATGGAAACCCTATTAAAGGATAGGATTGTGGAACATCTAAAATCCCATGGATTGCAAGATGAAAAACAACATGGGTTTACCTAAGGGAGATCATGTCAAACAAATCTTATAGATTTTTTTGACTGGGTGAATAAAATAATAGACGGTGGAGGTGCAGTAGACATCGCATATCTAGATTTTAGTAAGGCTTTTGACACTGTCCCTCATAGAAGACTTATCAATAAACTGCAGTCATTGAGCATGGACTCCCATATTGTTGAGTGGATTAGGCAGTGGCTGAGTGACAGACAACAGAGGGTTGTAGTCAATGGAGAACATTCAAAACAAGGTCATGTTACCAGTGGGGTTCCACAGGGATCTGTACTGGGACCGATTTTGTTTAATATCTTCATAAGTGATATTGCAAAAGGCCTCGCTGGTAAGGTTTGTCTTTTTGCTGATGACACAAAGATAGGTAACAGGGTTGATGTTCCTGGAGGGAAACGCCAAATGGAAAAGGATTTAGGAAAACTAGAAGAATGGTCAGAACTCTGGCAACTGAAATTTAATGTGGATAAGTGCAAGATAATGCACCTGGGGCGTAAAAACCCAAGGGCAGAATATAGAATATTTGACACAGTCCTGACCTCAGTATCTGAGGAAAGGGATTTAGGAGTAATTATTTCAGAAGACTTAAAGGTGGGAAGACAATGTAATAGAGCAGCACGAAATGCCAGCAGAGTGCTTGGATGTATAGGGAGAGGTATAAGCAGTAGAAAGAGTGAAGTGCTTATGCCACTGTACAGAACACTGGTGAGACCTCACTTGGAGTATTGTGCGCAGTACTGGAGGCCATATCTCCAGAAGGATATAGATACTCTAGAGAGAGTTCAGAGAAGAGCTACTAAACTAGTACATGGATTGCAGGATAAAACTTACCAGGAAAGGTTAAAGGACCTTAATATGTATAGCTTGGAAGAAAGAAGAGACAGAGGGGATATGATAGAAACTTTTAAATACATAAAAGGAATCAACTCGGTAAAGGAAGAGAGCATATTTAAAAGAAGAAAAACTACCACAAGAGGACACAGTTTTAAATTAGAGGGGCAAAGGTTTAAAAGTAATATAAGGAAGTATTACTTTACTGAGAGAGTAGTGGATGCATGGAATAGCCTTCCTGCAGAAGTGGTAGCTGCAAATACAGTGAAGGGGTTTAAGCATGCATGGGATAGGCATAAGGCCATCCTTCATATAAGATAGGGCCGGGGGCTATCCATAGTATTCAGTATATTGGGCAGACTAGATGGGCCAAATGGTTCTTATCTGCCGACACATTCTATATTTCTATATTTCTATACTAAGGTGAGTTAATTTTTTTTTTATTTTTTTTTAACCCCTCCAGCGATGTTTTACTATGCATTCTGTATTCAGAATGCTATTATTTTCCCTTATAACCATGTTATAAGGGAAAATAATACTATTTACAGAACACCGATCCCAAGCCCGAACTTCTGTGAAGAAGTTCGGGTTTGGGGACCAAACACGCGCGATTTTTCTCACGCGAGTGCAAAACGCATTACAATGTTTTGCAGTTGCGCGGAAAAATTGCGGGTGTTCTCGTAACGCACTCGCACATTTTCCCGCCACGCCCGTGTGAAAGAGGCCTAAGGCCTCTTTCACGCGAGCGTGTCCGGATAAGGTCCGGATGTGTCCCGGTGCATTGCAGCAAACCCGCGTGAGTAGGTACCGAATTGCAGTCAGTTTTGACTGCGATTGCGTTCCGATGTTCAGTTTTTATTGCGCGGGTGCAATGTGTTTTGCACGCGCGTGATAAAAAACTGACTGTGGTACCCAGACCCGAACTTCTTCACATAAGTTTAGGTTTGGGTTAGTTGTAGTGTAGATTGTATTATTCCCCCTTATAACATGGTTATAAGGGAAAATAATAGCCTTCTGAATACAGAATGCATAGTACAATAGGGCTGGAGGGGTTAAAAAATAAATAATTTTTTTTTAACTCACCTTAATCCACTTGTTCGCGCAGCCAGCATCTCTTCTGTCTTCTTCTTTGAGGAATAGGACCTTTGATGACGTCACTGCGCTCATCACATGATCTTTTACCATGGTGATGGATCATGTGACGGACCATGTGATGAACGTAGTGACGTCATCAAAGGTCCTATTCCTCACAAAAGAATACAGAAGAGATGCCGGCTGCACGAACAAGTGGATTAAGGTGAGTTAATTTATTTTTATTTATTTATTTTTTTTAACCCCTCCAGCCCTATTGTACTATGCATTCTGTATTCAGAATTCTATTATTTTCCCTTATAACCATGTTATAAGGAAAAATAATAATGATCGGGTCCCCATCCCGATCGTCACCTAGCAACCGTGCGTGAAAATCGCACCGCATCCGCGCTTGCTTGCTTTTCACGCAACCCCATTCATTTCTATGGTGCCTGCGTTACGTGAAAAACGCACAAAGTGGAGCATGCTGCGATTTTCACGCAACGCACAAGTGATGCGTGAAAATCACCGCTCATGTGCACAGCCCCATAGAAATGAATGGGTCCGGATTCAGTGCGGGTGCAATGCGTTCACCTCACGCATTGCACCCACACGGAAAACTCGCCCGTGTGAAAGGGGCTTTAGGCCCCTTTCACACGAGCGAGTTTTCCGCGCGGGTGCAATGCATGACATGAACGCATTGCACCCGCACTGAATCCTGACTCATTCATTTCAATGGGTCTGTGTACATGAGCGTTGTTTTTCCCGCATCAGTTCTGCGTTGCGTGAAAATCGCAGCATGTTCTATATTCTGCGTTTTTCACGCAGCCCTGGCCCCATAGAAGTGAATGGGGCTGCGTGAAAAACGCATTGCATCCACAAGCAAGTGCGGGTGCGATGCGTTTTTCACTAAAGGTTCGGTTGCTAAGAGATGTTTGTAAACCTTCAGTTTTTTATCACGCGCGTGAAAAACGCATCAAAACGCATTGCACCCGCCTGGAAAAAACTGAACAACTGAACGCAATCACAGACCAAACTGACTGAACTTGATTGCAAAATAGTGTGAGTTTGACTGAACGCATCCGGACCTAATCTGTCACGCTCGTGTGAAAGGGGCCTTAAAGGGGTTGTCTCACCTCCCTCTTTGCAGGCTGCCTCGCTGCTCTCAGGGCCTCTCTGACCCGCTTGCTGGGGGCAGAGCTGAACTCTCAGATGCAAAGCAAGGCAAGCTTGGCAGGGAGGAAGTAACCCTACCCCTTGCTTGTGCGTGCTCACTCCCGAGGCTGTCACAGAAGGAGATTCTGTATCAGTTTCAGGGGTAGCAGAGCAGATCGTGACATCCAATGGTAAGTCACGATTAGTGTTGATCGAGCATGCTTGGCCAAAAACCTGTTCAGCTCGAGCATCTCGATGCTCGGCACATGGCGGTACTCAGCCGAGTACCGCATGTGCTCGAGCGCCATACTTGAGTCTCCTCCCCGCACGTTTCTTGGCTGCTACACAGCCAATAAAAGTGCAGGTAAGTACTGCCCTCGCTGTAATGCCAGTAGCCATGTTGGCTACTGGCATTACAGTGATTGGCTGGCCGGAACGCGTCATCGAGTACTATATAGCACCCGATGACGCATGTTCGGCTCATTCGTAGTCAGGGAGAGCTGAGCATAGGAAGGGACAGAGAGTGTAGGGAGTGTAATTGAATATTTTTTTGTACAAAAAATGTTTCAGAGACCCAAAAGTCCTTGTAAGGACTATTGTGTGCGACAGCAGCAATATATGTTTGTAGCACAAACTGTGCTAAATACCGTGTAATAGCCCAATGCGGACAGTAAAATTATCCGCGCCACATCTCCTGTTTAAAGTGTGCGCATCCCTAAAATATCAGTGACATCCAATGAACTTTTTTCCGTAGACACTGCGAACAGTGATATTACCTGTGGTGCCTGTCCTGTATAACGTTTCCTAATCACTATTACTTCTGCAAATTTTTTTGCGCATACACTTCCAAATCCTACGCTACTGTACGTGTGACATACTTTCAAGCATATATCACATTTAAAATGAAGTAGGCGAGCAGTAAGTGACGGGGAAGTGGCCATGATGCTGATGGTGCAAGCAGAGGCCGTGGCGAAACTGTGCCTGCTGCCAGATCACAAGAAAAACAATCATCCATGATACCTAGCTTCATGTCCAAGTTTGCAGGGCGGCGCAGGACAACGCTCGCGAATCAGTCGGTTAAGCACCACCCTGTCTTCCACCAAGTCCAGTCTCAGTAGCCAGGAGTCTGGTTAACACAATCCTCACCCTGATCCTCTTTCCTCCCACCATGTACAGTCTGGCCAAACAAGTGATCCCACACTCGGATAATCCGAGGACCTCTTTTCATCGCCATTACTTGATTTGGCCCTCTCGCCAAGCACGCTTGAAGAGGGACATGAGATCGTGTGCCCTAATTCCCAAACTCTTGAGCATCCACAGTCACAAGAACATGATGGTGGGGAACGGCAATTAGTGTTTAATGAGGTGGATGATGAGACACAGTTGCCAATGAGTCAACCGCAATTACTGTCTCAAGAGGTTGATGAAGAGAATGAGACACAGTTGTCAATCACTGAGGTTGTGCTTAGGTCGACAAATCAGGAGGATGATCAGAGTGAGGCAGTGGAAGAAGAGGTGGTGTACGATGAGGTCACTAACCCAACCTGGGAAGGTGGAAAGCCGAGCGAGGACAGCAGTACAGAGGGGGAGGGACCTGCAGCACCGCAACAGGCTGGAAGAGGCAGTGGGGTGCTAAAAGGGAGAAGGCGGACCACACCAAACAGGCTCGCAACTGTTCCACGGAGGACCCCCTTGTGGAAATCTCCCTTGCCAAGGGGTAGACGTTCTGCAGTATGGCGCTATTTTGAGAAATGTGCAGACGACAAAAGAGTAGTAGTTTGCAACCTGTGCCATCCGAAAATAAGCTGGGGCGTGATCACTAGCAACCTCACCTCCACCAGCATGATCCGCCACATGGCATCCAAGCATCATAATAAGTGGGACAAATGCCTGGGTCCACAATCTGTGTCTTCGGGTCACATCACTGCCTCCTCTTCCCCTATGTTACATGATGGCCAATCCCCTGTCGAAGATGCAGGCCCGGATGCCTCCTGCCATGCACCTGGACCTTCGCAAGCACCATCAGTGACGACATCCACTTCCGTGTCCCAGCGCAGCATCCAAATGTCCTTACCCCAGGCCTCTGAATACAAGTGAAAATATCCAGCCACCCACCAAATGCGCAGCTTTCCAAATTACTGGCCCTGGAAATGAAAAGCCATTTAGGCTTGTGGACACTGAGGCCTTCTGCAGCCTGATGTCTACGGCCGTCTCGCGTTACGCAGTCCCCAGCCGCCACTATTTTTCAAGGTATGCCGTGCCCGCCTTACACCAACATGTGTCCCGTAATATCACACGTGCCCTGACCAACGCAGTTACTGGGAAGGTCCACTTAACCACGGACACATGGACAAGTGCATTCGGCCAGGGATGCTACATTTCCCTGATGGCACACTGGGTGAATGTTGTGGAGGTAGGGAGAGAGTCGTACCCTGGGATGGCACAGGTGCTACGGATGCCAAGGATTGCGGGGCCTACGTCGATCAGGGTTTCCGCCAGCACCTACAGTAGAGGCTACAAACCCCACTTCTCCTCCTCCGCCTCCTCCTCCACTTCCACCTCCGAATTATCTGCGTGCAGCACCAGTCAGTCATCAGTCGGTAGCTGGAAGCAGTGTAGCACTGCAGTGGGGAAGCGGCAACATGCCGTGCTGAAGCTGATATGCTTAGGGGACAAACAGCACACCACTGCAGAGCTGTGGCAGGGGATAAGAGACCAGACTGAGCTGTGGCTCTCGCCACTCAACCTACAACCAGGCATGGTTGTGTCTGATAATGGCCGTAACTTGGTGGCGACTTTGGAGCTCGGCAAGCTCAGACACATCCCATGCCTAGCCACGTCTTATACTTAGTGGTTCAGCAGTTTCTCAAAACCTACCCCAATTTGCGTGTGGAAGAGGTGGAAATGGGGGAAGACATTACACAGGGTGATAGCCAGACCACCCTCAGTTCATCTTCTCAGTGCGAATTGGACGATGTAGAGGAGGAGTAGCAGAAGACAGTTGCCTCCGCTACAGAGGGTAGTACCCATGGAAGTTTAAAGAGGACCTTTCATCTGTTTAGCCCTAGTCTAATTAGGGTCTAACCTTATAGGGCGGCCCCCACTGATGTCATTGCACTTTTTTTTTTGTCAAAGATCCCCTGATCGTCCGCTGTTGTCCCCCGTTGATTTCGGCGCCTTATATTCTAATTAGCCGATGTTATGAGACGCAGGCGGCGGACTTCTGTTCCCCTGCGCTGCCTGATCTCATTGCAGCCCGGACGCCCGCTGCGTCCGGCTGCACTTACTAGTTCCCGGCGTCTCCATTGTCATGGTGATGGGGGACGCGGTACGCCCGGCCGCTCTCCTCCTGCACGAGCGGTCGACGTTCCCCGTCACCATAGGAACAAGGTGGGGCTGAGCGCCGATCTAGGCACTCGGCTACAGGCAGGAGGGATGGGTCATGTGGCGCTGGCCACGTCACATGATCCCTTTCCTCCACTATTTAAACAGGCAACCTGCTGGCCACAGGTTGCCTGTGATTTTGTTATTTAGGCTGTGGATACTCTGTGCTACTACGTGTTAACCTCTGGAATTTGACCTTGTCCGTCTTCTGACCACCCTTCTGCCTACTTCCTTTGTACTGACGCTACCTCTCGGATTTGACCTTGGCTCGCTCTCGGATTTGTCTCGTGCCTTCCCCTTAGTACTGTCGCTACCTCTCGGATTTGACCTCGGCTCGTTCTCGGATTTGTCTCTTGCCTTTACCCTTTGTACTGACGTGACCTCCCGGACTGACCTCAGCTAGTTGACCCGTCATTGCTTTCTCCATCAGAGGGTACCTCCGTCTAGTTTACTTCCCTGTCCATCCGTCTGCTAACGGCACACGTGTGCCGTTCTCTGCCTTTGCTGTCCGGTTCTCTCTCTGTCTCTGTCCTCTCTACTCTGCACTTACGTAGGTCAGGGACCGCCGCCCTAGGGCGGGTAGTGCAAGTAGGCAGGGACAGCGTTGAGGGTGGCAGTCAAGGGGGTGCACTTCCTCTCTACTTTCCTTTCCCGTGACAGCCGACTTGGTTATACTAGGAGGAGACTGGAGTGGTTCTCTTCTCCCTGGCTGTGAGCACATCAAATCACAGCGCACCGCTCATAGCCAGAAAGGAGCTCATTCTCCCTGGCTATGAGTGGTGTGCTCTGATTGGATGCGCTCAAAGCCAGGAACAAGAGAACCGCTCCAGTCTCCGCCTAGTATAACCAAGTCGGCTAATTAGAATATAAGGCGCCGAAATCAACGAGGGACAACAGCGGACAAACGGTGGATCTTTGAAAAAATAAAATAAAAGTGTGATGACATCAGTGGGGGCCGCCCTATAAGGTAAGACCCAAATTAGACTAGGGTTAAACAGATGAAAGGTCCTCTTTAATTCCATCTGTTCAGCATGGGTGGGCAGAAGAGGAGGAAGAGGATGAGGAGATTGAGAGTGATCCTCCTGATGACGACAGCGAAGTCTTGCCTGTTGGTACTCTGGCACACACGGCTGACTTCATGTTAGGCTGTCTTTCCCGCGACCCGAGCGTTATAAGCATTTTAGACAACACGAATTACTGGATGTTCACCCTTCTCAACCCCCGCTACAAAGAGAACTTATCATCTCTCTTTCCTCTGGTGGAGAGGACGAGCAAAACGGTACCAGAAGATCCTTGTTGAAAAATTGCTCCAAAAATTTCCATCTGACAACGCTGGCGGCAAAGTCCGTAGTTCCTTGGCCAACCGAGGAGGGGAGACAAGGGGAACACAGAGCAGTTCCAACAGAGGCAGGGCAACACTCTCCAAAGCCTGGGACAGTTTCATGACACCCCGCCAGCACCCTCATCCTAATGCACGGCCAAGTGTCACAAGGAGGGAAAAACTTTGGAAGATGGTGAAGGAGTACATAGCAGACCGTGTCAGCGTCCTCAATGATCCCTCAATGCCTTAAAACTACTGGGTGTCCAAGCTGGACACGTGGCACGAACTGGCGCTCTACGCCTTGGAGGTGCTGGCCTGCCCTGCCGCCAGCGTTTTGTCTGAGCGGGTATTTAGTGCTGCTGGTGGCATTATAACAGATAGGCGTATCCACCTTTCAACTGAAAATGCTGACAGGTTGACTCTTATAAAAATGAACAAGGCCTGGATTGACCATGACTTCTCGACTCCACCAGAGGAAAGCTGATGAACATAAGGTCACTTTAAATTTGTTGTTTATAGTGTACTGAATACACTGTATTCACATGCACCCCTTCCACCACAAACAAGGGTATATGGTTGAATCTTCCTTTTCTCATCCTCCTTCTCCTCTTCCATCATATCAACACATGCTTATTTGTCGCATATAATGCCCTCGCATATATTCCCTTTGCATATAATTGTTTACAGGGTAAGCTCACCAGCAGGCCCTCACCTACAATGTTTTGCAGGGTCAGCTCACCAGCAGGCCCTCGCATATAATTTTTTTAGAGGGTCAGCTCACCAGCAGGCCCTCACATATAATGTTTTACAGGGTCAGCTCACCAGCAGGCCCTCGCTAGAGATGTTGCGAACATAAAATTTTCCGTTCGCGAACGCCGAACCCGAATTTCTGCAAATGTTCGCAAACGGGCGAACCGCCATTGATGGGGCCCTGCAGCTTGACATTCAGCTCTGAGAGGTATTTAGTAATGTCCACCATGAATCTCCGCTGTAAAGCATTTATTTTATCTTGAGGCATTTGGCCTCCCAGTTCATTTAGTTTAGCATTAGAGATGAGAGAATCGAAGCTGCCGAAGTAGAATTCTTCCGAATTTCAGGAAAAAATTTGATTCGCAACGAATGCAAATTTCCTCGTGCTTCGTGGTAACGAATCCCATTTTTCCTTAAATGGCTGCTGCACATGTGACTACATGAAGAAAGGAAGTCTGGGAAGGCAGGATCACCCAGACTGACATGCATGCAGCCAATCAGCAGCCAGCCAGCCCTGCGATGTCACAACCCTATAAATAGGGGCGGTCATCTTAGATTTAGACATTTTCCAGCATTCTGAGTGCAGGGATAGACATGAGAAGGCGCTAGGGACAGCAATAGTAAAAACCTCATTGTGAAAAGAAAAACTGAAAAAACGATTTTTAAGTGCAGGGAAAGGATAGGGAGGAATCATTTCACTGAATCTTAGTGCAGGGAGAGACATCAAAAAGCGCTAGGGACAGTGCTAGAAAAGCGATTTACAAGTGCAGGGAAAGATTATTTGGGGATCCAAATTGCCATTATACAACTCTGTCATTCCAGCAATTTATTCTTGTTATTGGGGTGCAAGTGCTATGTTTAAAAGCCTTTAGTGGCCTATTTTAGTACAAAAAGAAAAATATATACGCACTTCACTGTTGCAGTTATTTGTGGCGAAAGTGTTTAGTGGCCTATTTCAGTACAGAAATAAAAATATATACGCATTTCATTTCTGCAGTTATATGTGGTGAAAGCGTTTAGTGGCCTATTTCAGTACAGAAAGAAAAATATGTACGCATTTCACTGTTGCAGTTATTTGTGGCGAAATCATTTAGTGGTCTATTTCAGTAAAGAAAGAAAAATATATATGCACTTCACTGTAGCAGTTATTTGTGGCGAAAGCGTTTAGTGGCCTATTTCAGTACAGAAAGAAAAATACAGTATATACGCACTTCACTGTAGCGGTTATTTGTGGCGAAAGTGTTTAGTGGCCTATTTCTGTACAGAAAGAAAAATATATACGCACTTCACTGTTGCAGTTATTCGTGGTGAAAGCGTTTAGTGGCCTATTTTAGTACAGAAAATAATATATATACGCACTTCACTGTTGCAGTTATTTGTGGCAAAAGCGTTTAGTAGCCTATTTCAGTACAGAATGAAAAATATATACGCATTTCACTTCTGCAGTTATATGTGGCGATAGTGTTTAGTGGCCTATTTCAGTACAGAAAGAAAAATATATACGCATTTCACTGTTGCAGTTGTTTGTGGCGAAAGCGTTTAGTGGCCTATTTCAGTACAGAAAGAAAAATATATACGCACTTCACTGTAGCAGTTATTTTTGGCGAAAGCGTTTTGTGGCCTATTTCAGTACAGAAAGAAAAATATATACGCAATTCACTGTTGTAGTTATTTGTAGCGAAAGCGTTTAGTGGCCTATTTCAGTACAGAAAGAAAAATACAGTATATACGCACTTCACTGTAGCGGTTATTTGTGGCGAAAGTGTCTAGTGGCCTATTTCAGTACAGAAAGAAAAATATATACGCACGTCACTGTTGCAGTTATACGTGGTGAAAGCGTTTAGTGGCCTATTTTAGTACAGAAAATAATATATATACGCACTTCACTGTAGCAGTTATTTGTGGCAAAAGCGTTTAGTAGCCTATTTCAGTACAGAATGAAAAATATATAGGCATTTCACTTCTGCAGTTGTTTGTGGCGAAAGCGTTTAGTGGCCTATTTCAGTACAGAAAGAAAAATATATACGCACTTCACTGTTGCAGTTATTCGTGGTGAAAGCGTTTAGTGGCCTATTTTAGTACAGAAAATAATATATATACGCACTTCACTGTTGCAGTTATTTGTGGCAAAAGCGTTTAGTAGCCTATTTCAGTACAGAATGAAAAATATATGCGCACTTCACTGTAGCAGTTATTTGTGGCGAAAGCGTTTAGTGGCCTATTTCAGTACAGAAAATAATATATATACGCACTTCACTGTTGCAGTTATTTGTGGCAAAAGCATTTAGTAGCCTATTTCAGTACAGAATGAAAAATACATACGCATTTCACTTCTGCAGTTATATGTGGCGATAGTGTTTAGTGGCCTATTTCAGTACAGAAAGAAAAATATATACGCACTTCACTGTAGCAGTTATTTTTGGCGAAAGCGTTTTGTGGCCTATTTCAGTACAGAAAGAAAAATATATATGCAATTCACTGTTGCAGTTATTTTTGGCGGAAGCATTTAGTGACCTATTTTAGTACAGAAAGAAAAATATATACGCACTTCACTGTACCAGGCATTTGTGGCAAAAGCGTTTAGTGGCCTATTTCAGTACAGAAAGAAAAATATATACGCATTTCATTTCTGCAGCTATATGTGGTGAAAGCGTTTAGTGGCCTATTTCAGTACAGAAAGAAAAATATATACGCACTTTACTGTTGCAGTTATATGTGGTGAAAGCGTTTAGTGGCCTATTTCTGTACAGAAAGAAAAATATACACGCACTTCACTGTTGCATTTATTTGTGGCGAAAGCGTTTAGTGGCCTATTTCAGTACAGAAAGAAAAATATATACGCACTTCACTGTTGCAGTTATTCGTGGTGAAAGCGTTTAGTGGCCTATTTCAGTACAGAAAGAAAAATATATACGTACTTCACTGTTGCAGTTATTCGTAGTAAAAAATATATTCTTCGCTTTTAGGGGTGTTTCAATTTGCTTTTAATTTATTTAGTTCAGCTAAAAGTATGGCAGACAGAGAAGTGCCAGGCCATGCACAGAGGAGTGGCAGAGGCCTAAATGTTTCTGGCGCATGCAGAGGTCGCAGCAGAGTAAGGGGGCGTGGCAGCAGGAGTCGCAGCGAGAGGCCTGAGCTCACGGTGTCATCTAGCAGTCGTGTCTTGACCAGCAACCAAGCGGTTCTTGATTGGTTAACTCGGTCATCCACTTCATCCTAAGTGACATCAGACACCCCCAGCCAACAGTCGGTGGGTTTTTCAGACACAACCTTTAGTTGGCATGGCCTGGGAGTAGGCCCTGTGCCCTCACCTGTCCTCAAACTGCCTCTATCCTTTGCTGTTCCCTCACCCACAGAAGTATTGTATGCTGTGGGCTCAGATCCACTATACAGCGAGGACAAGCAACTAGAGGACAGTTGGTAGCTACTGCCCAGCCAAGATCTGGAGGAGACATCCGCCACTTCCTCCGCTAGGCAGGCAAGTAGTGGTGAGGAGAGTGGCATGGGAGCTGGTGTTGCGCGCGGTCAGTCTCCTGACCCAGAGACTATTGAGGAGGACATCAGTGATGCGCAGACACTACTCGATGATGAAGCCAATCACACTTGGGAGATGGATGCAGAAGGGGCTTCATCATCATCAGGAGAAGAGGGTAGCAGCTTGCCCATGAGGCAGCGGCTGAGCCAGCAAAGTGGTAGCATGGCTGGAAGTCAGCAGGGTGGCAGCAGTGGGAGGTCGGGAGCCAAACGTGACCGGGGTAGACCACCTGCTTTGCAGCAGCCTACCTGTCCGGGAAGTTGTGGTGCAGGGGTTCACGGAGGCAGCGGCGGTAGCAGTCAGTCAGTGCGGACTGTTGGGGGAAAAATCACCTACTCGGCGGTATGGCAGTTTTTTGTTAAGCCGCTGGAGGAGGTGAACATGGCCATATGTAGAATATGTGAGCAGAAAGTGAAGCGTGGCCAGGGTGCCAATGTTGGCACCATGGCCCTGCGTCAACATATGCAGCGTCACCATAAGGTGGCCTGGGAGAACCGTGGCTCCGATGTGGTCCAGCCTGTCACAGCAACCGCTGCATCACCCAGTGGCACGCACCCGGTTTCAGGCAGTCAAGGTTCCACCACCTCAGACGAAGGGAGCTGTCTGTCATTCACATCTTCTGCTGGTCCAGATGCTCCTGCTCCTCCTATTCCTACTCCACGTCAGTCATTCCAGCAGCAATCGATCACTGAATCGATTGCCAAGAGACAGCAGTATGTGTGCAGTCATCCAACGGCGCAGAAGCTGAATGTGCTCCTGGCCAAGTTGCTGGTGCTGCAGTCCCTCCCTTTCCAAGTGGTGGACTCTGCACCTTTCAGAGAACTGATGGCTTGTGCCGAGCCGAGGTGGAGAGTCCAAAGCCGTCATTTCTTTGCGAAAAAGGCAGTACCAGCCCTGCACAAATATGTAGCACAGAAGGTGGGCCAGTCCTTGAGCCTGTCGGTGTCTGCAAAAGCGCACGGCAGCGCCGACGTGTGGAGCTGTAACTACGGCCAGGGACAATACATGTCCTTTACAACCCACTGGGTGAATGTGGTTCCTGCACAGCCACACCAGCAACTTGGCCAGGTCAAGCCACTTCCTCCTCCACGTTGTCACGCCGTTGGTCCTGCGACAATGTCCGTCTCTGCCTACTGATCCTCCACCATGTCCTCAGCTTTCACTGCAGGGACAAGTCATAGTGCCCCTACAGCATACCACATGTGCAGGGCACGGCGGTGTCACGCTGTTCTGCACCTCGTTTGCCTAGGCAAACGGAGTCACACAGGGGAGGAACTGCTCCATGTCCTCCATCAAGAAATCGAATCCTGGCTTTCTCTGTGACAACTCAAAATTGGAACCATGATGACCAACTGGAAGAACATGGTGTCTGGTGCTGTGTCAAGGAGGGCTGAGCCCTGCATGGCACATGTGTTCAATCTGGTTGTCAAGCAATTCCTGAAGTCTTCCACCCATCTGAAAGACATCCTAAAAATACCCAGGAAACTTTGCATGCACTTCAGCCACTCGTACACCACAAAGCACACCCTCCTTTAGCTGCAGCGGCAGAACGGCATCCCAAAACATAGGCTGATATGCGACGTTTCCACCCGTTGGAATTCCACCCTCCATATGTTGGTCCGACTATACGAACAGAGAAAGGCTATCAACGATTTCTCTCTATAATAATGCATAGTCTGTGTGATTCAACCACTCTTCATGACAATTGACATGTGTTCTCTTCTCTCTGTGCTCTGATTAAGTACAGCCTATGTGTTCTGCTGACACTGAATACCTGGATAACTTTCTCCCTCTCTACTCTTTGATCATCCATGTATAACCTCCTCCACTTCCTTGTTTCTATCTCTATCACTGAGAGAAGAGAGGGAAAGAGCAGACACAGCCAGGTGACGTGTGCTTGCAAATCTGTTAGAAGCAGTAGTACAGTACAGCTGTGAAGGAATTGCATATACTCTACAGCAGCAAGGGATTGTATCACCTATAGCCATATACACTGCTCAAAAAAATAAAGGGAACACTTAAACAACACAATGTAACTCCAAGTCAATCACACTTCTGTGAAATCAAACTGTCCACTTAGGAAGCAACACTAAGTGACAATCAATTTCACATGATGTTGTGCAAATGGGATAGACAACAGGTGGAAATTATAGGCAATTAGCAAGACACCCCCAATAAAGGAGTGGTTCTTCAGGTGGTCACCACAGACCACTTCTCAGTTCCTATGCTTCCTGGCTGATGTTTTGGTCACTTTTAAATGCTGGCGGTACTTTCACTCTAGTGGTAGCATGAGACGGAGTCTACAACCCACACAAGTGGCTCAGGTAGTGCAGCTTATCCAGGTTGGCACATCAATGCGAGCTGTGGCAAAAAGGTTTGCTGTGTCTGTCAGTGTAGTGTCCAGAGCATGGAGGCGCTACAAGGAGACAGGCCAGTACATCAGGAGACGTGGAGGAGGCCATAGGAGGGCAACAACCCAGCAGCAGGACCGCTACCTCCGCCTTTGTGCAAGGAGGAACAGGAGGAGCACTGCCAGAGCCCTGCAAAATGACCTCCAGCAGGCCACAAATGTGCATGTGTCTGCTTAAACGGTCAGAAACAGACTCCATGAGGGTGATATGAGGGCCCGACGTCCACAGGTGGGGGTTGTGCTTACAGCCCAACACCGTGCAGGACGTTTGGCATTTGCCAGAGAACACCAAGATTGGCAAATTCGCCACTGGCGCCCTGTGCTCTTCACAGATGAAAGCAGGTTCACACTGAGCACATGTGACAGATGTGACAGAGTCTGGAGACGCCATGGAGAACGTTCTGCTGCCTGCAACATCCTCCAGCATGACCGGTTTGGCATTGGGTCAGTAATTGTGTGGGGTGGCATTTCTTTGGAGGGCTGCACAGCCCTCCATGTGCTCGCCAGAGGTAGCCTGACTGCCATTAGGTACCGAGATGAGATCCTCAGACCCCTTGTGAGACCATATGCTGGTGCGGTTGGCCCTGGGTTCCTCCTAATGCAAGACAATGCTAGACCTCATGTGGCTGGAGTGTGTCAGCAGTTCCTGCAAGACGAAGGCATTGATGCTATGGACTGGCCCGCCCGTTCCCCAGACCTGAATCCAATTGAGCACATCTGGGACATCATGTCTTGCTCTATCCACCAACGTCACGTTGCACCACAGACTGTCCAGGAGTTGGCAGATTCTTTAGTCCAGGTCTGGGAGGAGATCCCTCAGGAGACCGTCCGCCACCTATTCAGGAGCATGCACAGGCGTTGTAGGGAGGTCATATAGGCACGTGGAGGCCACACACAGTACTGAGCCTCATTTTGACTTGTTTTAAGGACATTACATCAAAGTTGGATCAGCCTGTAGTGTGTTTTTCCACTTTAATTTTGAGTGTGACTCCAAATCCAGACCTCCATGGGTTAAAAAATTTGATTTCCATTTTTTTATTTTGTGTGATTTTGTTGTCAGCACATTCAACTATGTAAAGAACAAAGTATTTCAGAAGAATATTTAATTAATTCAGATCTAGGATGTGTTATTTTTGTGTTCCCTTTATTTTTTTGAGCAGTGTAGTTTTTTCTAAACTGTTTTCATTTTGATTGTAGATTTTTTTTTTAATTCTATTTCCTGTATATGCCATCAGCTATCTTGCCTGAGGCTGCAAGGGGTAGATAAGCTGTGACCATCATCTGTTGTGAATGGTGCAACCTGTGTTATCAATGCAGAGATTTTATCTTTTATTGTAATCCTGCTTGTGATTATAATGAAATGACTGAAAAGGGATCTGTACAGAACAGAAGGTCTTGACGTATTGATAGGTTTAGTGGCTAGTGTGAAAACTGCAGGATTTTAGGATTTAGAACAAAAATTTTAAAAAAAATATCTTCACTAAAAAACTTATACAATAGGTATAAACTATAAGACTATTATGGAAATTGCTTAATTTTGCATTTAGGGAGAAAAAGCACAGTAAATAAAATTAGTGCAAAGGTGTTCATAGTGTGTAACAAATATTTGTTCTTCTAGGAATCTTTAGCTCTGCTGTTTGTCTTCCCTCATCTTTTATTTCTGTACCACTAGTTAAAGTGTTTATAGCTATGTAATTCAAACATCAAATCAGTCTTTTATGGGTTTTCAAAAATTCCATAATTAGTTACAGTCAGGTCCATAAATATTGGGACATCGAAACAATTGCAACATTTTTGGCTCTATAAACCACCACAATGGATTTGAAATGAAACAAACAAAATGTGCTTTAACTGCAGACTGTCAGCTTTAATTTGAGGGTATTTAAATCCAAATCAGGTGAACGGTGTAGGAATTACAACAGTTTGCATATGTGCCTCCCACTTGTTAAGGAACCAAAAGTAATGGGACAATTGGCTTCTCAGCTGTTCCATGGCCAGGTGTGTGTAATTCCCTCATTATCCCAATTACAATGAGCAGATAAAAGGTCCAAAGTTAATTTCAAGTGTGCTATTTGCATTTGGAATCTGTTGCTGTCAACTCTTAAGATGAGATCCAAAGAGCTGTCACTATCAGTGAAGCAAGCCATCATTAGGCTGAAAAAACAAAACAAACTTATCAGAGAGATAGCAAAAACATTAGGCGTGGCCAAAACAACTGCTTGGAACATTCTTAAAAAGAAGGAACGCATCGGTGAGCTCAGCAACACCAACAGACCCGGAAGGCCACGTAAAACAACTGTGGTGGATGACCGAAGAATTATTTCCCTGGTGAAGAAAACACCCTTCACAACAGTTGGCCAGATCAAGAACACTCTCCAGGAGGTAGGTGTATGTGTGTCAAAGTCAACAATCAAGAGAAGACTTCACCAGAGTAATTACAGAGGATTCATCACAAGATGTAAACCATTGGTGAGCCTCAAAAACAGGAAGGCAGGATTAGAGTTTGCCAAACGACATCTAAAAAAGCCATCACAGTTCTTGAACAACATCCTATGGACAGATGAGACCAAGATCAACTTGTACCAGAGTGATGGGAAGAGAAGAGTATGTAGAAGGAAAGGAACTGCTCGTGATCCTAAGCATACCACCTCATCAGTGAAGCATGGTGGTGGTAGTGTCATGGCATGGACATTTATGGCTGCCAATGGAACTGGTTCTCTTGTATTTATTGATGATGTGACTGCTGACAATAGCAGCAGGATGAATTCTGATGTGTTTCGGGCAATATTATCTGCTCATATTCAGCCAAATGCTTCAGAACTCATTTCACGGCGCTTCACAGTGCAGATGGACAATGACCCAAAACATACTGCAAAAGCAACCAAAGAGTTTTTTAAGGGTAAGAAGTGGAATGTTATGCAATGGCCAAGTCAATCACCTGACCTGAATCCGATTGAGCATGCATTTCACTTGCTGAAGACAAAACTGAAGGGAAAATGCCCCAAGAACAAGCAGGAACTGAAGACATTTGCAGTAGAGGCCTGGCAGAGCGTCACCAGGGATGAAATCCAGCGTCTGGTGATGTCTATGCATTCCAGACTTCAGGCTGTAATTGACTGCAAAGGATTTGCAAACAAGTATTAAAAAGTGAAAGTTTGATTTATGATTATTATTCTGTCCCATTAGTTTTGGTCCCTTAACAAGTGGGAGGCACATATGCAAACTGTTGTAATTCCTACACCGTTCACCTGATTTGGATGTAAATACCCTCAAATTAAAGCTGACAGTCTGCAGTTAAAGCACATCTTGCTTGTTTCATTTAAAATCCATTGTGGTGGTGTATAGAGCCAAAAATGTTAGAATTGTGTTGATGTCCAAATGTTTATGGACCTGAATGTAAATCAACTGGAAAAAAAAAGTTAATCGAATTGAGCTTTTCAAAGGTGGCATCTCAACAGTTTTCATTAACTATAGTGCAATTTTAGATTAAGGATAATCCTGCAAACCAGGAATATTTGTTCAAATATAATACACATATTTGTATACTGCTTGGTTCTTAAGAATTTAGATATTGTTATACTTACTCCTTCTGACACCTCAATCATCTCTTGGGCTGGGAAAGAATTTTGTTTGCTACCTGTAAAGCAAAATAATGTAATGTAATATGAAAACCCAAACTGATTAACTCAATTATAGTCACACAGCATGTGAGGACAGGTAGAAGAAAGACTAGTTTCAAATTTAACCAAGCATTTACCTAGAATAGAGTTGGGTCCCAGTTCCTATCTTTGTTCAAGATAAGAGTCCAAGGTGGGAGTTAACCATTGTAGGTGTATTTGAGGTTAGTTTTTAGAATGGAGTTGCTATGTGTCACTGCGGCGAATTTATGAAGGTGGTGCATGTCAAGTCACACTTCATAAATGTGACACAAAAGTGATCTACTCTGAAATCTTGACCAAATTTTCACTCCACGTCTGTAGGTGCCATCGCTTGGGGCTGTATATGTTTGTAACTGCCATGTCACAGGGAATGTATAACTGACTTACCACTGTCATTTTTTTTTTAACTTTGGAGACCTACAGATGCAGCCGAGCTAAATTTGATAGTTAACGTGTTAAGTAAAAAATGGCACAAAAAGGTTAACTAACACTTTCAACGTATTTCAATACATGTGTTGTGAGAGTTCTCAGAGTCAATTTAACTCGGCTATATCTGTATATTGTGATACAGTGAGAGGTTTTGTCTGGCAAGGTAGGTATTTTTCTCCCAGCATGTGCTGCTGGGCTGATTTACAGCCAGGTGAGGTCAAAAGTCGTACATTTAACCAGCTGTATTACAACCAGTGCACCACGACAAAATGGAGGCTGTTGGGTAAGGCCCTCATTATAGTTTAAATAGTCTCCAGCTAAGGTGCTCTGAGCGGATTATACTCTTCATTGTGGTCTTGGAAGCTAGAAAGGAAGGTTGGCTGTTTGTTCCTGCTCTCAGCAGATAAGTGTCTTTGGTTGTTTATGTCATCTATCCCATCCAGGTTCTGTGCGAGCTGGCAGCTCCTTTCTCCCCACTTCACCATCTCAGGGAGTTCAGGGTTCTGTTAGCATAGGCTGGTGGACACAGCAAATCTACCTTTAAGATTTGATCTGTGGGCTGAGCATTGTAGGGTAAGAGGTCAGGGATTATTAGGAGGTGACCCTTCCCCCGTCTCTCGTCCAGAGCCTGGTTGGTGTGTTATCTGTTTAACTGTGCACGTCCGCCGTGACATTATAATCCGCCATACTGTGACCGCCATTTCTCAGTGTTTATGGGATGGCGTCAATTGAAGCACTGGTTGACCGCATGCAGGGTTTGTCCCTGGAGGTTGCGGATCTACGTAGTACGGTCACACAGTGTCAGAGGGTGTTGGCTTCAAGTACAGGTCAAATTGTTGGGGAGCCTAAAGTCGCTCTTCCGGAGAAATTTGCAGGGGGTACTGATGATTTTTTCCGTTTCAAGGAATCATGTAAATTGTACTTTCGTTTGTGCCCATTTTCATCAGGTAATGAGGATCAGAGGGTGGGTATCGTCATGTCTTTGCTGAAAGGGGACGCGCAATCCTGGGCTTTTTCCCTGCCGCCCGGTTCTCTGGCTCTCCGGTCGCTGGAGGAATTTTTTAAAGCCCTGGGATTGATTTACGATGACCCAGATCGAGTTTCAATGGCAGAGTCAAAATTACGTAACTTACTACAGGGTAAACATACTGCTGAGGTTTACTGCACAGAGTTTAGGAGGTGGGCTACTGAGTCGGGGTGGAACGACCCCGCGTTACGTAGCCAGTTTTGTCAGGGGTTATCTGAAAGGTTGAAGGATGCTCTGGCTTTTCATGAATACCCAGATACTTTGGAAAATGCAATGTCTTTGGCGATACGTTTGGATAGACGTATCAGAGAGAGGGGTAAGGGTCCCTCTGTGCAGGGGATTCCTCCCGCGTGTAGTTTTGTTCCACCAGCTGCCCAGGGAGATATTGCTTGTTATTCTGGCCTAGGAGAGGAACCCATGCAGTTAGGTCAGATATCTTTCCATTCGGATAGTAGAGACTTTCGTAAAGCGCACAATTTATGTTTCTTTTGTGGAAAGAGGGGTCATTTTGTTTTTTCTTGTCCGTATGTTGAACCACAGGGGAGAGTGATAAAGAAAAAAGAAAAAGAAAAAAAAACTCCCTCACACTTGGTGGTATGAATGGTGTGGTGGAGCAGACTGGTGTGCAAGTTCCCTGCAGTTCCCGTTTTCTCCTTTCAGCTATGGTGGCGCTAGAGTCTCGAAATGTGTTTGTTGATGTTTTTCTTGATTGTGGTGCTGGGGTAAATTTAATTGACTTTCTGTTTCTTCAGGGTTTGGGACTAAGTATTTGCACGTTAGAGAACGAGATTCGTGTTTTTGCCATTGATTCTTCCCCTCTTTCTCAAGGGAGCCTTACTCACGTTGTTCATGATATTCATTTAAGGGTGGGTGATTCACATACTGAGATTATTTCCTGTTTCGTCATGAAGGATTTGCCAGCTCCAATAGTTTTGGGGTTGCCATGGTTGTCTAAACATAACCCAACTATAGACTGGCAGGCGAGACAAATCATTGGTTGGAGCAAGTTTTGTTCGGATAATTGTCTTGTCACATCTATTTCTGAAGTGTCCGTTACGGCCTTGCCTCGGTATCTCTCAGATTTTTCGGACGTGTTTGCGGAGGGTGGGGCTCAGGAATTGCCCCCTCATCGTGACTATGATTGTCCTGTGAATCTCATTCCGGGGGCTAAGTTGCCTAAGTCTCGGCTCTACAACCTCTCTCAACCCGAGAGAGAGGTCATGCGAAAGTATGTCGCCGAGAGTTTGGCAAAGGGTCATATTAGACCATCTAAGTCTCCAGTGGCTGTAGGTTTGTTCTTCGTGAAGAAGAAAGATGGATCACTGAGACCGTGTTTGGATTTCCGGGAGCTGAATCGTATTACAGTCCGGGATCCATATTACCTGCCTTTGATCTCTGATCTTTTTGATCAGATTGTTGGAGCCAAGGTGTTCTCCAAGTTGGATTTGAGAGGAGCATACAATCTGATCAGGATCAAGGAGGGGGATGAGTGGAAAACGGCCTTCAATACGCACAAGGGTCATTTTGAGAACCTGGTAATGCCTTTTGGGTTGACGAATGCGCCAGCGGTATTTCAGCGATTCGTCAATGATATTTTTCATCATTTGGTGGCGAGGTTCGTAGTAGTCTACCTTGATGACATTTTAATTTATTCTCCTGATCTGAAGACCCATCAGGATCATGTGAGACAGGTTTTGACGATCCTGCGGGAGAATAAGTTATACGCCAAATTGGAGAAATGTTTGTTTGCGGTGCAAGAGCTTCCATTTTTGGGATACATGCTTTCTGATTGTGGTTTTCGTATGGACCCCGAAAAGGTCCGGGCGGTTCTGGAGTGGGACCGACCGGAGAATCAGAAAGCTTTGATGCGATTTTTGGGGTTTATGAATTATTATAGAAAATTTATTTTGAATTATTCCACGCTAGTCAAACCTCTTACTGATATGACCAAGAAGGGCGCTGATGTCTCTGTCTGGTCGGATGAGGCATTGCAGGCCTTTTCGGCTATTAAGGAGCGTTTTGCGTCTGCTCCCATTCTGGTGCAGCCGGATGTTTCTCAGCCATTCGTGGTCGAGGTTGATGCATCAGAGGTGGGCGTTGGGGCGGTGCTTTCGCAGGGTCCTTCTCCTGGCAAGTGGGTCCCGTGTGCCTTCTTCTCCAGGAAGCTCTCGGTCGCTGAGAGGAATTATGATGTTGGAGATAGGGAGTTGTTGGCGATCAAGTTGGCCTTTGAAGAATGGCGTCACTGGTTAGAGGGGGCTTCTCACCCCGTTACTGTGTATACAGACCATAAGAATTTGGCTTACCTGCAATCTGCCAAGCGTCTGAACCCTAGACAGGCCAGATGGTCATTGTTTTTTACCAGGTTCAATTTCGTGGTTACCTTTCGCCCAGGGGTCAAGAACGTCAAGGCGGATGCCTTGTCTCGCAGCTTCCCTGGGGGAGGTGATTCAGAAGATCCAGCGCCGATTTTGGCGGATGGAGTGGTGGTCTCCGCTCTGTACCCTGAATTGGAGATGGAGGTGTTGGGAGCTCAGGAGGGGGCTCCTGGTTCGTGTCCCCCAGGGAGGTTGTTTGTTCCTGAGGGCCTACGATACAAGGTGTTCAAGGAACATCACGATACTGTTCTCGCTGGACATCCTGGTGGTAAGTCCACCTGTGATCTGGTGTCTCGGAGGTTCTGGTGGCCAGGTTTGCGTAAGAGTATTGAGAATTACGTGGCAGCTTGTGAAACCTGCGCTCGGTCTAAGGTTGCTCATACTCGACCGCCTGGTTCACTTCTTCCATTGTCTATTCCATCTCGTCCTTGGACACATTTGTCCATGGACTTTATTACGGACCTACCGAGTTCCTCCGGGAGAACAGTGATTTTGGTGGTAGTCGATCGTTTCAGTAAAATGGCTCACTTTATACCACTAACAAGTCTGCCTAACGCTAAGACTCTTGCGCAGATTTTTGTGGATAATATCGTTAAATTGCACGGTATTCCTTCGGATATTGTCTCTGATAGGGGCACGCAGTTTGTCTCCAGGTTTTGGAGGGCGTTCTGCTCTCGACTTGGCATTCAACTTTCTTTCTCGTCGGCTTTTCATCCACAGTCGAATGGTCAGACGGAGCGTACTAATCAAAACCTGGAGACCTACTTGAGGTGCTTTGTGGCTGAGAATCAGGAGGACTGGTCCTCATTCTTGCCCTCAGCAGAATTTGTATTGAATAACCGTAGGCAGGAGTCCACGGGTAAGTCGCCATTTTTTGGCGCATACGGTTTCCATCCTCAGTTTGGTACCTTTTCTGGGTCTGGTTCCTCCGGGATGCCAAAGGAGGAGAGATTCTCTTCTGCCTTATCCTCTATCTGGCGGGGGATTCAAGGGAATTTGGAGAGGATGGGTGAGAGGTATAAACGAATGGCTGACAGGAAACGTGTGACTGGTCCGGACCTGTGTGTGGGTGATTTGGTGTGGTTGTCCACTAGGAATATCAAGTTGAGAATGCCATCTTGGAAACTGGGTCCAAGATTTGTTGGTCCATATAAGATTTCTGCTGTGATCAATCCTGTGGCATTTCGACTTGATCTGCCGCAGACTTGGAGGATCCACGATGTCTTCCACAAGTCTTTACTAAAAAAATATGTTAAACCGGTGGTACCATCGCCATTGCCTCCTCCTCCTGTTCTGGTCGAGGGAAACTTGGAGTTCGAGATCTCCAGGATTCTCGACTCGAGAGTTCTGCGGGGTTCCCTCCAGTACCTGGTTCACTGGAGGGGATACGGTCCTGAGGAAAGGATGTGGGTTCCGGCGTCAGATGTCAACGCCAGCCGTCTGGTGAGGGCCTTTCATAGGTCCCATCCGGATAAGGTTGGTCCAGGGTGTCCGGAGGTCACCCGTAGAAGGGGGGGTACTGTCATGCCCCACTCTGACGATGTGCGGAGGTCAGCCAGGATTGCAGCACAAGTCTAGTATTTGTTTTGATGCTGTGCTGGATCCGCCTCGCATCAGGTGCACTGGGTGGAGTCATTAGTTTAAATAGTCTCCAGCTAAGGTGCTCTGAGCGGATTATACTCTTCATTGTGGTCTTAGAAGCTAGAAAGGAAGGTTGGCTGTTTGTTCCTGCTCTCAGCAGATAAGTGTCTTTGGTTGTTTATGTCATCTATCCCATCCAGGTTCTGTGCGAGCTGGCAGCTCCTTTCTCCCCACTTCACCATCTCAGGGAGTTCAGGGTTCTGTTAGCATAGGCTGGTGGACACAGCAAATCGACCTTTAAGATTTGATCTGTGGGCTGAGCATTGTAGGGAAAGAGGTCAGGGATTATTAGGAGGTGACCCTTCCCCCGTCTCTCGTCCAGAGCCTGGTTGGTGTGTTATCTGTTTAACTGTGCACGTCCGCCGTGACACTGACGTACTGAGTCCCACTGCTATGCTGGATTCGTCTGTTTGCCAATATGTTCTGGAGGGCTCTCCAGCACTGGATTAGTCAGGTGTCTCCTGGCAATGCCCTTGAGATGGTGGACCTGGTGGAACGCTATGAAGCTACTAGGAATCTAAAGGAGGGTTCTGTAGGGGGGGGGGTCGGCAAACCCTGGAAATGTCCACCCCAGAACCAGAGGTTTGAGACGATAAAACCCGCCCGGGATGTACCCACGGCAGACCTGGCTCTGAGAGTCTGCTGGCGGTGTCAGGAGCCTGGCCATGTAAGGGCTGACTGTCACCATCGGGGTGAGCCCATGGACACTAACTATGGTTACCGTCAATCGATATATGCCAGTAGGCTGTGTGCAATAGGTACCCCAGAGTCTCTCAATCATTTGTGCCAGGTGGAAGTGGGAGACACTCCGGTGGAGGCTCTGCTGGACTCAGGTAGTCTTGTGACCCTAGTAAGGGCTACCCTAGTGCGGTCCCTTGAGTATACTGGCCGAAAAGTCAGAGTGGTGTGCATCCACGGAGACTTAAAAGACTACCCCACCGCGCTGGTGTCTCTAACTACGGTGGCCTGTAGATGGACTCACGAGGTGGCTGTCGCCACAAATCTGCATCATGAACTCATAATAGGGAGAGACTTCCCAGGCTTCCCGGCACTGTGGCCTGCTATGAGAATGACTGATACCCATGAGACAGGGGTAACCCTAGCAGAGTGGCCCGGCTGTGGTGGAGACCCGAACCCTGGGAACCTGAGACCAAAGGGCCAGTGGTAGGGATGACCGCCACTTTGGTGAAAGAGGGGCAGACAACCACGCTAAGTGTGATGTGGGAGACGTGGAGGACTTTCCGCTAGGTCCTGAATTGGCAGACCCAAATGTCTCTGAAGATAATTTTGGTACCGCCAAACGTCGGGATCCAACCCTATACCCCGCCTGGGAAAATGTGTTAATAGTAGATAGTGAACCACAACAACCTGGGGCAGTGTCAGTGTTTCCGGGTTTTGTGGTTTATCAGGATATGTTGTATCAGGTAAAGCAACTACGGGATGAGCCTATTGAACAGTTGGTGGTCCCCAAGGCTTATCACAAGCTTGTGTTAGATCTAGCCCACCAACACATTCTCGGGGGTCACCTGGGGCTACAGAAAACTTAGGATCGTATTCTACAGCGGTTTTACTGGCCCAGCATATTCAAAGAAGTGGAAGAGTTTTGTAAGTCTTGCCCGACCTGCCAGATAACTAGCCCCCAGCCACATTTCTGTACTCCCCTAGTACCTCTCCCGATTATCGAAGTACTGTTTCACTGAATAGCTATGGACCTCATAGGCCCAGTACCAAAGTCAGCCAGAGGGCATCAACACATCTTAGTCATTCTAGATTACGCCACTCGGTACCCGGAGGCGATGCCACTGCGACATACCTCGGCCAAACTCATAGCTAAGGAATAAATGGAGATGTTTTCCCTTGTAGGACTACAAAGAGGTTCTGACCGATCAAGGGACCCCTTTTATGTCCAAGGTGATGAGGGAACTCTGTTTCGCAAATGGACGGTCTGGTAGAAAGGTCTAACAAAACATTAAAAAATATGTTGAAAAGGGTGGTGGCTAAAGATGGGAAGGACTGGGACCTCCTTCTGCCCTATCTCATGTTCGCAGTGCGAGAGGTACCCTAGGCCTCTACTGGGTTCTCGCCCTTCGAATTGCTATATGGCAGGCACCCTCGCGGTCTCTTGGACGTGGCCAAAGAGGCGTGGGAACAACAACCCACTCCACATAAAAGTGTCATTAAGTTTGTTACCCAGATGCATCATCGGATAGAGACAATGTTGCCTCTTGTTATGGAGCATATGGAGGGAGCTCAGCGGGCCCAGAGTCGGGTATATAATCATCAGGCTCGGCTCCGGAACTTTAACCCGGGTGATCAGGTTTTGGTTCTGGTGCCGACCGTGGACAGTAAGTTCCTGGCTAGGTGGCAGGGGCCCTACGAGGTACTCGAGAAAATTGGAGATGTAATCTACAAGGTACACCAGCCAGGGCGGCGAAAGCCAGAGCAGGTTTACCATGTGAATTTACTCAAACCGTGTAAAGATAGGGAAACCTGTACAGAAGACAGCCCGTGGCTGGGTTTTCTAGGAGAAGAGGTACCGGCCCCTCTGTCTGATGCAAGAGAGGCGGCTGCCACAGTTAAAATTGCTGACAGCCTCTCCTCTAAACAGACTCAGGAGGCCAGGGATTTCGTTAGTCGGAACACAGATGTGTTTTTGGACCTCCCTGGACGCACTTCTATAATCCAACATGACATTGTCACTGAGCCTCAGTCAAAAGTCAGATTAAAACCATACCGGGTAGCCGAGGCTCGGCAACAAGTCGGAGGAGGTGCAGCTAATGTTGCAGCTAGACGTAATTGAGGAGTCAAAAAGTGAGTGGGCCAAGCTGGACAGGACATTGCGGTTTTCAAACGACTTTCGAAAACGTAACAAGGTTTCCAAATTTGATGCGTATCCTATGCCCCGAGTGGATGAGCTCATCGAGCGGTTAGGACAAGCCCGGTATTTTTCTGTTTTGGACCTCACGAAAGGGTACTGGCAGGTGCCCTTAACAGAGGCTACAAATGAGAAAACTGTCTACGTCACACCTGAGGGGCTGTATCAATATGAAGTCTTACCCTTTGGTCTGCATGGCGCCCCGCCATTTTTCAGCGACTAATGGACATCATGATTCGTCCACATCGTCGGTACGCTTTGGCTTACCTGGAAGATATTGTCATCCACAGTACCGACTGGGAAAGTCACCTACCCAAAGTGCAGACTGTAGTGGACTCCCTTCGGAACGCTAACCCCAAAAAATGTGCGATAGGGTTAGAGGAGACTAAGTACCTGGGGTATGTCATTGGGCGAGGGGTCACAAACCCCACGTGAACAAAATAGAGGCGATATGGAATTGGCCCTGACCTTTCACCACTAAGCAAATAAAGTCATTCCTGGGAATGGTGGGCTATTACATGAGGTTTGTTCCCCACTTTGCTACTCTAGCCGCGCCTTTGACATGACTCTTGAAGGGACATAAGTCAATGATCGTTTGCTGGGATGATCGGGCGGAAGAGGCTTTCTCCGCTTTGAAGTTGGCCCTGTGCGAGTCCCCGGTTTTGGTGACGCCCGACTTCAAGGGAGTTTATAGTACAGACCGATGTCTCCGAAGTAGGCCTTGGTGCTGTACTGTCTCAGGAAGTCAACGGGGAGGAGCATCCCATTGTCTTCCTCACCCGTAAGCTCACCCCGCGCGCCTGAAGAACAGAAGACAGGGAGGCATCGGGGACGGACGGCGCATGCGTGATTCAGTTACAGGATCACGCTTCAGTCCGCGCGATAGACGGGATCGCGCTGCTACTGAGACCGACGGCGCATGCGCCGCCAGTACAAGCGCGGTCCCGGCGACTGAGCCGGGTGTCAGTTACACTACTTAGAGGAGGGGTTAGGGCAGGGGAGTTACAGCCCGGAGTGAGGGAAGGGCTACCCCCTTGACTTCTAGTGTGACTGCAGGAGCTGGAGACAATGACTTTATAAGTCGTTTTTTTCATCAATATACATCCCAGGAAAGCGGGACAAGAATGCATTGAACCACAATGAGGATAATCTATAAGGTACTGGTAATAGTTTATTAAGTGAAATCCTGGTGAAAGGTTTGCTTTAAAGGCAGCTAGGTGTTGCCAAACCCTGGACGGGAACCTGAGATCCAGTTCGATGTTTGACTCCACCTGGCCACCAATCAGTCCAGCAGCACATGTTGGGAGGAAAATACCAGTTTCCCAGACAAAACCCCTCACTGGGTCACAATATATATATATATATATATATATATATATATATATACACAGTGGATATAAAAAGTCTGCACCCCCCTGTTAAAATGTCAGGTTTCTGTGATGTAAAAAAATGAGACAAATAAATCATTTCAGAACTTTTTCCACCTAATGTGACCTATAAACTGTACCACTCAATTGAAAAACAACTTGAAATCTTTTAGGTGGAGGGAAGAAAACAAAAAAAAAACTAAAATAATGTGGTTGCATAACATGTGCACACCCTCTTATAACTGGGGATGTAGCTGTGTTCAGAATTAAGCAATCACATTCAAAATCGTGTTAAATAGGAGTCAGCATACAACTGCCATCATTTAAAGTGCATCTGATTAACCCCAAATAAAGTTCAGCTGCTTTAGTTGGTCTTTCCTAAAATTTTCTTAGTCGCATCCAACAGCAAAAGCCATGGTCCACTGAGCGCTTCCAAAGCATCAGAGGGATCTCATTGTTAAAAAGTATCAGTCAGGAGAAGGGTACAAAAGAATTTCCAAGGCATTAGATATACCATGGAACACAGTGAAGACAGTCATCATCAAGTGGAGAAAATATGGCACAACAGTGACATTACCAAGAACTGGATGTCCCTCCAAAATTGATGAAAAGACGAGAAGAAAACTGGTCTGGGAGGCTACCAAGACGCCTACAGCAACATTAAATGAGCTGCAGGCATATCTGGCAAGTATTGGCTGTGTGGTACATGTAACAACAATCTCCCGTATTCTTCATATGTCTGGGCTATGGGGTAGAGTGGCAAGACGAAAGCCTTTTCTTATGAAGAAAAACATCTAAGCCAGGCTACATTTTGCAAAAACGAAGTCTCCCGAAAGCATGTGAGAAAAGGTCTTATGGTCTGATGAAACTAAGGTTGAACTTTTTGGCCATAATTCCAAAAGATATGTTTGGCGCAAAAACAACACTGCACATCACCAAAAGAACACCATACCCACAGTGAAGCATGGTGGTGGCAACATTATGCTTTGGGGCTGTTTTTATTCAGCTGGAACTGGGGCCTTAGTTAAGCTAAAGGGAATTATGAACAGTTCCAAATACCAGTCAATATTGGAACAAAACCTTCAGGCTTCTGCTAGAAAGCTGAACATGAAGAGGAACTTCATCTTTCAGCATCACAAAAGTGATTTGCCTGGTCTATCAGCGGCCATCAGGACCTCTGTGTGGACAGCAAGAAAGACTTTGTAAACAAGGGGGGATACTTTATGAAATATAATGGTGCAGAATTTCAACAAAAGCTATATGAGTAAGTGCCATAAAATCATCTCACAAACACATCCGTCAACAATAACTAGAAAGTGGCCAACCTCTTTAGCAACCTAACAGTTGAACCTGTTTTGTATAGAGGAGTGCGCTAAAATTCCTCCAATATGATGTGCATATTGGATCATTTTCCTCAATAAATAAATGCCCCGGTCCAATATTTTTGACTCATCTGTTTGATTTGGTTATCTTTATCTACTTTTTGTGAAACTTTGGTGTAGTTTTAGGTCAAATGTATCCAGAAAATTCTGAAGGATTCACATACTTCGGTATGCACCTTTTATATAATTGTAGTAATGTGTCAACAAGCAGTATTTCCACTCTTGAGCTACTGTACTTTGAAGAAAATAGTGGAGAATCATTTAAAGTGGTTGTCCCATCTATCTTTTATACATGTCAATAAGGCACGTTGTAAATGTCTGATAGGGGTAGGTCCCACCTCGGGGACCCACTCCTTTTTAAAGAATGGGGCCCCACCATGAAGGAAGTGGATGCTGCGCATGCATGGCTTTCTCCATTAACTGTTATGTTACTTCTGAGAACAGCCAGAAGCTACAGGTGTATAAATAGTGCCGTAGGAATGATTTACAGTCTGCAAACTGCATCAACTTTATTGCAACATAACTAAACTTTTTCTTATGCCAGTTCATGGCTAGAGTGCATGTATAATAAAATTTTCAACAAAGACTGACGCAGTTCCAGAGCTAATTTGATGCAATTTTTCACCATGCCTACTTTACATATAATTTCTTAGCCATTACAAAATTGCCAGGTGCAGCAAGTGGCATAATTGTGCAATTTTTGGGTGCACATCATAAGGCATTTCTTTGCCCCAATAAGTATTCCTATCATTTTTTTAAGTTTCTTAAAAGAACACACAATAAGAAGCAACAATATTACTATTTTAATACAGCAAAGATTAAGCAAACTTCTAAATTCTCTTTATATGTAGTTTTTTCGTACCCAATACTTTTCAGATTATATGGACTTACCATGAGCTTTCCTCAATTTTAGGTACCAAAATGCCACCGCTGCTACCAACCAGAGTATTACCACAGCACCTGTCACGACATAGTGGACCATACACTCTGAAAAGTATGAAAAAGGATAAACCAGTTTTAAGACATATATAATGTAACTTAATTTACATTTAAATAATAAAAGTCTAATCATCTTTCTAGTCAATAGTGATGAGCGGCAGGTGTCATATTCGAATTCGCGAATGTTCGTAGAATATTCGCAAATTCGAATATTCGTTAGGAGTAGTATTGATTGCGAATTTTCATAATGAGAATTTTCGTGATGCGAATTTTCATAATGAGAATCAATGAGATTGTGAAAACTCAGATCAGATGGTATATTCCCAGTTACTTAAGCAGGGAGGAATCATGACTTCAGATGGAAAAAAAGACAAATATTCTAAAAAAAATAATATATTCGATATAGTGCTATATATTCGTTTTTCGAATATTCGTAATATTCAAAAACAAGAATATATAGCAATATATTGAATATTCGAAAAAAAATAATGTAGAACAATTTAGCTAATATAGTGTTATAATCCTTTTTTTAAATAGTTGTAATTTTTTTCTAATCTGCACTTCAGATGAGAAAAAAATGACAACTATTAGAAAAAGAAGATTATAGCGCTATATTAGCTAAATTGCTCTATATTCGTTTTTTTAGAATATTCGCTATATTGCTATATATTATTGGTTTGGAATATTACGAATATTCAAAAAACTAATATATAGCACTATATCGAATATATAAATTTTTTAGAATATTCGTCTTTTTTTTTTTAATCTGTACAGTTGTTCCACTTTGGCATACTCCTCTCCAACAACAGTCCCCGTCACCATGGGAATGCCTGGGGGTTAGAATATACCATCGGATCTGAGTTTTCACGATCTCATTGATTCTCATCACGAAAATTTGCATTACGAAAATTTGCATTACGAAAATTCGCAATCAACACTACTCCTAAAGTCAAAGATATTGCAACCTTCTCATTGGCCCAGAAGCTAGAAGCAGGGAGGGATCATGTGTACTGATTTTAAAAAAATCTCGAATATTCAAAATTACGAATATATATCACTATATTGTAAATATTTGCGAATTCTCGAAGTGCCTATATTCGAGATAAAAATTCACAATTCGAATATTCGTGATTAACACTACTAGTTAATTAAAAATGTTATAGTCATGCCTGAGCTCATAATGTTGAGGCAATGGGGGAAACAGATTGGTTGGGAAAGTGGTTAGCTAGGTGAGTAGGTGTATGCCAGATTTTTTTAAATGCTGCAAAAAATGTTGCAATCTCATTCAAGTGCTCCCCCATCAATCTGCACTCAATACCCCATAATGAGACAGTGAAAACAGAAAATGTTTGCTAATTTATTAAAAAGAAAACACTAAAATTACTCATGGACATAAGTAGAGATAAGCGAAGATTTCAAAAATTTGATTCAGATGCTTCACCTAATTTTTTCCAAACATGTAACTCAATCCGAATTAATTAGTCACAAAGCACATTATAAATAAGCTATTTCCCGGTCTGCAGGGAGAGTGTATCTCGATGTACATCACTGTGCATTGCAGAAACATGCATAGTTAGCCCGATGTGGTAGTGAAACAGTTGCTGTGCGTCGGTATAACCAGCAGGTGACAGGCGTCACTCTTAGAATCAGTTCACACTTCTCAAATTTCGTCAGTTACAGGTCAAAAGCTGGCCAAATAACTAAAGTGTGAAATCAGCCTTACAGGTCAATGTTAGTCTCAGATAAAATGGACTTAACTATGCAGTGGCCCAAGATTCTACTATAGAGTGAAAGAGGACACTCCTGTTACGCTGCCAGCTGATTCCACATAGACTTCTACAGAACCTGTTCTGTTACACACTGATAGAAGTAGTGCCACCTGACAGAGTGGAGAGGGTGTTAGCAGTAAGTTTGTGTTGATGTCACTGTTTATTTTTCCCTTTTTCTGATCCGTCACAAGAACAACCCCAAAAAAACAGATCCTGTCGTTTGAGCATCCGGCTTCCCACAGTCAGTATTTGGTCAGTAATTGATCAGTATTGCTAAGGCAAAAAGAAACAGGAGTGGGTCCAAAACAGAGATGACATGTTATGGGAATATTTGCATTTCTTCTGTATTTTGTACCCACTCCTGCTTTTGGCCTCATGCTCCATTTGCTTGAGTTTTGGCTATTTGCCTCTGAAATTGGTTTTATTCAGATGGAAAAGAAGTCCTGCATTCAGGACTTTAATGGCCTCTATTAGTGTTGAGTGAATCGAAGTTAACGAAGTGAAATTCCACCTGAATTTCAGGAAAAAATAGATAAATCACAAGTCTGAATTTCCTTGTGCTTCATGGTAACGAATCAGAGTTTTTTCTAAAATGGCTGCTGCACATGTTACAAATTAAAAGTAAGAAGCCCGGGAATAAGGGATCACCCATAATGCTGTGCAGCCAGCCAATCAGCAGCTAGCCATCCCCTGTGATGTCACAGCCCTATAAAAAGCTTCATCCTGCCTGGTCTCCATCATTTTCCAGTCAACTTAGTGCAGGGAGAGACCTTACAGGTACTTAATTTTAGTTAAGAACAGTTCAGGAGCAGCACAGGGATAGTGTAGGGAGATCATAGGGAGACTTTTTACACACTATAGGGAAAGCATAGGGGGTGTGCAGGGGATAATTGAACAGTGTCCTCCTTGGTAAATTCTATTACACCATGCTGCACTAATTTGGGTGAAAAAGTTGTCTAATACTATTGCTATTGTGGTGTCCACATTGTTTTATACATAAATAATTCTATAACGCCTTGATTCTCTAATTGGTGTTAAAAAGCTGTCTAATACTCCTGCTTTTAGGGTGTCCACATTGTTTTATAGATAAGTCATTATATAACGCCTTGAGTCCTTAATTGGGTTGGAAAAGCTCTGTATTTTTTCAGTTATTTTGTTTTACACCTTGTGTTATAGATAAGTAATTCCATTAGGCATTGATTCTTTAATTGGGGTGAAATAGCGCTCTATTTTTTCAGTTATTTTGTTTTCTACCTTGTTTTATACATACGTTATTCCACAAGGCCTTGAATCTGTAATTGGGGTGAATTAGCAGTCTAAAGCCTCCTTCACTCGTCCGTGTCCATGCTCAAAGGTGGTCAGTGATGCATCCATGAAGCTGTTCGTGAAGAATCCGTGTGTGTCACTTTTTTGCTGTCCGTATGCCATCTGTTTCACTGACCCTGCTCAGCTGAAAAATAATTTTCTAAGCATCTCTTCCTAATGATCCGTAAAACACGGATGAAAATTAGATGGCATCTGTGTTGCATCCGTGGCTTTCACGAACCCATAGACTATAATGGGCGCGACATAACTAATTCCATTAGGCCTTGATTCTGTAATTGGGGTGACGTAGAGGTCTAATACTACTGTTTTATGGGTGTTCACATTGTTTTATACATAAGTAATTCCATTAGGCCTTTATTCTGTAATTGGAGTGAATTAGCGGTCTAATACTGCTGCTTTTGGGGTGTTCATGTTGTTTTATACATAAGTAATTCCATTAGGCCTTGATTCTGTAATTGGGGTGAAATAGTGGTCTAATACTGCTGCTTTTGTGGTGTTCACATTGTTTTATACATAAGTAATTCCATTAGGCCTTGATTCTGTAATTGGGGTGAAATAGAGGTCTAATACTGCTGCTTTTAGGGGGGTTTACATTGTTTTATACATAGGTAATTCCATTAGGCCTTGATTCTGTAATTTGGGTGAAATAGCGCTCTATTTTTACAGTTTGTTTTCCCACCTTGTTTTATAGATAAGTAATTCCATTATGCCTTGATTCTCTAATTGGAGTGAAAAAGCAGTCTAATACTACTGCTATTTTAGACTTACAGTTGCTGTTACTGTACAGTATGTCCAACAGACAGGTTCCAGGGCCTTCCAAGGGAGTGTTTCTGGAGCTGGCAGAAGTAGCAGCAGAAAAAAAAGGGGGGGGGGGGTGGTAGTAGCAGTCGCAGCAACAGTTCAGAGCTCCCAGTCTCATCCAGCAGTTTTGACCAGCAACCCCTCTATCCTTGAATGGTTGACTCGGTGTTCAACATCATCTTAACTAACATCAGACACCCACAGCCAGGAGTCGGTGTGTTCCCCTGATACCACGCTTAGTTGGTATGGCCCAGGAACAAGCTCTGAGCCCTCACCTGTCGTGAACCTGCCTCTTTCTTTTTCTGCTAATTCTGCTCGGGAAGTGCAATGTTCAGCATGCATGTTGGTACTTGCATCCCTGGATCCGATGAAAGCTGTAATGGCACCGGACGGGGTTACAAGCAAAGTGTACTTGGCTTGCATGCTGACCTGCATTCCCTGGATTTTATGTGGCTGTCATGGCCCATGAACAGGTAGGAACAAGAGTTAGGGACCACTCATGAGACAACCTTGACGCGGTGAGTGGCTTACTATGCTTTGGCCAAAATATAAACCAATGTCTCATCCAGCATGGAGGGCAGAGTGCTGGATGTAGTGTGCGATCACATTTGCATTTTCCGTTTGTATATGTATTTCGCCATAGTGATCTGCACCTGCAGGCAGGTTGTGCTGACCCAACCCCTTATTTTTTTCTTTGTAGTATATATTGGAGGCGTGGCGATCTCCTTGGAGTCATTGCACACCTGACCAGTTAATCTGTCCTTGAGGCTGGTTTTAAAGTCAGTATAAAACTGAGTCTGCTTGTATAGAACCTACCATTAGCCATCTGGCTCCAGGAGAAGTATATGGTGGGTTCAGCATGCATGTTGGTACTTGCATCCCTGGATCCGATGAAAGCTGTAATGGCACCGGACGGGGTTACAAGCAAAGTGTACTTGGCTTGCATGCTGACCTGCATTCCCTGGATTTTATGTGGCTGTCATGGCCCATGAACAGGTAGGAACAAGAGTTAGGGACCACTCATGAGACAACCTTGACGCGGTGAGTGGCTTACTATGCTTTGGCCAAAATATAAACCAATGTCTCATCCAGCATGGAGGGCAGAGTGCTGGATGTAGTGTGCGATCACATTTGCATTTTCCGTTTGTATATGTATTTCGCCATAGTGATCTGCACCTGCAGGCAGGTTGTGCTGACCCAACCCCTTATTTTTTTCTGCTCGGGAAGTATTGTATCCTGCCGGCTCTGCTCTGCTTTTCAGCGAGGATGAGCTTAATGAGGACGGTCAGCAGCTACTGCCCAACCAAGATTTGGAAGAGAGATCGGGTGGGAGCAGGTGTTGCGAGCGGTCAGGCACCCGGCCATGAGACTGGTGAGGTTGACATCAGTGAAGTGCAGACAGTAGTGGATGATGATGTAGCCGATTGCACATGGGAGCCAGGTGAAGAGGGGGCTTCATCATCATTAGGGGATAAAAGTGGTAGTTTGCGTGAGACAGCGCCTGAGCCAGTAGGGGGCAAGTTTGGGTGCGAGTCAGCAGGGTGGCAGCACTGTGAAATCTGGAGCCAAATGTGCCACGGGTAGACCATCTGCTACTCAGGAGCCTACCCGTCTGAAAATAACTAGCAGTGCACGGGTTCATAGAGGTAGCGGCAGGCAGTCAACACTCAGTGGTTGGGGTAAAATGGCATTTTCGACGGTGTGGGAATTTTTCAAGTCACCGGAAGACGTCAACATGGCCACGTGTAGAATCTGTGGGCAGAAGGTAAAGCATGGCCAGGGTGCCAATGTTCACACCACAGCCCTGCGTCAACACATGGCGCATCACCATAAAGTGGCTTGGGAAAACCGTGGCACATCCTGAGGCATCTCCTAACGGCCCGCAATCCTTTTCCAGCAGTCAAGGCTCTACCACCTCAGCAGAAGGGAGCTGTGTTTCCATCCAATCATCTACTAGTCCTGATGCTCCTCATCCTCATCCTAGTCACTCATTTCGCTAGCAACTGATCAGGGAGGCGATTGCAAAAAGACAACATTATGCGTGCACTCATTGAACAGTGCAGAAGCTGAAGGTGCTTCTGGGTGAGTTGCTGGTACTACAGTCCCTCCCTTTTCATGTGGTTGACTCCTTCCACCTTTCAGAAAACTGATGGCTTGTGCTGAGCCAAGGTGGAGAGTCCCAAGCCATCATTACTTTTCCAAAAAGGCTGTATCAGCCCTGCACAGGTATGTTGAACAGAAGGTGGGCCAGTCCTTGAGCCTGTCGGTGTCTGGTACAGTTCATGGCAGGGCCGAGGGTGTGGAGCTGTAACTATGGTCAAGAATAATATCTGTCCTTTACGGCCCACTGGCTAAATGTGGTTTCTGCCCAGACACACCAGCAACTTGGCCAGGTGACGGCAATGTTCTCAAGCTGTGATTCCTCTTCCAATGTCCTCCTCTGCCTCATCCTCAACCTTGTCCTCAGCCTCCATTGTAGGCACAATTCGGAGTGGTCATCCAGCATACCACCGATACAGAGCATGGCGGTGTCACGCTGTTCTGCACCTGGCCAGCCTAGAAAATAGAATCACACCGGGAGGAACTGCTCAGCATCATCACCCAAGAAATTGAATCCTGACTGTCTCCTCGCCAACTGAAGATCGGATACATAGTCACCAATAATGGGATGAACATTGTGTTGGTGCCGCATGGTCCACGTCTTTATTCTGGTTGTAAAGTGGTTCCTGATGTCTTCCACCCAACTGCAAGACATCTTGAAAATGGCCAGGAAACTTTGCATTCACTTCAGACACTCTTACACTGCAAAACATGCCCTCTTTGAGCTGCAAAGGCAAAATAGTGTTCCCCAACATCGCTTCATATGTGACATTTCCACATGCTGGAACTCCAACCTCAACATGTTGCAATGACTATATGAGCAGAGGAAGGCTGTGAACGATTTTTTGATGATGCAGGCAGACAAGAGTACTCACCTGTGTAACTTTGATGTTATCCAGTGGCAGCTCATGCATGAAAACTGCAATGAGAACTCTTAGGCCCCCTGCAGACGAGCGTGTCCGGATAAGATTTTTCCGCAAAATATTGTAATGCGTTTTGCACGCGCGTGAGAAAAATCGGCATGTTTGGTACCCAAACCCGAAATTCTTCACAGAAGTTCGGGTTTGGGTTCGGTGTTGTGTAGACTGTATTATTTTCCCTTATAACATGGTTATAAGGAAAAATAATAGCATTCTTAATACAGAATGCTTAGTACAATAGGGCTGGAGGGGTTAAAAAAAAAATAAAAATAATTTAACTCACCTTAATCCACTTGCTCGCGCAGCCCAGCTTCTCTTCTGTCTTCTTCTTTGAGGAATAGGACATTTGATGACATCACTGCGCTCATCACATGGTCCATCACATGATCCATCACCATGGTGATAGATCATGTGATGGACCATGTGATGAGCGAAGTGACGTCATCAAAGGTCCTTTTCCTGTGCACAGCAAAGATGAAGACAAAAGAGAAGCCGGGCTGCGCGAGCAAGTGGATTAAGGTGAGTTAAATAATTTATTTATTTTTTTAACCCCTTCAGCCCTATTGTACTAAGCATTCTGTACTAAGAATGCTATTATTTTCCCGTATAACCATGTTATAAGGGAAAATAATAATGATCGAGTCTCCATCCCGATTGTCTCCTAGCAACCATGAGTGACAATCGCACCGCATCCACACTTGCTTGCGGATGCTTGCGATTTTCACGCAGCCCCATTCACTTCTATGGGGCCTGCGTTGCGTGAAAAACGCACACTATAGAAAATGCTGCGATTTTCATACAACGCACAAGTGATGCGTGAAAACCAACGCTCATGTGCACAGCCCCAAAGAATTGAATGGGTCCGGATTCAGTGCGGGTGCTATGCGTTCATCTCACGCATTGCACCCGCGTGGAAATCTCGCCCGTGTGAAAGGGGCCTAATAATCTTGTAATTTTGTTATACAAAGAGTTCTGGGACATTGATTTTATTTCCAGTTTTTATGTTTTCTTTCTGGACTACAAGGATCAGGTCTCCCATGGTAGTTCATAGTAGATTTTGAAAAACTGCCTCTCTACCTATATAAGATGGGAAGAGTGAACATTTTTACTGTAGCCACTTGTCTCATCCAGGAAAGAGGAAATTTGTGAAAAGACAAAAGCTGCTTCTTGACCTCTTCAATCAAAAGTTATCACATTACATCACAAAAATAGCAACAGCAAGTAATCAAAAAGGCGTATGCCCTCGAAAATAGTACCAATCAGACCGTCACCTCATCCCGCAAGAAATGAGACCTTACCTTAGAGAATTGGTCAAAAAAATAAAAAAAAGTATACATATTAGGTATCGCCACGTCCGTAACAAACAGCTTTATAAAAATATCACATGACCTAACCACTCAGGTGAACACCATAAAAAAAAAAAAATGTAAAAAAAAGAAATTTATGTCACAAAAATTGCAAAAACAAGTAATCAAAAAGGCGTATGATCCCCAAAATAGTACCAATCAGACCGTCACCTGATCCCGCAAAAAATTACCCCCTACCTGAGAGAATCGGTCAAAAAATAAAAAAAGCTATGGCGCTCAGACTATGGAGACACTAACCACCTCAGCCCCCAGTGCTTAAACACCCTGAAAGACCAGGCCACTTTTTACATTTCTGACCTACACTACTTTCACCGTTTATTGCTCGGTCATGCAACTTACCACCCAAATGAATTTTACCTCCTTTTCTTCTCACTAATAGAGCTTTCATTTGGTGGTATTTCATTGCTGCTGACATTTTTACTTTTTTTGTTATTAATCGAAATTTAACGATTTTTTTGCAAAAAAATGACATTTTTCACTTTCAGTTGTAAAATTTTGCAAAAAAAACGACATCCATATATAAATTTTGCTCTAAATTTATTGTTCTACATGTCTTTGATAAAAAAAAAATGTTTGGGTAAAAAAAAAATGGTTTGGGTAAAAGTTATAGCGTTTACAAACTATGGTACAAAAATGTGAATTTCCGCTTTTTGAAGCAGCTCTGACTTTCTGAGCACCTGTCATGTTTCCTGAGGTTCTACAATGGCCAGACAGTACAAACACCCCACAAATGACCCCATTTCGGAAAGTACACACCCTAAGGTATTCGCTGATGGGCATAGTGAGTTCATAGAACTTTTTATTTTTTGTCACAAGTTAGCGGAAAATGATGATTTTTTTCTTTTTTTTTTTTTTCTTACAAAGTCTCATATTCCACTAACTTGTGACAAAAAATAAAAACTTCCATGAACTCACTATGCCCATCACGAAATACCTTGGGGTCTCTTCTTTCCAAAATGGGGTCACTTGTGGGGTAGTTATACTGCCCTGGCATTCTAGGGGCCCAAATGTGTGGTAAGGAGTTTGAAATCAAATTCTGTAAAAAATTACCTGTGAAATCCGAAAGGTGCTCTTTGGAATATGGGCCCCTTTGCCCACCTAGGCTGCAAAAAAGTGTCACACATCTGGTATCTCTGTACTCAGGAGAAGGTGGGGAATGTGTTTTGGGGTGTCATTTTACATATACCCATGCTGGGTGAGAGAAATATCTTGGCAAAATACAACTTTTCCCATTTTTTTTATACAAAGTTGGCATTTGACCAAGATATTTATCTCACCCAGCATGGGTATATGTAAAATGACACCTCAAAACACATTCCTCAACTTCTCCTGAGTACGGGGATACCAGATGTGTGACACTTTTTTGCAGCCTAGGTGGGCAAAGGGGCCCATATTCCAAAGAGCACCTTTAGGATTTCACAGGTCATTTACCTACTTACCACACATTAGGGCCCCTGGAAAATGCCAGGGCAGTATAACTACCCCACAAGTGACCCCATTTTGGAAAGAAGACACCCCAAGGTATTCCGTGAGGGGCATGGCGAGTTCCTAGAATTTTTTATTTTTTGTCGCAAGTTAGTGGAAAATGCTGATTTTTTTTTTTATTTTTTTTTTTCATACAAAGTCTCATATTCCACTAACTTGTGACAAAAAATAAAAACTTCCATGAACTCACTATGCCCATCAGCGAATACCTTGGGGTCTCTTCTTTCCAAAATTGGGTCACTTGTGGGGTAGTTATACTGCCCTGGCATTCTAGGGGCCCAAATGTGTGGTAAGGAGTTTGAAATCAAATTCTGTAAAAAATGACGAGTGAAATCCGAAAGATGCTCTTTGGAATGTGGGCCCCTTTGCCCACCTAGGCTGCAAAAAAGTGTCACACATCTGGTATCTCCGTATTCAGTAGAAGTTGGGGAATGTGTTTTGGGGTGTCTTTTTACATATACCCATGCTGGGTGAGATAAATATCTTGGTCAAATGCCAACTTTGTATAAAAAAATGGGAAAAGTTGTCTTTTGCCAAGATATTTCTCTCACCCAGCATGGGTATATGTAAAATGACACCCCAAAACACATTCCCCACCTTCTCCTGAGTACGGAGATACCAGATGTGTGACACTTTTTTGCAGCCTAGGTGGGCAAAGGGGCCCATATTCCAAAGAGCACCTTTCGGATTTCACTCGTCATTTTTTACAGAATTTGATTTCAAACTCCTTACCACACATTTGGGCCCCTAGAATGCCAGGGCAGTATAACTACCCCACAAGTGACCCATTTTGGAAAGAAGAGACCCCAAGGTATTCGCTGATGGGCATAGTGAGTTCATGGAAGTTTTTATTTTTTGTCACAAGTTAGTGGAATATGAGACTTTGTATGAAAAAAAAAAAAAAAATCATCATTTTCCACTAACTTGTGACAAAAAATAAAAAATTCTAGGAACTCGCCATGCCCCTCACGGAATACCTTGGGGTGTCTTCTTTCCAAAATGGGGTCACTTGTGGGGTAGTTATACTGCCCTGGCATTTTCCAGGGGCCCTAATGTGTGGTAAGTAGGTAAATGACCAGTGAAATCCGAAAGGTGCTCTTTGGAATGTGGGCCCCTTTGCCCACCTAGGCTGCAAAAAAGTGTCACACATGTGGTATCGCCGTATTCAGGAGACGTTGGGGAATGTGTTTTGGGGTGTCTTTTTACATATACCCATGCTGGGTGAGAGAAATATCTTGGCAAAAGACAACTTTTTCCATTTTTTTATACAAAGTTGGCATTTGACCAAGATATTTATCTCACCCAGCATGGGTATATGTAAAATGACACCCCAAAACACATTGCCCAACTTCTCCTGAGTACGGCGATACCAGATGTGTGACACTTTTTTGCAGCCTAGATGCGCAAAGGGGCCCAAATTCCTTTTAGGAGGGCATTTTTAGACATTTGGATACCAGACTTCTTCTCACGCTTTGGGGCCCCTAGAATGCCAGGGCAGTATAAATACCCCACATGTGACCCCATTTTGGAAAGAAGACACCCCAAGGTATTCAATGAGGGGCATGGCGAGTTCATAGAAATTTTTTTTTTTTGGCACAAGTTAGCGGAAATTGATATTTTTTATTTTTTTCTCACAAAGTCTCCCGTTCCGCTAACTTGGGACAAAAATTTCAATCTTTCATGGACTCAATATGCCCCTCACGGAATACCTGGGGGTGTCTTCTTTCCGAAATGGGGTCACATGTGGGGTATTTCTACTGCCCTGGCATTCTAGGGGCCCTAAAGCGTGAGAAGAAGTCTGGAATATAAATGTCTAAAAAATTTTACGCATTTGGATTCCGTGAGGGGTATGGTGAGTTCATGTGAGATTTTATTTTTTGTCACAAGTTAGTGGAATATGAGACTTTGTAAGAAAAAAAAAAAAATTCCGCTAACTTGGGCCAAAAAAAAGACTGAATGCAGCCTTACAGGGGGGTGATCAATGACAGGGGGGTGATCAGGGAGTCTATATGGGGTGATCACCCAACTGTCATTGATCACCCCCCTGTAAGGCTGCATTCAGACGTCCGTATGATTTTTACGGATCCGATCAGTCTATCAGTGGATCCGTAAAAATCATGCGGACATCTGAATGGAGCTTTACAGGGGGGTGATCAATGACAGAGGGGTAATCAATGACAGGGGGGTGATCAGGGAGTCTATATGGGGTGATCACCACAGTCATTGATCACTCCCCTGTAAGGCTGCATTCAGACGTCCGTATGATTTTTACGGATCCGATCAGTCTATCAGTGGATCCGTAAAAATCATGCGGACATCTGAATGGAGCTTTACAGGGGGGTGATCAATGACAGGGGGGTAATCAATGACAGGGGGGTGATCAGGGAGTCTATATGGGGTGATCACCACAGTCATTGATCACTCCCCTGTAAGGCTCCATTCAGACGTCCGTATGATTTTTACGGATCCGATCAGTCTATCAGTGGATCCGTAAAAATCATGCGGACATCTGAATGGAGCTTTACAGGGGGGTGATCAATGACAGAGGGGTAATCAATGACAGGGGGGTAATCAGGGAGTCTATATGGGGTGATCAGGGGTGATCAAGGGCTAATAAGGGGTTAATAAGTGACGGGGGGGGGGGGGGTAGTGTAGTGGTGCTTGGTGCAACATATTACTGAGCTGCCTGTGTCCTCTGGTGGTCGATCCAAACAAAGGGGACCACCAGAGGACCAGGTAGCAGGTATATTAGACGCTGTTATCAAAACAGCGTCTAATATACCTGTTAGGGGTTAAAAAAATCACATCTCCAGCCTGCCAGCGAACGATCGCCGCTGGCAGGCTGGAGATCCACTCGCTTACCTTCCGATCCTGTGAACGCGCGCGCCTGTGTGCGCGCGTTCACAGGAAATCTCGCGTCTCGCGAGAGGACGCACCGGCGCGTCCACCCAGAACAACAGGACCGCCGCAAAGACGCAATCCTGCGTACGGCGGTCCTGAGGAGGCTAAAATATCATTATTTCGGTTTCAAAAATGCTATTATTGTGTAAAACTTAAATAAATAAGAAAAAGTAGACATATTAGGTATTGCCACGTGCATAATAATTCTTCTCTATAAAAAATTCACATGACCTAATCCCTCAGGTAAACGCTGTAAAAATAAAAAATAAAAAATAAAAACGGTGCCAAAACATCAATTTTTTTGTTACCTTGCCTCACAAAAAACTTAATATAGAGCAATTAAAAATCATATGTACCCCAAAATAGTACCAATAAAACTGCCACCTTATCCCGTAGTTTCCAAAATGTGGTCACTTTTTTGAGTTTCTACTGTAGGTGTGGATCAGGGGGGCTTCAAATGGGACATGGCATCTAAAAACCAGTTCAGCTAAATTTGCCTTCCAAAAACCATATGGCGTTCCTTTACTTCTGCGGCCTGCTGTGTGCTCGTTTTTATCTGTAAACCGCAGAATCAGGGTAATAAATATTGAGTTTTATTTGGCTGTTAACCCTTGCTTTGCTACTGGAAAAAATTGATGTAAAATCTGCCAAAAAAGTGAAATTCTGAAATTTCATCTCCATTTTCCATCAATTCTTGTGGAACACCTAAAGGGTTAACAAAGTTTGTAAAATCAGTTTTGTATACCTTGAGGGGTGTAGTTTCTCAAATGGGGTCATTTTTGGGTGGTTTCTATTATGTAAGCCTCACAAAGTGACGTTTTGGAAATTTCATTCATAAAGTAGGCGGCGCAGGCACGTGACGTCAGTCAGTGATGCTGCCGCTCGTCTTCCTGGCCGGCCTGCATTACGATAACAGTAGCCCTGTGAGTACAATATATTGAAAGTTATACTACTGAGGGGGCAGCATGAATCATTATTCATTTAATTACACATTTTATACACTGTACTGGAGCGGCAATGGGGGGTCTGTGGATGACACTGTTATGGGGTGGGGGGGGTCTGTGGATGGCACTGTTATGGGGTGGGGGGGTCTGTGGATGGCACTGTTATGGGGTGGGGGGGTCTGTGGATGGCACTGTTATAGGATGGGGGGGGTCTGTGGATGGCACTGTTATAGGATGGGGGATCTGTGGATGCCATCCCCAGATCCTCCACCCCATAACAGTGCCATCCCCAGATCCCCCATTAACAGTGCCATCCCCAGATCCCCCATTAACAGTGCCATCCCCAGATCCCCCATTAACAGTGCCATCCCCATCTGGGGGGTTTCTTTGCTGGGCTGGACTTTTATAGCCCCCCCCCCCCCAAATTTTACTTGCATCCCTGTTCTCTAAAGGGGCGGTTTTAGGGGGTGGTCCTAGGGGTGGGTAGGGGGGGTGGTCCTAGGGGTGGGTAGGGGGGGTGGTCCTAGGGGTGGGTAGGGGGGGTGGTCCTAGGGGTGGGTAGGGGGGGAGGTCCTAGGGGTGGATAGGGGGGAGGTCCTAGGGGTGGGTAGGGGGGGAGGTCCTAGGGGTGGATAGGGGGGAGGTCCTAGGGGTGGGTAGGGGCAGTCCTAGGGTTGGGTAGGGGCGTGGCCAGGTGAGGGGGGGTGAGTTCCACCACCTTTTCTCTGAGAAAAAAAGCCCTGAGTATAGGTAGCAACAAACCAACAAATATATTCAGCAAACTGTAATACAACTGCTTCATCTGTCCTCTACAGCCAACACAAATGACCTTTACTTTTTGTATAGCTTTAGAATTTCTGTATTGAATACAACTGATAACTCGAGTTTATTTAACAGGACTATGTAAAATCCATTGGGATACTGTATAATCAATGGAAACAGACATTTGATGTTTGATGCACCACAACATCGTAATTGGCATAATTTTTAAGCGTTTCAGAAATGTCACTACCACTAAACTTCTCGACTACCAATGATACATAGCAGCACTGGACCTACAGACAACTGATGGAATGAGTTAAACTTCAAAATAAGGCCTCATGCACACGACCGTAGTTGTGGTTGTAGTTCATTCAATGGGGCCGCAAAAGATGCGGACAGCACTCCGTGTGCTGTCCGCATCCTTTGTTCCCTTCCGTGGCCCCACAAAAAAAAAATATAGCACGTCGTATTCTTGCCCGTGATACGGACAAGAATAGGCATGTCTACATTGGGCCGCCCGTTCCGTTCCGCAAATTGCGGATAGCACACGGGCGGCTTCCGTTTTTTGCGGATCCGCGGTTTGCGGACCGCAAAAAACGGCAAGGTCGTGTGCATGAGATTTAAGGCATATGTGACAACCCCAACCACCTACAATCCCACCATTCTAACAGGCACATGTTCAAAACACTCACCATTACTGCACTGTCCTCCTGACATCTTTTAACGTCATGCTCCGAGATCTGAAAAGCAGTATAAGACAGTTTGTCAACTGAAAATGTGATGACATTCTGGCAACAACCGCACATATTTTACAATGGAAAATTGTGAAATGCTTCCAACATGTCTCTTCTGCTACTATTTTGCTTGATGCAAAAAATAATTTTCTTTGGGTAAGTTTCCTGATTGTGGTTGTCTTGTTATCTCTGCTTGTGGATTTGCAGCTTTGAAAATAGTACAATAAAGCTGCAAATCCACAAGCAGTATGCAGTATCACAAGATATACAATTCTTTTGAACTACAATAACGGAATAGAATCCCCCAGATAATCGTTAACGAGCATTCATAAAAGCACTCAATAGCAATTATCTGGCGGTGTAAATGTACCGCCGATTACCAGGTAATAGAAATTTGTGCGGCCACAAAAATTATCGTTTGCCCGCAGCAGAAGGTGCTAGTCAGTATGGGGACAAGCAATGGCATTAGCAATCGCTCCTCCTAATACTGGGGAGGAGACCACATCGGTCTCCTCCACCAGCGAGCAGATGATTGTCAGGAAGGAACACTTTCATCCCGACAATCTGCAGCTTTATCGTCCTATGTAAAGGGACCTTAAGGGCTCACGCACACAAACGTATTTTTTGTCCGCATCCGATTCGCATTTTTTGTGGGTCGGACGAGGACCCATTCACTTCAATTGGGCTGCAAAAGATGCGGATAGCACACCATCAGTTTGTCCATTCCATTGCATCTGCAAAAATATAGAACATGTCCTATTCTTGTCCGCATTACGGACAAGTATAGGACTTTTCTATTATGGTGCGGACGTTCCGTTCTGCAAAATACACGAGCCCTAAGGCCTAGTTCACACTTAGTGATTTTCATTGGTGATTGTGAGCTGAAAGCATGTGGCTATTTTTCCATTTTACCTTAACACTGTGTAGGCTCCACTTCTGGTTTTGGCTTACAATCACTGATGGAAATTACTGACAAAATCACTGAAGTGTGAACTAGGTCTAAGGTTGGACTGAATTACAGGAAGGACAGAAAGCACATTCCTTGGGGCCTACACCGTCAATGGGCCTTCAGTAGTGGCATACATAGAGAAATAATGGGTCTGTTTAAAAAGTCCAAATGGGGCCTGCTCTTGTGCTGGTTGAAGCCCAATCATCTCCCAGAAGTAGAGTCCAGTAACTGTTCACTTCAATCTTCTGGTTTCCTCTTTCTTTTCTTGCTAATGTCACAGTGGCTACAGAGAAGGAAGGCCCCATTTTCTGCTTGCAGTTCTTGGTATGTGCTCCCTTGGCCTCCTCCACCATGCTCAGAAAAATTTAAAGTATGGTTTATCTGAATGTCTCTGATGCTTAGTTTAAAGGGAAGCTTCCATCAGAAAGGGTTGGATTTTTTGCTACTGACGCGTCGTAGTCACAGCATGTCACATGTTGTACTGCAACACCATTGACATATTATATGAAATGTCATAAAACTGTCTTGTATTGTGTATTGTGTATTGAGTACCTGTACCCATGACAGGAAGTAGAATACGGGTGACTTGAATTATATCCAGAAATGCAGGACTTTTCTATTATGGGGCGGACGTTCCGTTCTGCAAAATACATGAGCCCTAAGGTCCCTTTCACACGGGCGTTGTGGGAAAATGTGCGGGTGCGTTACGGGAACACCCGCGATTTTTCTGCGCGAGTGCAAAACATTGTATTACGTTTTGCACTCGCGTGAGAAAAATCGTGCATGTTTGGTACCCAAACCCGAACTTCTTCACAGAAGTTTGGGTTTAGGATCGGTGTTCTGTAGATTATATTATTTCTATATATAACATAGTTATAAGGGAAAATAATAGCATTCTGAATACAGAATGCATAGTAAAATAGGGCTGGAGGGGTTAAAAAAATAATAATAATAATTTAACTCACCTTAGTCCACTTGATCACGATGCCCGGCATCTCCTTCTGTCTTCTTTACTGAACAGGACCTGTGGTGAGCATTCATTACAGGTCAAGGACCTGTGGTGACGTCACTCCGGTCATCACATGATCCATCACCATGGTAAAAGATCATGTGATGGATCATGTGATGACCGGAGTGACGTCACCAAAGGTCCTTTACCTGTAATTAATGCTCACCACAGGTCCTGTTGAGCAAAGGAGACAGAAGGGCATCGCGATCAAGTGGATTAAGGTGAGTTAAATTATTTTATTTATTTTTTTAACCCCTCCAGCGCTATTTTACTATGCATTCTGTATCCAGAATGCTATTATTTTTCCTTATAACCATGTTATAAGGGAAAATAATAATGATCGGTCTCCATCCCGATCGTCTCCTAGCAACCGTGCGTGAAAATCATACCGCATCCGCACTTGCTTGCGGATGCTTGCGATTTTCACGCAACCCCATTCACTTCTATGGGGCCTGCGTTGCGTGAAAAACGCAGAATATAGAGCATGCTGCGATTTTCACGCAACGCACAAGTGATGCGTGAAAATCACCGCACATGTGAACAGCCCCATAGAAATGAATGGGTCGGGATTCAGTGCGGGTGCAATGCGTTCAACTCATGCATCGCATCCGTGCGGAATACTCGCCCGTGTGAAAGGGGCCTAAGGCCTAGTTCACACTTCAGTGATTTTCATTGGTGATTGTGAGCTGAAAGCATGTGGTTATTTTTCCATTATACTTTATCTCTGTGAAGGCTCCACTTCTGGTTTTGGCTTACAATCACTGATGGAAATTACTGACAAAATCACTGAAGTGTGAACTAGGTCTAAGGTTGGACTGAATTACAGGAAGGACAGAAAGCACATTCCCTGGGGCCTACACCGTCAATGGGCCTTCAGTAGTGGCAAACATAGAGAAATAATGGGTCTGTTTAAAAAGTCCAAATGGGGCATTCAATCGGTTCGTGGTCCGCATTTTGCTAAGTATAGGACATGTTCTACCCTTTTGCGGATCCACATACGGATGCGGAAAGCACATGCTGCATCCGTATGTCCTTCCCACAAAAATAATTTGTCAGCAAAATGCAGACCATGGGCATGCAAAAAAAATGCGGATGGCACATGGACCACATCTGTATTTTGTGGATCTGTGATTTGCAGACCACAAAACAGTTACAGTAATGTGCATGAGGTCTCAAGCAGATATGTCATCAGTTTATGCTGCCCAGTGTAAGCGCAGCATAGTATGCAGACAGGCTCTGCTCCTATGAGCCAAAATGGCATAAAAATATTGTGCATTTTGGCTAGTAACAGCGATAACAGAATACACCAGACGCATAGTTTATGAGTGCAGAGTAAAGATGAGGGAACCAGTTCAGTCTGAATGTTGCTATTATTCAGACAGAAGATAAACCCGAATCTTTTCAGGTTTGTTTCGGATGAATCCACTAAAACGGCGAGTAGCGCCATTTTAGTGCGCATGTCAGCAGGAAAAATGCACTAGGGAGGAAGAAGAAGTTTTTTTTACATGACCCTGAGAAGAAGTGAGGTGGAGGGCTTGTCCTGATTGGCTCTCAGGTCAACAGACCACCTGGATTAGCCAATCAGTGTAAGCAGGGAGGTGCCCTAGTAGATTGAGCAGAACACATACGTGATTACTGCAACAATATCCATGGAGTGGCAGCAATCTACCAGTGTGTATTGAGGTGAAACTTAGTGTCAAGCCTTAATTGTCTATTTACATAAATTCAGTTTCCACACAGTTTTTTTTTTTTTTGGGGGGGGGGGCATTTAATTTAATTAAGCTGCATATATACGTTATTACTGCAGCAATACTCCTGCTGTGGCGACAATCGACCAATGTGTATTAAGGTGGAATTTAGAATCAATAGTCACTGCTCTAAGAAGACGCTAAAAGAAAAAAAAAAAAGTTTTATTTGTTCCTTATTTTATAAAAAAGGGCACAATTGACCACTAAAAAATAAAAAAGGGGTGGGGGGGACAAAGGGGGAAGGGAAAACCTAAGGAACAATCTGTGTGAGCCTCAAGGGTAGGCCTCCAGTATCCCCTAACCCAGGAATGCCAAACCTACAGTCCTTCAGCTGTTGGAAAACTACAACTCCCAGCATGCCTGGACATCCTACAGCTATTACAGCATGCTGAGAGTTGTAGTTTTGAAAAAGCTGGAGGACCACAGGTTGAGCATCCTTTCTCTAACCTATCCACTGATAGAGTATATTCAAAGGCTGTTTTACAGGGGCCAGTGGAGGATAATGGCTCAGACCCAAAGCACCTAATCCCAACTGACCACACAGTTTAGTATATAGCGAGAGCACAACACTCTCATAGTCAGCAGTGTGTCCTCAAATGACATAAAACAGCTGGAAACTATAGTAAACAAGCCTCTGTATTACTGAAAGGGGTATATAACGACCAGCAAACAATGGCTGACAACCTTACTGCCATATAAGTTTGCACAATGCATGGTCAAACCCTCAATAAAAATAGCGCTGTCTATAGTATACGTTGCTATGTTGTTTCCTTACTGCACTAAACTGTAATTGGATGCTCAATGCGTTCCTACATTCTGCTTGCTACAGTGTATCATCAGGAGCTATAACAGCGACGATAGTGTGTTTCATTGATAAATTGTATGGTATAGCAACATAGTGGCCGCCACTATGTGAGATCAGTGGCAGCGCGTGGAAACCAGCCCTTTTAGGCTCCATTCACACGTCCGCAAAATGGGTCCGCATCCGTTCCGCAATTTTGCGCAACGGATGCGGACCCATTCATTCTCTATGGGGACGGAATGGATGCGGACAGCATACAGTGTGCTGTCAGCATCCGCATTTGCGGTGTGCAGCCCCGATCTTTAACTCCGCAAAAAGATAGAGCATGTCCTATTCTTGTCCGCAGCTTGCGGACAAGAATAGGCATTTCTATGGGGGTGACGCACTGGTGTGTTGCGGACCCGCAATTCGCGGGTCCGCAACACACCACGGACGTGTGAATGCAGCCTTAAGAGGTAGCGGTCCGCCCATTGTGAGGAACAAGCACCTGAAACAACGAATCACACGGGGTGGGGCGTACCAGAGGCAATAGTGCCATCCACCAATGAACCACTGTATTGATATAGGGGCAATTCCAGAATGGAGCAAAATAACTCCCATGATTACAGCAGGGATCATGATGTGGTAAGAGCGACATGGTAAAGGATCGAAACCGCTGGTATTGAGGCTGTACAGGCACTCTTCTGCCTCCTCCATGAGCACGGTCCCGTTCCCAACCGCAGCAGGACATGTTTTTTCCGGCAGTGGAAAGGCAGCACACCAGCAACATGGCCAGATCCTTTAGACCACCTCCTACCATATCAGTGTGGGCTGGTTCCCACAGCAGGAACTTATCCGCCTCCACCTTCTCCATGAGCACGGTCCTGTCCCCAAAAGCAGCAGGGCATAGCGTTAATCACCCTACCTCTCCTTCCTATCACATGTGTTAAAGAGGACCTTTTATCCGAATCAAGTATGTAAACTGAATATACATACATGGAGAGCGGCGCCCAGGGACCCCCCTGCACTTACTATTATCCCCGGGCGCCGCTCCGTTCTCCGGTGATAGCCTCCGGTAAAGTCATAGTTAGGCTCCACCCATTTGAGCCTGCCGGCGTCTCCTTCTCCTATGCTGTAGCGCTGGCCAATCGCAGCGCTCAGCTCATAGCATGGCTAAGAGCTGAGCGCTGCGATTGGCCAGCGCTACAGCATAGGAGAAGGAGCCGCCGGCAGGCTCAAATGGGTGGAGCCTAACTATGACTTTACCGGAGGCTATCACCGGAGAACGGAGCGGCGCCCGGGGATAATAGTAAGTGCAGGGGGGTCCCTGGGCGCCGCTCTCCATGTATGTATATTCAGTTTACATACTTGATTCGGATGAAAGGTCCTCTTTAAGTCAAGCGTTGACACGCTGTGTTGGAGCTGATCGGGCTTGGGAGAGATTAGTCACACCAGCGAGCAATTGCTCAAGTACATCAAGCAGCAAACATTCTGATGGTTGTCACCCCACTGACTCCAACTGGGCAAGGTGGTTAGCAACAATAGCTGCAACATCCTGGCCGCCCTGAACCTGGGGGAAATAACACATGTTCCCTACATGGTCTTTTGAAAAAAATGCATTGGCTTGCACAAGGTGCTGGCAATGTACAGGAGACTGTCCCTCTTTTCAGTCATTCTCACATGGTGAGGAACGATCTCCTGGACTTGCAACTGCACCACTTAATCTGTGATGTTCCAACTTGCTGGAATTCAACATTGCACATGCTCAAGCATCTGTATGAGCAGTGGAAAGCCATGAACGATTTGGTTATGCACCAGACCTCCTCAGCAGGGAGCATGTGTTGTTTCCAGGTTGGGCAGTGGCAGCTCATGCCTTCATCCACTCATATGTATTTTTGAAGAGACACTGACACTCATGCAATAGGTGGCGCTGTAGTTGTCGGGGACCCATAATGAGAAACTCTCATGTGGGAGGAGGAGGAGGTGCTGCCACTTGAGGAGGAGGAAAAGGAGTCAGAGTTGGAGGAGAAAGAGAATGATGATGATGACGGTGACACCAGTCACAACACCTTATCGTCGGGGACAGAGGTGGTAAGAACTGGCCTGGGGCACACTAGGCAGAATGGTGACCTGTAGACTCGATTTACTTATGCAGGTGTAGTGTACGGGAGTTGTAATACCCGTCACTACCAAAGTGTCACTTGGTGTGCTGTCGTCCCTCCTAATTATGGCGAAATTGTTGTATGCCAGTTTTATAAAATGTAATGTAATGTGTGTATTTCCCTGTCACTGAAACTTGCACTTACAGGCCGGCTAGGGGTGTCATTCCAGCTCTTAGGCATTAGAGGGAGCTAGGGAGCCCTAGTTTATATAAGGCCAGACCAGGAAGTGCAGGGGAGACGGAGTCTAGTTTCAGTAAGCTACAGTTAGAGATTAGACAATGTCTGAGACAAGTCCAGGCCTGAAGCCTGCTGTTCAGGAGAAGATTCCCTCCTGAATACCCATATGCAGAAGCAGGAACATCTTAGCCTAAGGGCCTGAGGAACCATTCAGAAGCTAGGAGAGACTGAGGCAAAGATCAGAGGAGCCAGAGGTACTAAGAGAAACAGAGGAGGTACTTATTTAAGCCATAATCAAGGATATAAAGCCAGACTTAGGTTAATGGGCCTTGGTGAAGAATTGCTACATTCCAGGATCAGACAGAGTTAGAGTGCAAGCTCCTTTGCTGCAAGTCCTGTGTTCAACACTCTGTAATTACCCTGCTGTACTGAATTGCCTGCATCGACCGAATTGCAAAATCGACTGTATGCTGAGGAACTGCGTTTCCAATATTGTCTCTGCCTGCAAACTACTAAAGTTGAAGTTCTGTTTTAACACCACGTTTCCTCAAATTATTCCTGCATCCGCAAACGGCGTGCCACCGTTTACTTGGCACTGGTGTCACGAACTATTCCTACCTATACCTGCCCTTGCAGAGAGTCAGCTGTACCAGGTTAGTGTATATTGCACTACTACACTCAGAAACACCTATTGCACACAACTTGAGTACGCTGCACCTCTCTTTTGGCGTCACGAACAGGATACGCACGCTTTCTAGTGCAAGAAGCGTGAACTTTGTGCCTTATACAGTTGCCCTGTGACCAAAGTGACATTTTCCTGTTTTATTCAAGTGGACTTTGTGGATTAAAAATCATACCCAAAGTGTGTCAAAAACTTCTAAAAAGCGCTGTACAGTATTGCGCTGCACAGAGGAAGAAAATCGCCGCATTGGAGTGTGGTTTTGTGGACTTTAAACATTCCTGCTTGCCGTCAGTGAATAGACAGCGTTTGTACCTAAAGATGGCCGCTGGGCTTGCTGAATTTACTGCTGCGTCACCTTCATCCCGAAAAGGCGGGAAAAATTGGCGCCTTTCTGAGGAAAAAGCGGGAAGAAGGTCAAGGGCAGGCGCCACGGCTTATCTGGACATTTGCATGTCTGCCAGAATGGACACCGCCTTCCATATACTGGAATACCTGGGGGGCGGCTCCCCAGTGCAGTGGGAGGAGCTGGCTACTCTAATTGACGCGACCCTATCGCTCTCCTCAGAAGGATCGAGCATGTTGGATTGTGAGCAGAGTGTTGCTGCAGCGTCCGCACCAGGGATTAAAAAAATGACTGACACCGGTGTAGAGCCAGAGGAGGCTCCACCGGCCTACGCTCCGGGACCGGAGCAACCCGCCTGCCGCACCAGGGAGAAAGAACCCGAGCCCTACTATGGCTCATGGAGGGACTTTTTTCAGCCATCGTTCAAATGGTCTTCCCTGATGGCGGAGATCCGAGAGGCCGCTATCAAGCGGAACATAAAGACTAAGATCGTGTATGAGGAATTGACCAAGACCATCCACGAGAAGCATACGCACACCCAACCCCGCCTGGAAAGGAGAAAGGGAGTGGTGCTGTCGTTTGACAAATCCCGTGGCTACGGGTTTATTCAAGACTATCTGACTGGCAGAGACCTCTATGTGAATCGAAGGTCTGTCAAGAGAGACTACCTCCCTTCGTACCAGCACAGCCTCCGCGAGGGAGAGGAAGTGGAGTACACCCCTGCCGAGGGCCTGCGCGGCCCCTATGCGACTGCTGTGACCCGTCCGAAGCGAGGACCTGAGGATTGGGAGGCAGAAGAAGGAGAAGACTACTCTGGCTGCGAGCGAGAACCGGAACGCTCTCCAGAGCCGGCCCATCACGCCTTTCAGGAGCGGAGCTCCTTCATCGGGCCGAACGTCTTCTGGCAGCCAACCGTGTTGGAGAAATGGGTGAGCCCCTATCCTTCCCCCGAGCTGCCTCGTCGGGAGAAGACAATATCTGAGCTGGAACAGTTAAAAGGACTTAGTGCTACCTTTGAGAACATCCGGATGGGACGGAGACCAGATGCAAGTCCAGAACCTGAAGAGGCCGAGTCTGCGTCATCGGTGACTGTACCTGCGCCGGCGGCGCCAGCGGAGAACAGCGACTCCGACACAGAGAGTATCGGTGAGCAGATCGTCCGGCTGGAGGAGAAGTTGCGGGAGTTGCGTAAGACCTACACCGCCAGGATCCAGACACCGCCGAGGAAGGATGAGGTAAGGGTGCCTGTCACCACCCGCCGACCGCCTTCTGTTGTCACCGCTCCGTCAGTGCCCCAGACCGGACCCGCGATTGCCGTGAATTGCTGCACCCAGAGCACCGGACCGCTTGCTGCGGCGGTGCCAAGCATGTCACCCCCTGCAGTGATCATGCCAGGGCCGGCACGGCCCACCAGAGGGTTTACCCCTAGGCCTATGGGGCCAATACCTATTAGGGGCCCCTTTACCCTGCAGCTGCCCCCTGATACAGTCATGTGGGCCCATCCTCCTGTAGAGGAATACTACAGAAGATACCTCCCAGCAGAGCCAAGTAGCTACAATATGCCACTGTGATCAGCCTGCTAGGCCTGTGATTTATTTCTTCATAAGAAGTTGATGTTAACCCTTCCAGGACAGGAGTCCTATGTTGCTGGTCCTTTGTTGCAGCTGCCAGTTTGTCCACGGCTCAGTGGTAGGTGTTGACCACTGAAATCACAAAGTCAGCAAGGCCACGTTTGTTTCCAGGACCTCCTGCCTGCTTTTGTTACCCACGCCAAGTTGTGCCTGTTTCTTTGTTGCACCTTTTACCCTTCACCCCCTTTTCAGGTTGATCAGGGGTGTTACAGCACTTGTCTTTGCTGTCCATTTTATTGTGCAACCTGTTACCAAGGAACCGTGCCCGGAGACAGACTCAAAAGAACCTGAGCCTCTGAGATTCTTATTCTTTTAAAAGTGATGTGCCCAGAGATGGACTCCACCGCATGAGAGCCTCTGTGATTAATAAGAAATAACCTGGGTACGGACTCATGTTTGTTATTTGAGCCTCCAAGAACTTTTATACCGTTTTCTACTGTTTTATCATGGACTTATTCATTGTCATGGACTATCCTGGTTATAATGTTACGCTGTGCCAGGTCAGCGCCCCCGTTCCATTCACTATCCTGAGAGAAGAGAACGACGCCCCTTGTCACTACCCTTCACCTTTGCCAATTGGACCTGATGTAATTGTAAATGCAGATGAATTACATGTATGTATGCCTGCATGTCTATTTTCTATTTCAGGTAGAGATTCCAGTTGGGCGACCCATGATGGAGTACGAGGTCGTACTCAGCTTAAAGCAGTGGGGTATGTAGTGTACGGGAGTTGTAATACCCGTCACTACCAAAGTGTCACTTGGTGTGCTGTCGTCCCTCCTAATTATGGGGAAATTGTTGTATGCCAGTTTTATAAAATGTAATGTAATGTGTGTATTTCCCTGTCACTGAAACTTGCACTTACAGGCCGGCTAGGGGTGTCATTCCAGCTCTTAGGCATTAGAGGGAGCTAGGGAGCCCTAGTTTATATAAGGCCAGACCAGGAAGTGCAGGGGAGACGGAGTCTAGTTTCAGTAAGCTACAGTTAGAGATTAGACAATGTCTGAGACAAGTCCAGGCCTGAAGCCTGCTGTTCAGGAGAAGATTCCCTCCTGAATACCCATATGCAGAAGCAGGAACATCTTAGCCTAAGGGCCTGAGGAACCATTCAGAAGCTAGGAGAGACTGAGGCAAAGATCAGAGGAGCCAGAGGTACTAAGAGAAACAGAGGAGGTACTTATTTAAGCCATAATCAAGGATATAAAGCCAGACTTAGGTTAATGGGCCTTGGTGAAGAATTGCTACATTCCAGGATCAGACAGAGTTAGAGTGCAAGCTCCTTTGCTGCAAGTCCTGTGTTCAACACTCTGTAATTACCCTGCTGTACTGAATTGCCTGCATCGACCGAATTGCAAAATCGACTGTATGCTGAGGAACTGCGTTTCCAATATTGTCTCTGCCTGCAAACTACTAAAGTTGAAGTTCTGTTTTAACACCACGTTTCCTCAAATTATTCCTGCATCCGCAAACGGCGTGCCACCGTTTACTTGGCACTGGCGTCACGAACTATTCCTACCTATACCTGCCCTTGCAGAGAGTCAGCTGTACCAGGTTAGTGTATATTGCACTACTACACTCAGAAACACCTATTGCACACAACTTGAGTACGCTGCACAGGTGCAAGTTGGCGGAATGTTTTCCTCTTGCAGAAAGGGGGGGGGGGGGCAAATTATGTTATTACAGGAAACACTGTGCATGCAGCTTGCCGGAGTTTCTGAAAGGGAGGCCGCTCGCCGCACCATGCAGAGTTACTCCCTTCCCGATGCAATGAGCAGCAGAAGCCTCAGCAGCATTAGCCTTTTCAGTCTCCTCAACATGATGGAGCAGTTTTTCTACGTGCCACACCAGCCAGAGGCCAGTTAGCAAGCCGACAGCTTCTGCCTCAACGCCCAGGTTCAGGACTACCTAAACTATAGCACAGCATACTCTATCTTCTTTCTTGCCCAGCCTCAAGTGTTATCTCGGAGAGGGTTTACATCACCACAGGGGGCATGGGTGACACCCAAACGGAACAAATTGTCCTCTGCATTACTTTTGTCAAAATGACCCAAGCTTGGATTCAGGAGGATTTTCACACTCCTTCGGCTGATTCCCATGAATAGACCTCACCTTGCTGCTGGTGCCTCATCTTGCCACCGTTGCTGTCTGCTTGCCTAACAACCATCACGTTGTGTATGGCTGTTGCGGTGGCCTGCATCATGCCACTAATGCCGAAATCATCCGTTTACGTGTATTCAGTTTCCACACGGTTGAAATTTTTTTTTTTTTTTTGGGGGGGGGGGGGGGGGTTAAATTTCATTAAGCAGCATACACAGGGCTCGAGTCCTGCAGGAACGTGTGGGAACAGCGTTCCTGCACTTTTTTCATAGCAAGAACGCCGTTCCCTTTCAGGGCCGTCTTTAACGCCGGGCAAAAGGACCAGGAAGCGGTGAAGGCTTTGTAATCCTGGTCCTCGGCTGTCGGCTGTGCAGGGCTTCGCACAGGCATGAGGGCTGAGGCGCTCTGTGACGTCACGCTGTGCGCAGCCTTCACAGCACAGCCGACAGCATGAGGATGCAGATCGCGTAGGAGGAGAGGAGCGGCGGCGTGCAGGAGAGGGTAAGTGTTTTTTTTATTTTATATTTTATGAGGCTGATGGAGAGGCACTGACTGGGGGCTGATGGAGAGGCACTGGGGGCTGGTGAGAGGCACTGGGGGCTGGTGAGAGGCACTGGGGGCTGATGAAGAGGCACTGGGGGCTGATGGAGAGGCACTGGGGGATGGTGAGAGGCACTGGGGGCTGGTGGAGAGGCACTGGGGGCTGGTGGAGAGGCACTGGGGGCTGGTGGAGAGGCACTGGGGGCTGGTGAGAGGCACTGGAGGCTGGTGAGAGGCACTGGGGGCTGGTGAGCGGCACTGGGGGCTGGTGGAGAGGCACTGGGGGCTGGTGGAGAGGCACTGGGGGCTGGTGAGAGGCACTGGGGGCTGGTGAGAGGCACTGGGGGCTGATGGAGAGGCACTGGGGGCTGGTGGGAGGCACTGGGGGCTGATGGAGAGGCACTGGGGGTGGTGAGAGGCACAGGGGGCTGATGGAGAGGCACTGGGGGCTGATGGAGAGGCACTGGAGGGTGATAGAGAGGTACTGGGGGCTGATGGACAGGCACTGGGGGCTAGTGGAAAGGCACTGGGGCTGATGGAGAGGCACTGGGGCTGATGGAGAGGCACTGGGGGATGATGGAGAGGCTACTGGGGGTGGCTATGAGGCTACTGGGGGCTGCTTTGAGGCTACTGGGGGCTGCTTTGAGGCTACTGGGGGCTGCTATGAGGCTACTGGGGGCAGCTATGAGGCATGGGGCTCTTATCTGAGGTCTGATTGGGGGTCATTCATATTGGGGTCTGAGCTGAGGTGTGATCTGAGGTCTTATTGGGGTCTTATTAACCCCTCAGGGACCCATGACCGGTACGTCATGTATAGTTCTGATGACCACTGCCATGCGGGCTGTGATCGGAACCTGGTGCCTGCTCAAATCATTGAGCAGGCACCTAGGCTAAATGACCCAGCCCCCCCCCGTGTCGGCGATCGCCGCAAATCGCAGGTCAATTCAGACCTGCTGTTTGCGGCTTTTTATTGTGCGGCTGGCGGAGGTGCCATCGGGTCCCCATGGGGCTGTGGGGGGGACCCGATGGCATGGAAGGCAGCGCGATGTCTAAGGAAGGCATCGCGCTGCCTTCCGGTGAAGAGCCTGTGAGATCCAGCCCCTGGATCTCACAGGCCGGAAGCTGTATGAGTAATACACACAGTATTACTCATGCAGCCAATGCATTCCAATACAGAAGTATTGGAATGCATTGTAAAGGATTAGACCCCCAAAAGTTCAAGTCCCAAAGTGGGACAAAAAAAAAAGAGTGAAAAAAAGTTGAAAAAATTAAGTTTTACCCCAAAAAATTAAGTTTCAAGTAAAAATAAATAAAAACTTAATTTTCCCCAAATAAAGTTAAAAAAAATTGGTAAAAAATAGGGGGGAAAAAAGTATAAATATTAGGTATCACCGCGTCCGTATAGACCGGCTCTATAAACATATCACATGACCTAACCCCTCAGATGAACACCGTAAAAAATAAAAAATAAAAACTGTGCTAAATAAACAATTTTTTTGTCACCTTACATCACAAAAAGTACAACAGCAAGCGATCAAAACGGCGTTTGCCCATCAAAGTAGTACCAATCTAACCGTCACCTCATCCTGGAAAAAATTAGCCCCTACCGGAGACAATCGCCCAAAAAATAAAAAAACTATGGCTCAGAATATGGAGACACTAAAACATCATTTTTTTTTTGTTTGAAAAAAGCTGTTATTGTGTAAAACGTACATAAATAAAAAAAGTATACATATTTGATATCGCCGCGTTCGTATCGACCGGCTCTATAAAAATATCACATGACCTAACCCCTCAGATGAACACCATAAAAAATGTAAAATAAAAACTGTGCTAAATAAACCATTTTTTGTCACCTTACATCACAAAAAGTGTAATAGCAAGCGATCAAAAAGTCACACGCACCCCAAAATAGTGCCAATAAAACCGTCACCTCATCCGGGAAAAATCATACTCCACCCAAGGTAATAGCCCAAAAACTGAAAAAATTATGGCTCTCAGACTATGGAAACACTAAAACATGATATTTTTTTTGCTTCAAAAAAGAAATCATTGTGTAAAACTTACATAAATAAAAAAAAAGTATACATATTAGGTATCGCCGCATCCGTGACAACCTGGTATATAAAAATATTACATGATGTAACCTGTCAGATGAATGTTGTAAATAAAAACGGTGCCAAAATGGTGCCAAAACAGCTATTTCTTGTTATCTTGCCTCACAAAAAGTGTAATATAGAGAAACCAAAAATCATATGTACCCTTAACTAGTACCAACAATACTGCCACCTTATCCCGTAGTTTCTAAAATGGGGCCATTTTTTGGGAGTTTCTACTCTAGGGGTGCATCAGGGGGGCTTCAAATGGGACATGGTGTAAAAAAAAACAGTCCAGCAAAACCTGCCTTCCAAAAACCGTATGGCATTCCTTTCCTTCTGCGCCCTGCCGTGTGCTCGTACAGCGGTTTATGACCACATATGGGGTGTTTCTGTAAACTACAGAATCAGGTTCATAAATATTGAGTTTGGTTTGGCTGTTAACCCTTGCTTTGTAATCGGAAAAAAAGTGAAATTTTGAAATTGTATCTCTAATTTTCCATTAATTCTTGTGGAACACCTAAAGGGTTAACAAAGTTTGTAAAATCAGTTTTGAATACCTTGAGGGGTGTAGTTTCTAGAATGGGGTCATTTTTGGGTGGTTTCTATTATGTAAGCCTCGCAAAGTGACTTCATACCTGAACTGGTCCCTAAAAATTGGGTTTTTGAAAATTTCTGAAAAATTTCAAGATTTGCTTCTAAACTTCTAAGCCTTGTAACATCCCCAAAAAATAAAATATCTTTCCCAAGATGATCCAAATATGAAGTAGACATATGGGGAATGTAAAGTAATAACTATTTTTGGAGGTATTACTATGTATTATAGAAGTAGAGAAATTGAAACTTGGAAATTTGCTAATTTTTCCAAATTTTTGGTAAATTTGGTATTTTTTTAATGCAAAAAAATTAACTTTTTTGACCCAATTTTGGCAGTGTCATGAAGTACAATATGTGACGAAAAAACAATCTCAGAACGGCCTGGGTAAGTGAAAGCGTTTTAAAGTTATCAGCACTTAAAGGGACACTGACAGGGCCAAAAAGCATATTAAGGTATATATACGACCGTACAGGTCTTATAAAGTGTATAAGAATCATGTAAGTATCCCCCCTGTCCACCTTATAACTACAGTAATGTGAAGTTTAATAACCTGCTGGAATCGGGTTCAATCTGCCCAAGGGGCGGTGTTTCACCTCCGCTTGCGCCCAGCCAGCCTCGCCACAACTGCCGTTTGAAGCGCCGCCCAGCTCATCAATATTCACTTCGCTGGGCGGCGCTGGGTGGCTACTAGTGTCCCCGGCTATCTTCAGCGCATGCGCCCGGCACCCTCACTGGCCGGGATCGCATCGTGCCTGCGCACAGTCTCATTCTCAGAGGCAGCCTCTGAGAATGAGACTGTGCGCAGGCGCGATGCGATCCCGGCCAGTGAGGGTGCCGGGCGCATGCGCTGCAGATAGCCGGGGACACTAGTAGCCACCCAGCGCCGCCCAGCGAAGTGAATATTGATGAGCTGGGCGGCGCTTCAAACGGCAGTTGTGGCGAGGCTGGCTGGGCGCAAGCTGAGGTGAAACACCGCCCCTTGGGCAGATTGAACCCGATTCCAGCAGGTTATTAAACTTCACATTACTGTAGTTATAAGGTGGACAGGGGGGATACTTACATGATTCTTATACACTTTATAAGACCTGTACGGTCATATATATACCTTAATATGCTTTTTGGCCCTGTCAGTGTCCCTTTAAAGTGACACTGGTCAGATTTGCAAAAAATGGCCAAGTCCTTAAGGTGAAATAGGGCTGAGTCCTTAAGGAGTTAACATTGGGGATCTTATTGGGGCTGTTAGCTGAGGTCTGATTAACATTGGGGGTCTGATTGGTGGTCATTTGTTTATTGCATAGCTAATTTAATTTGTTCCAACTGTTCTATATATACAGTGGGATGCGAAAGTTTGGGCAACCTTGTTAATCGTCATGATTTTCCTGTATAAATTGTTGGTTGTTACGATAAAAAATGTCAGTTAAATATATCATATAGGAGACACACACAGTGATATTTGAGAAGAGAAATGAAGTTTATTGGATTTACAGAAAGTGTGCTATAATTGTTTAAACAAATTTAGGCAGGTGCATAAATTTGGGCACCACAAAAAAGAAATGAAATCAATATTTAGTAGATCCTCCTTTTGCAGAAATTACAGCCTCTAAACGCTTCCTGTAGGTTCCAATGAGAGTCTGGATTCTGGTTGAAGGTATTTTGGACCATTCCTCTTTACAAAATATCTTTAGTTCATTCAGGTTTGATGGCTTCCGAGCATAGACAGCTCTCTTTAAGTCACACCACAGATTTTCAATTATATTCAGGTCTGGGGACTGAGATGGCCATTCCAGAACGTTGTACTTGTTCCTCTGCATAAATGCCTTAGTGGATTTTGAGCAGTGTTTAGGGTCGTTGTCTTGTTGAAAGATCCAGCCCCCGCGCAGCTTCAGCTTTGTCACTGATTCCTGGACATTGGTCTCCAGAATCTGGTGATACTGAGTGGAATCCATGCGTCCCTCAACTTTGACAAGATTCCCAGTCCCTGCACTGGCCACACAGCCCCACAGCATGAAGGAACCACCACCATATTTTACTGTAGGTAGCAGGTGTTTTTCTTGGAATGCTGTGTTCTTTTTCCTCCATGCATAACGCCCCTTGTTATGGCCAAATAACTCAATTTTAGTTTCATCAGTCCACAGCACCTTATTCCAAAATGAAGCTGGCTTGTCCAAATGTGCTTTAGTAGCCCACCTCAAGCGGCACTTTTTGTGCTGTGGGCGGAGAAAAGGCTTCCTCTGCATCACTCTCGCATACAGCCTCTCCTTGTGTAAAGTGCGCCGAATGGTTGAACGATGCACAGTGACTCCATCTGCAGCAAGATGATGTTGTAGGTCTTTGGTGCTGGTCTGTGGGTTGACTCTGACTGTTCTCACCATTCGTTGCTACTGTCTATCCAAGATTTTTCTTGGTCTGACACTTCGAGCCTTAACTTGAACTGAGCCTGTGGTCTTCCATTTCCTCTATATGTTCCTAACTGTGGAAACAGACAGCTGAAATCTCTGAGACAGCTTTCTGTATCCTTCCCCTAAACCATGATGGTGAACAATCTTTGTCTTCAGGTCATTTGAGAGTTGTTTTGAGACCCCCGATGTTGCTACTCTTCAGAGAAAATTAAAAGAGGAGGGAAACTTACAATTGACCCCCTTAAATACTCTTTCTCATAATTGGATTCACCTGTGTATGTAGGTCAGGGGTCACTGAGCTTACCAAGCCAATTTGAGTTCCAATAATTAGTTCTAAAGGTTTTGGAATCAATAAAATGACAACAGTGCCCAAATTTATGCACCTGCCTAATTTTGTTTAAACAATTATAGCACACTTTCTGTAAATCCAATAAACTTCATTTCACTTCTCAAATATCACTGTGTGTGTCTCCTATATGATATATTTAACTGACATTTTTTATCGTAACAACCAACGATTTATACAGGAAAATCATGACGATTAACAAGGCTGCCCAAACTTTCGCATCCCACTGTATTTGTTTATTGCATGTGAATTTTGCAGTTGTTTGTGTAAACTGGCACTTTACAATAAATGTTGCACTGAATTTTCAGCAAAATATACACTGCTCAAAAAAATAAAGGGAACACAAAAATAACACATCCTAGATCTGAGTTAATTAAATATTCTTCTGAAATACTTTGTTTTCTACATAGTTGAATGTGCTGACAACAAAATCACACAAGAATAAAATAATGGAAATCAAATTTTTCAACCCATGGAGGTCTGGATTTGGAGTCACACTCAAAATTAAAGTGGAAAAACACACTACAGGCTGATCCAACTTTGATGTAATGTCCTTAAAACAAGTCAAAATGAGGCTCAGTAGTGTGTGTGGCCTCCACGTGCCTGTATGACCTCCCTACAATGCCTGTGCATGCTCCTGATAAGGTGGCGGACGGTCTCCTGAGGGATCTCCTCCCAGACCTGGACTAAAGAATCTGCCAACTCCTGGACAGTCTGTGGTGCAACGTGACGTTGGTGGATAGAGCGAGACATGATGTCCCAGATGTGCTCAATTGGATTCAGGTCTGGGGAACGGGCGGGCCAGTCCATAGCATCAATGCCTTCGTCTTGCAGGAACTGCTGACACACTCCAGCCACATGAGGTCTAGCATTGTCTTGCATTAGGAGGAACCCAGGGCCAACCGCACCAGCATATGGTCTCACAAGGGATCTAAGGATTTCATCTCAGTACCTAATGGCAGTCAGGCTACCTCTGACGAGCACATGGTGGGCTGTGCGGCCCTCCAAAGAAATGCCATCCCACACCATTACTGACCCAATGCCAAACCGGTCATGCTGGAGGATGTTGCAGGCAGCAGAACGTTCTCCACGGCATCTCCAGACTCTGTCACGTCTGTCACATGTGCTCAGTGTGAACCTGCTTTCATCT